>NC_080540.1:190513060-190819560 GCF_028640845.1 Ahaetulla prasina
TTCATTCTCCAAAATTTTGTTATTTTTCAAGAAATTCTCTTTGTTTTTCATTCGGTAAATATAAATTAACAAGTGTCACTTTTTCCTCATTAAGATTTCCAACAATTATTACATATCTTCCATCTTCATCCAAAATTACCTGATGTTTTTCAAAATACACCCTATCTGATATCAGTGTTGCAACTCCTCTGGCTTTTGAAGTTCCAAATGCTTTTTCATATATTTGCATACCTTTTATATACATTCTATTTGAATCTTCAGATTTCTGATGGGTTTCTTGTAAAAATAAAATATCTGGTAAATCTCTTTTAATCTTAAATTCCAATCTTCTTCTTTTAATCTGATTCCCTGTACCCTTCACATTCCATGACATTATTTTTATGACTCCCATTTAAAATATAAATTTTTCAGTCCTATCCCCGCATCTTCCTTTCTGTGCCCACAACCCAACATTAAACTTCCATATAACCAACATTTAACATATAAAAAAAGATAAGAAAACAAAAAAAAAACAAAAAACAAGACAAACAATAAAATACAAACAATCTTCTTCCCCCACATCCTCATCGGTTTCGCCTCTATAAAGAGAATGGGGGAGAGACATGCCAATGTCCGGGCCACTTCTTTCGGGCTGTCTATTTAAATTCATCACTCAAGAAAAAAGATAATGATGGTTCTCTCCCGCATTCGGCTTCATATTTTCCAAGACTCTTATCTGCTTCTTCTCCTGCTGTATCCTCGCGACTTTTCTTCTGTTCAACCAACACAGGTGATATTTCTTTCCTCTTTAACCCTTTAGGGTCTTTCCCTCCAATAGCCCCTTTTTCTTCTTCTGGGGTTGATGTTTCCGCGTATGTTCCACCCATCTTAAGCATTTGATCCTTTATCTCCATTAAATCCTCCATCTCAATCAGTCCAAGCTCCCGTAAATATAATAGTGCATCTATGTCTGGGGTAATTGTACGCATCCTTCCTTTATAAAAAAATTTCAATTGTTGTGGTGGCCTCCAATTATATTTAATTCCATTATCTCTCAAAACTTTTGTAATTGGTTTTTAAAAAAATCTCCATGCCCTTTCTTCTCTTGATATATCCGGGAAGACTTGAATAGTCTTCCCTTCAAACTTCAAAGCATCTCCCATCTCTCTCACCTTGGCCATAACTTCCAGCTTGTCACCAAGATTTGCGAACCTGACAAGCACATTCCTGTTAGAGCCATTTTGCCTTCTATATCCAATTCTAAAAACACTTGCCAGATCTGCTATTGTAAACGTAAGTTGCGTATCAAGATCATTAATCCATTTTAAAACCCGCTGTTTCAATTTGTCCTCCTTTTGTTCTGAAATCCCTCGGATAACCAAATTATATTTCCACATCTCTTCTTCCAAGAGACAAATTCTCTTATCTTGCTGCTCATTTTTATAAAATATTTCACCAATTTGCCGGTCCACTTTTACCTCATATACATGGATCTGCTCCATTTCATCTTTAATAATTGTCATTTCCTCTCTTTACTTTGCAAAATTTTCATTCATCTCTGTTTTCATCTTTTTCATTTCAGATGTCAGTTCCAATGTCATATTATCCATACGCTCTGATAGTCCTGCTATTTTCCCCCCTATTTTATTTAAAGCTGCAGCAAGTTGTTGCGTTTCTGAAAGTTGTTGAGTCATTTTGAAAAAACCTAAAATTTTTTCCAAACTAGTATTCCAAACCAATTTTACAGAGGGTCTTGATGAAGATCAAGGGACGGCAATCTTTTAATTGAAGCGAAGCGGCTTATTTGCACTCGTTATCTCTCAGTAGCGTGACTCATAGTCTCTCTCCACAAAGAAACACAGTTACCTCACAGCTTTTAAACATTAATCAGCGCCATTTTTTCTCCACGTCAGCAAAGGAGAAAGAAAAAAAAAACCAACTTAGACTTCAAAACAAAGTCCTTTTTTTGTTTTCTGTAATATAAACAAGCTATTAATTTCCTCTCAAAATAAAAAAAAATAAAAAAAAATTATCTGCCCAGTGAAATCTTATTGCTGCCAGTCAGTCCAACACAAAAGATCGGTTTCTCTTCAGTTAAATTCTTCTCATTAACAAATTCAGTCTTTAATATTCACTCCTTAGCCTCAGCAATAAAAAAAAAGTTTTTTTTAACACAGAACACGATAGTTATAATAGGGAAAGCAAAAGACAACAATTTATTCCACACTCATCGTGTCTGCCAGTCGGCTCGGTCACCCCCACGCTGTAAAAACTCCTTATTTCAAGCAGTTTCGGATGACCTACCAGTTTTAAATTCAGTCTGCTGGGCTATTAACACTTTCACTTCATGATTTATTAACTTTCATCCATAACGGTGCATTCCAAACAGCATTAATCCTCATAAATCTTCATTAATAAGCCCTGTGAAGTGAAGGAAAGGTCCTTACCCCACCACGGTCATGGCCACGCCCCCCAGCCTTAATTTTCTTATTGGTTATGGATGAACCTGAATTGTTACTTGATTTTTATATTAAAATTGTAGCTACATGTCATAGTTATTTTGAAAGTGGCTGGTTATCTGCCAAACTTTTTTTGTGCAAAATATTTCATGTATATTTCAACATGCAGAATTCTTTTAGCTATAAACATTGTTTCAGTGTTCCTAAATGCTTTGAATACTTGCTTCACCTCCCCTCCTCCCCCTGCCTTCCTTTAGATTAGCAGACGGCGGACTCCACTTGGGCTACATAAGCACTGTGAGAAGTGTTTCAACAAATACTGCCAAGCTCCAGCAGAGCCTTCAGTCTCATGTGTAGTGATCAGTTGCCACTCTCACTGTGGTGCTGTCTTTCATATGTGCAAAGAGGATGATCATAAACTCCTGTGTCCCCTGGAACAAGTTTCATGCCTTAATTCTATTTATGGCTGCCCTTTTACAATGGCCCGTTTTAAAGTGGCAAAACATCTCCAAGTTTGCCCCGCCAGCATAGTTTCCTGTTCTATGGAATGGAACCGTTGGCCATGTGCAGATTCTGAAGCCATTCTTCATGAGAACATTATGAAGCAACAGCCTAAGGAAGAGTGCCTGGATGTAGCCATAGCTCTGAGAGATCAGGCAGCTCTCTTTAAAGCACTCAAAATGGCTGAGCTCTTCCCAGAATGCAGAGCGGCTTGTACACTGGAAGAAACAACAGATGATATTGACTATTTTGAAGAAAAAACTGTTGGAGGAATTGCTGAGCAGGGCACAACAAATGAAGCTGAGGCAGCTGTGCTCACCCAGCAGGAACGTGAAAATCTGGCAAAAAATAAAGAAGGGGTGGATTTGATTGGTTACAAAAGCTGGGAAAATATGTTTAGTAAAGAATTTAAAGCATGCCAAGCAGCAGACCTGCCACCCAGCAATACAAAAACTGCGTCTGAAAGTGGATGTAAAGAACATGCTTCTGGTAGCACTGTGGAAGGAGCCAGCAGTACAGAAGACACTGAAAAAAACAAAATCCATGAAATCAGTTTAGCAGCTGAAAAAACAGGGTTGGCTCCTTGGCAAGATGGAGTGCTAGAGAGGTTGAAGAATGAGGTTCCTGTTGGGGAGTATAACATGTACTTGGTGCACCATGGAAGGATGCTCATTCATTTTGGTCAGATGCCTGCTTGCACTCCCAGAGAAAAAGACTTTGTATATGGAAACCTTGAAGTTCAGGAACTGAGGACTGAGACCACCTTCAGACCACCACTTAGTTACTGTGGCAAAAGAGCAAAGCTTGGGGATCCTGTGGCACATAAAAAGCCAGGTAAGAGCATATCCCTGGATACTTCAGAGTTGGACGTAGATGTTGAAGAATTTCCCAAGTCAAACACAATAAAAACTACACTGTTGTGTGCTCTTGAGAGGGAACTAAAAGGTCATGAGATATCTAAAACAAAGTCTACTGATGCCTTATATGTGGATATTGGGACTCAAACATACAGCTTTGTTGCCCAACCTTTTTCTTCAAGAGCTGTTCTAGCAGATATTTTAGATACAAAAGACCCACTGGATCTCCATCTGCAGCTCCATAGTGAGAGTGTAACCCAAAGATACAACAAAAGCAGCTCTGCATTTACATTCTCTTGCAACCACTTTTTTAGGAGAGACGAGTTTTCTTCACATTTCAAGAATGTTCATGCAGATATCCAGTCCTCCTTAGATGGGTGGTTCCAGCGTCGCTGCCCACTTGCCTATTTGGGATGCACTTTTGTTCAGTATCCTTGGCACCCTTCTGGGCAAAAGACAAATATTATCTATAATCAGCACCTCATGGCATTTGCTGTTAAGCCAGAGATTGATCCTGTGCTCTCAGAAGCCAAGAAAAGTAACTTTATAAGAAGTAGACAAAGGAATGAAAGGGTTGCTCTAACTAATCTTCCCTTGGAGATTCTGAAGTACATTGCTGGATTTTTGGACAGTGTTAGCTTATCTCAGCTGGCTCAGGTGTCAGTACAAATGAGGGATATCTGTGCTACTCTGCTGCATGAAAGAGGAATGGTTTTTCTGCTATGGAAAAAGAAAAGATATTCTCATGGAAGAACATCATGGAGAGTCTGTGGAAAGGTAAGTGCTGAGGATACTGAAAAGTACAGCAGAATTATCCAAATAGAAGGACAGAGGGATACTTATACTGGCTTGTAAGTTATGGATATTTTTAGCATTATGAAGTGCAGATAATCCTTAATTTACAACCATTCATTTAGTGACTGTTCAAAATTACAATGGTACTGAAAAAAAGTGACTTATGACCATTTTTCACACTTAACAACAGTTGCCGCATCTCCATGGTCATGTGATCAAAATTCAGACACGTGGCAATTAACTGATATTTATTACTTGCAGTGTGTCCTGGGGACATGGGATTACCTTTTGTGATCTTTCTGACAAGCAAAGTCAATGGGGAAGCAGATACACTTACCAACCAGGTTACTAACTGAACAACTGCAGTGATTCACTTAACAACTATGGCAAGAAAGATTGTAAAATGGGGCAAAACTCATTTAACAAATGTCTCACTTAACAACAGAAATTTTGGGCTCAGTTGTGGTCTAAAATCGGGGACTACCTGTAAATTTTTTTTCAAAAGGGGCGCTGTGGCTCAGTGGCTAAGACGCTGAGCTTGTCAATTGAAAGGTCAGCAGTTCAGCGGCTTGAATCCCTAGTGTCGCGTAACGGAGTGAGCTCCTCTTACTTGTCCCAGCTTCTGCCAACCTAGTTTGAAAGCATGTAAAAAATGCAAGTAGAAAAATAGGGGCCACCTTTGGTGGGAAGGTAAGAGTGTTCCGTGTGCTTTGGCGTTTAGTCATGCCGGCCACATGACCATGGAGACATTTTCGGACAGCGCTGGCTCTTCAAGCTTTGAAACAGAGATGAGCACCCCCCCTAGAATTGGGAACTGTCGTGTCCCACTCCTCCGCTGACGGCCGGGTCAGGGAAATCCAAATCAGGTGTGCCTCTGCAGCTCTGCCAAAGTCCTAGCAAAGTCCTCAAGGCAGGCAGGAGACCAGAAAGTGACTTCAGCAAGATATGTTTAGACTTTGCCTGACTCAGAGACTGCCAGAAAGCAGATCCTTTATATAGGCCATGGGGTGTGGCTCCATGACTCAGCACTTATCCAGGCCTGCCCCTCCCTTCCTTCTGACGCCGCCGCCTATCAATTCTTCTGAAGCGAGGGTCACTCCAATCGGCAGCTGTTGGTAATTGACCTTCCTCAGGCTCACATGCTGTGGAGGAGGGGGAGGGGTCTAGTTGCTCCGTTTGCCTGGGCATTGAGCCAGAGCTGGGGGCTGGAGATACTTGCTCTTCTTCAGCCTGTCTGGGCATGGAGCCAGGGTTGGGGCCGGGAGATGCCCCCTCCTCAGCCTGTCTGGGCATGGAGCCAGGGCTGGGGCCGGGAGGCATGCTAGGACATTCTTCAGCGTTCGGAAGCAGATAAGCAGACCCCGGCTGTGGTGAGATTGGGCGAGACACAACAGGAACGACTAGCACATATGTGCCTTTACCTTTACCTGTCATTTTAGTTAAGCATGAACATACTATAGTTTAAACAATCCTGTGACAAGCAGAATTGCATGATTATAGGATTTGATTTAAACTTCTCAAATGAAGTGTCCAAATAACAAATTTCAAAATGATTGGCCAAACCATAGGCAGTTGACTGATTAAATCCAGACAAGAGGGACTGGTGTTAGTCAGTAGAAGCTGTACATGGAGACTGAGTTTCAACCTATATTGTGTGATGTTATGTTACCTCAGAAAAAATAGATATGCAGCATGGCAATGCTCTTTGATTGTTATCTCTCACTGAACATAATTGGCAGCTGGGGTGAAGAGCATCTTTATGTAATTATGACTACAGTACCAGCTGCAAGCGTCTCTGAAAGAGTCAAGAATATGCTTTTGTTATATCTTTGGATTATTAGAGTGTACAAAATCTAGGACTGTTTTTACAAGTGTCAGAACTTACCACAGGTGTAAAATGAGGCAGCTAGGCAGTTAACAGTACAAAATTAAAGGATCATATGATACTTACAGTTGGAGGTCTGTATTAATTATCAATTTTGTCACAGGTAGAACAGTGCATTACAGTTAATCCTGAAACATGAAATGACTTAGAAGTTGACAGTCTAAGGGACAATATATCACCTGGCTAGGTGATAACATCTATAGGAAAGATCATAGAATCATAGGGCTGGAAGGGACCTTGGGGGTCTTCTAGTCCAACCCCCTGCCCACGCAGGATACTTGATTCCATCTTGGACAAATGGCTTCTAATCTTTACTTGAAAAGTAATGGAGCTCTAGTAACGGAACACCCATAGTTTTGGGAGGTAAGCTGTTCTGTTGGTTAATTCAGTGGGCACCAGTGGGCACCAGGGACTGGTTCCATGGAGAGAGGTTTTCTGCAGACTGGAGGAGGGGTGATTTTGTGTGCTGCCTGCATCCCGTGGGTAGGGCTTCGCTTGTTTGCACGGACTGGTGTTGGTCCATGGACTGGGGAGACCCCTAGGCAGAGGTGGGATTCACTTACCTTCCCTACCAATTCACAAATGTGAGCGCATGCACCACCTCTGCACATGCATACAGCCTTCTGCACATGCACAGTAGTCGCACATTACATCTGGGTGGGTGGGCGGAGCATCCCACAGCCTCCGCTACCAGTTCGCACAATCTGGATAGAACCAGTTGAATCCCATCACTGCCCCTGGGTTAATTGTTCTCACTGTCAGAAAATTTGTCTTTAGTTCCAAGTTAGATCTTATTTAGATCCTCCATGAATCCAAAGAATTATATATTTTGAATTTGAATCAAGGAAATATGAACATTCAAATAAAAAGTATATTAACATCTTTACCCATACCACATCCATAGCTAAAGTTATCTAGAAATTTTACTATAATTTCCAACCATCTCAACTAAAGCATTTAACCAACAATTTGTTAATTCAACTTCAGATGGTACATAGATAAAAAATGGGCCTTGGAATCACATCAAAAAAGAAGTTTTTTCCTATAGAGAACATTTTATTTATCAACAGATATCACAGATAGCATTGTCTTCTTGACAACAAGCACAATAGTCAACATCTGGTGTTTGAATAAAATCTCTAATTCTGAAATGCTCTTTAAAAAAGGGTAGTAACATAACATATGACTTAATAGTTTTTTTAAAAAAAACCAATGCAGGCTATAAAATGATGGATAGCCATGTTAAACCAGTATTTGTCCAAGAGTTTTAAAGAAATCATATAAAATGCTTTTGCAACATCTAAAAAAATAGATGCTGGATTTTTAGTGTTTTGCGCTAAAGCACTTACGATACATCATTAAATATTCTGTTAAAATCAAAGAGTTATTTAACTCGTATAATTGTCACTTTCATTTTTTAAAAAAATTGGACAGTATTTATTCTTTCAATGAGATCGGTGGCCACATAAATTTAATAAATAAAATACACACTTTCCTGTTTTCACCACGACCAATTTATTGAAAATAATTAATATACAAATATTGTTCATGCTTCCCTTTGGTTCATATAGGGAAGAGTTATTTGCAACATCTTATTATCACAATACTGATATTTTCTTACTCTCTTTTGTTCATCTCTTTTGCTAGATCTGGAAATTTAGCACCCTGTTCTCCACTATCAATAGGTGGGAACTCAGCAATATTCCATCCATAGCTCTACACTTGAAAACTTGTCCTTTTTATGAAGTGGAACATAAACAGGATCCTATTTTGCTTACTAGCATGCTTTTACCTCAAGAACAAACAGAAGAGAATTTGGTCTCCACATTTAAACACAGACGTGGATGTGGACCTGGTTCCAAGAAATTTCAAGAAGACTGCATTGATTTCTGAAAGCATATGTCAAAGCATTTGGGATTCTTTGAAATGCACTGCATAGATTGTTTTAATAGGTCAACAAGGTATTCTTAATAATTTGCTGATTGGTCAGGATGATATGCTGTGCTCTAATTTTATAATGTTTGGTTCCTATATTGGCTCTAGAAGACCTTTTTATCTATAAATATTATTTACAATAGTGCTATTATCTATTTTTTCCTCTTTCCTACAGTTTTTTTAAATCTACTGCCGCTTATTTTATCTGGTTTATTTAAATTCTTATTTCTTTTTTGGTCTATGATTGGACATTTAATAAATAAATGTAAAAAAGAATATTATTGAAACCAATAATAGGTATCATTAAGTGTATTTAAAACTAACCTAACCTAATTGAAGGGCCAAATGCGCATTGGAGTAAAATTACTTTAGCTCTGAGGAGATGGTCTTCTATATAACATCTTGATAACATTGCTCAGCATGGATTTCTCAAGAAGAAGTCTTGTTAACTTTCCTTATTTAATTTTTTATTAGATTATTTATTTAACTGATTGTGGGAAATGGGGTAGACATATCTTTATTTTTTACATAACACAAGTAGAATGAAGAATCAAGTGGGGTGGGTGCCAAAAGGTTCAATTCTGGGCCTCTCTACTCATAAATATTTTTCCTAAAGACCTAGGTAAGATAGTTGAAGGTATCAATAGAAGATAATATTTGTAATTTAGGGTTGAATTGTGGGGTCCTCTGAGCTTGGTTGTTTTCATGCATTTTATTACCAAACTAGGTAACATCATCAGTGCTAGTAGGGACTAGGATTTGCTCTTATTTTTATATAAACTCAGAGAGCATCAAATAAGGAGTGCTTATCAGATCTAAATATCACACAAAATTATGCGGGATACATTGTAATGGTGTATTCCTTCAACTTTAGACACATATTAAAACTTAATTGAAGGAAATAATATTCATTTGTTGGACATTGGATCCCCGCTCGTTATTTTTTTTTATTTGAATTTATATCCCGCCCTTCTCCGAAGACTCAGGGTGGCTTACACTGTGTTAAGCAATAGTCTTCATCCATTTGTATATTATATACAAAGTCAACTTTTATTGCCCCCAACAATCTGGGTCCTCATTTTACCTACCTTATAAAGGATGGAAGGCTGAGTCAACCTTGGGCCTGGTGGGACTTGAACTTGCAGTGATTGCAAGCAGCTGTGTTAATAACAGACTGTCTTAGCAGTCTGAGCCACCAGAGCCCCCTGCTTATTTTGTATTTCATGACCTCTGACATCAGAGTCTTCATTTGCAGAGATCAGGAGATAGAGAATTGGCTGAAGAGAAATGAAAAATGAAAAAAGAGAAATGAAGAGAAATTGACCTCACCCCATTCCTAAGAGGTCTGTAAGGGCCGTGCATAAGAGCACAAGCGTGCCTACTGTTCCTGTCCTATTGTTTCCTTTCGTTATATCCAATTAATATAGTTATTACATACTCATGCTTATATATATGCTTATATATTGTTTAGTTATTTCATGCTTATGCTTAGATATACTGTGTGACAAAATAAATAAATAAATAAAAAAAATGGAAAACAAAAAACAAAAACAAGCAGAAAGCTCTGCATACTTTCTCCTGCCTCCCTTTTTTCTGGTTGCCTAAGTCCCCAAATTTTTTGCTTTTCAGATTTCCTACTTAGTTTTCTGAGTCCCTAAACTTTATATTTCCCATTTTTTATTATTTTTTCTGCTGATTTACATTCCCAAATTCATACCTCTCTCCCTTTGATTGCTTACTTGCCTAATGGATCTTAATGCCTGATGTGATCCTTCAAATTGTCCCTCTTGACTCATCGAGAATAGTGTCCATATTGTTGGGGGGACAAGGAAATACAACAGCTTTCTTCAATGAAAGAAAGTCTAATCCCAGAATGCACTAACTTGTTACAAGCAAGCAGATTCCATTTATGTTTTTTATGAATTTGGATCTGGACTTAAAAGTACTGTTTTAGTGTGTATGTTTGATATTAATTATTCTTTAATGCTGTTTAATGAGAACTGCTTTTTTAGGAAATGTCCTTGTAAGTTAAGATTGGATAACAGATAAATTATCTAAATAAATACTTTATGTGATCACTTTTATGTACGGTATTTCATAATTTTTTCAGTTTTATGACATAATACTTTAGAATTCAGCAGCAAATATGAAGGATATAAAGACGGCATCTAGGTCTGAGGGGGGAGGCATTGCATGTTGTCCTGAGGACTCAGATTTGCATCTTGCAATGCCTATATATTTAACATGAATCAGAAATGGGGAGACTAAAATTCTACCCCTATTCAACCACAGAGTTCTATGAATGATTTTGGATTAACCATTTTCTCAATTCAACTAAGTACACAGGTTTCTCGTAGAAATAAAATTAGGAAATTGCTACTTACACTGCCTTGTCCTCTTAGAGACCAAGTTTAATGTGTATGTAATAAGTAGGTCAGGTTTATATTATAAATAAATAATATAAATAAATAAATATTTGCTATGTGACCAGCCCCATTTACATTTCAATTATTTTACTCTCTTGATAATATCATATCTCTAGTTCTCTAATTCATATGCAGGTCTTTCTATCTTGTAATGCCAAGCATGGCTCTTTGCACCACTGTAGCTTTTGTATCATTTTAATGGTTGTAAAAGTGTCCACTCCCAGCATTTCCAAAAGCCTCCTGCAGCCACAGTGTGATCCTGAAAACAGACATGGTTGCTTTAATGTAACTGTGATATTCATCGCATATGACCTCAAACACACTAGACTAGACACAAGAATAGTTTTTTCCTGAACGCCATCACTCTGCTAAACAAATAATTCCCTCAACACTGTCAAACTATTTACTAAATCTGCACTACTATTAATCTTCTCATCGTTCCCATCACTCATCTCCTTCCACTTATGACTGTGACTGTAACTTTGTTGCTTGCATCCTTACAATTTATATTGATATTAATTGGTTCCTGATTGCTTATTTGTACCCTATGACTATCATTAAGTGTTGTACCTTAGAAGTCTTGATGATCTTTTCTTTCTGAGAGCATATGCACCAAGACAAATTCCTTGTGTGTCCAATCACACTTGGCCAATAAAAAATTCTATTCTATTCTATTCTATTGATTATTCTGAATACTGAATAATGCTATAGACTAAATGTTGAATTCTTAGTGTTCTCTGAGCTTGGTTGTTTTCTTGACAGGTTATCATCATAAACTGAGGAGACTTACTGTAACCCATTTCTGCTAATGACCCTGTACTCATTACACATTTAAAAACCCAGTGGGTCTGCTTATATGATTTAACTGACCAAATCAACCATACCCAAGAATTAACATCCTTGAGTGTCAGCAGTACACAACCAAGGAAGACCTAGTTATTTGGGCAGTAACTGTTTTTAAGATTCTCACAAATTCTGCCGAAGAAGTGGGAGAAAAAAATGAAAAATAAGTGCTCTGTAGTGGCCAGAGACAAAAGCAGGAGACAAAGGGTGTTTCTAAAAAGCTGTTTGTGAAGTCTCTCTCGAAAAGGCCTATGCAACATACATCCCATGGATTACATGCATCCTTGTGTGGCCTGCCCAAGTTTTGGGAAGAATAGCCATTCTATTATGTCCAAACATTACACCTGAAAGTAGGATCTGTTGTCACCATGTCTTTCACAAAGATAGGCTTATAAACATCTCAAACTGTTGCTGCTATGCTATGCCTTCAGTCCTGATTGGTACAACAATAGTCATATTCCTCCAACAGGAGGAAGGTGATCATCAGGTGCCTTTCATCCTCCAATTACTTAAGGGCCCAAAAGGAGAAGCAATTTGCACCAGCCAAATAGGGGTTTGAATCTTCCTTTTATTCCTTTTTCTTTTAAAACAATTATTTTTGAAAATATTAATTACAGTACAAAACAAACTAATAAAACACCTATATACATTAAAGAAAAATATCCAATTAAACAAAATGGTGTAAACATAAAGAAAAAATGAATAAAAACAAAGAACCATTTACCTTATATATTAAACTTATCAAAGATACCCAACTCTGTAAAGCCCTGGAAATTACACGATTTATATCTCTATGTTAAACAAACTAGGCAATTGTAGTTTATTCAATAAATCATTGTTAAACAAACAATGAATGAAATGTGTGTTAAGCCTGTTTGCTAGAGTTATAAAATTATAACTATATATTTGTATTTGTGCATCTCAAAAAATGTCCCTGTTGTGTGTGTTCCCATTGGAGAACAGCGGGAAAACATTTGAATCCTATTGGTTATCAACTGATCCAGGTGTGTATAAAAGGAGAGCATCCTGCCTGTGTTTTTGCTGAAGTCTCACTCTAAATAAAAGAGCTGTTGTCACTAGTCTGGTCTCGGGTCTCCTACTTTACCCAATCTAACATTGGCGACGAAGGTGAACTACTGACCAGATTGGCCTGGGCCAGCTGAATGGCAAAAGGGACAAAGGACAAAGAGAACCAGCCCTCTGTGATGCCTAAATCCGCCAGCAATTTGAGACTCTTCGAGCCTTGTCTCCATTACTTTTTATTTTAACCTTAGAAATTCTTTTGAACAAAATATGTGGTTCCGATCAAATAAAGGGAATTAGAATTAAACATCAAGATTATAGATTAAGAGCCTTTGCAGATGACTTGGTTGTTACTGTATCTCAACCAATATATTCAGCTACTGGTTTAAAAGAAATAATTGGTCAGTATGGTAAAGTATCTGGATTTAAGGTGAATCAGCAAAAGACAAAGATGACAACTTTGTCATCAAGATTTTGGTTACCACCTTTAAAGCGCTCCATGGCTTAGGACCCGGGTACTTACGAGACCGCCTGTTGTTACCTTATGCCTCCCACCGACCCGTACGCTCTCACAGAGAGGGTCTCCTCAGGGTGCCGTCTGCCAAACAGTGTCGGCTGGCAGCCCCCAGGAGCAGGGCCTTCTCTGTGGGGGCCCCGACGCTCTGGAACGAACTTCCCCCTGGCTTATATCAAGTGCCTGATCTTCGGACCTTCCGTCGTGAGCTCAAAACACACCTATTTATTCAAGCGGGACTGGCATAATAGTGTCAAATTTTAATTTGGGGTTTTATTAATATTTTTAAAATTTTAAAACTACATTTTAATATTCAGCCTTTTTGTAATTTGCTTGGTTTTAAATGTTTTAACTTGTATATATTTCGTGTTTTATCTTGGCTGTACACCGCCCTGAGTCCTTCGGGAGAAGGGCGGTATAAAAATTTAATAAAATAAATAAATAAATAAATAAATAAAAATATGAATATACAACAAAAAGAAGAGTTAGAAAGAAGTACGGGTTTTGAAATCGTTAAAAAAGTTAAATATTTAGGAATATATATTACAACCTCAAATGTCAAATTATACAAAAATAATTATGAGGTATTGTGGCAGAAGGTATGGAAAGAAATGGAGAATTGGAAGAAGTTACAACTATCCCTGCTGGGAAGAATAGCAGCTATAAAAATGAATGTTTTGCCCAGGTTTCTATTTTTGTTTCAAATGATACCGGTACTTAAGAATGATATTAAATTACAGGAATGGCAAAAGGGGGTTAATAATTTTGTATGGATGGGCAAAAAACCAAGAATAAAATTAAAAATAATGCAGGACACAAGGAAAAGGGGGGGGTCTTAAAATGCCTAATTTAAAATTGTATTATGAAGCAGTTGTTTTATCATTAATTACTGATTGGATTAATTTAACTGAGGAAAGAGTTTTGAGTATAGAAGGTTATGGTTTGTTATATGGGTGGCATGCCTATTTATTATATGATAAGAAAGCTGATAAGATATTTAAAAATAATATAATTAGAAATTATTGAGGGTGTGGAGGAAATATCAATATAAATTAGATGGAAAGATACCAATATGGGCAATCCCGAGACACATGATAGAAAATATAAATATATATCAAAAGATGGAGGTAGTTACTTATAAAGAACTCCTTTGTATGGAAAAGGGGGAATTACAATTAAAATCCAGAGAAAAGATGAGGGAAGAAGGGAAAAACTATACATGTTTTCAATATGGACAATTACAAGCAAGATGGCAATTAGATCAAAAAATAGGTTTTAGGCAAACTGAGGATAATTTGTTAAAACAAATGAGAGATCAAGGTCAACAGCATATTAAGAGGTTGTATAATGTATTAGTAGAAATAGACAGAATAGTAGAAACTGGTTAAGGATTGTATGATTAAGTGGGCACAAAATTTTCAGCAACCAATAATGTTGGAAACTTGAGAAAGAATTTGGGTGAGGAATGTTAAATTTACACAAGCACAAAATATGAGAGAAAATTTTTATAAAATGTTATATAGATGGCATTTAGACCCCAAAAGTTGAGGCGGCAAGACACAACAAGGAGGTATAAGCATATATATAGAAAGAAGAAAAGAAAAACAATAGGACAGGAACGGTAGGCACGTTTGTGCGCTTATGCACGCCCCTTATGGTCCTCTTAGGAATGGGGTGAGGTCAATAGTAGAAAGTTTTTGGATAAAGCTTTTAGGATTATGGGAAGAGACCACAGAGTCAGGTAAAGTATTCCAAGCACTGATGATTCTGTTACAGAAGTCATATTTTCTGCAATCTAGATTAAAGCGGTTGACATTAAGTTTAAATCTATTAGTTGCTCTAGTATTATTGCAATTAAAGCTGAAGTAGTCTTTAACCGGAAGGACATTACAATAAATGATTCTGTGAGTTAAGCTTAGGTCTTGTCGAAGGCGACGGAGTTCCAAGTTTTCTAAGCCTAGGATTTCAAGTCTAGTGGGATAGGGTATCCTAATGTACAGGCTAAATGTTGGAGATGTGATTGTGAAGATGCCACTTATTACCATATATGGTGGACTTGTAAAAAAGTTAAAGCATTTTGGATCAAAGTATGGTAGATTATGCAGAACATTCTGAAAAAGAAGATTAAGTTTATTCCACAGTTCTTTCTACTAGGAATAATTATGCATTGTACAGCTATAGAGACTAAATTGATTTTGAACTTAACAACAGCCACAAGACTTTTTATTGCTCAATATTGGAAGAAAGAAGAATTACCTACAATTGAAGAATGGACACTTAAAGTATCAAATCTGGCAGAAATGGCAAAAAAATCTGTTTATTTGAAAGACTATACACAAGAAAAATATATTTTAGAATGGAAAATGTGGATTGATTATATTCAAAATAAGTATCAGATAAAAAAATATCGAATAGCATATGAGTAAATTTAGGAAATATTTTGTATTAGATATATTTTTGAAGGAGAGGGGAATTGAGAGTGTGATTATGTGTGGTGACTAGAGATTATAATTTAAGATTTATTTTGGATTATGATTGTTAGTTTTGATACCCTGCATTTTGTTCTGGGAAGTCGGGGTGGGGAGTGGGGGTGGGGGTAAGGGGGAGGGGAACTGGGGGGGGATGAGAGTAGAGGATGGAGTGATGGTTAATGTACAGGGATTATTGAAGATGTATAAATATAATTAATGTAGGGTTGAGTCTGCCCAGTTACCATTTTAGAATGGTGGGGAGGGAGAAAGGAGGAGAGAGTAGGAGGTAGGAAAGAGGAGAAGAGGGGGAGAAGAAGGAGAAGAGGAAGGAAGAGTGGTAGAAGAGGGAGAAGGAAGGTGTAGGGTGGAGGGAAGAGAGGATGTAGATAAGAGAAGGGGAGGAAGCTCTGGAAAGTAGAAGAAGGTAGAAGAGGGAAGAGAGTTAAAAGGAGGGGGTGGTGACTGGGCAAGCCTGACTAATTGTATATGACTGTACATTGGATGAGTTGTTGGATATGAATGTAAAAATAAAACTTTTTTTTTTAAAAAAAGAGCATCCTGCCTGTGTTTTTGCTGAAGTCTCACTCTAAATAAAAGAGCTGTTGTCACTAGTCTGGTCTCGGGTCTTCTCCTTTACCCAATCTAACAGTCCCTAAATTTATTTTCGAACAGTAGCTTTTGACAAAATGGGGAACCTCTCAAGTAATCTCTAACATGGAACTGTGTTCTATAGAAAAGGGAAGAGAATAGTGTAGCCTTCTGCAATCTAGTGCCTTTCGGATAGATTGGAATATCTCTCCTAGAAATAATAGCTTGCCATCATATTGGGGACTAAAAATTGGAATATCAGTAATAATTATATTTTTTAAAAGTTGGAAATGCCATTTTCTAAGGGAACAGCCCCCAACCTTTTGGGCATCAGGATGGGTTCTGTGGAAAGATGTTCTTCCACGGACCGGAGGGGGCATAATTTCTTGTGTGGTCTGCATCCTGTGGATGGGGCTTCAACTGTTTGTGTGACCCTGTTTCTGGCATGCCACGGCCTGATGCCAGTCACAAACCGGGAGTTAGGGACCTCTGATTTAATAGACACCAAACCAGAGTTTTTGACTGACTGTTAGTTCACCATATCCCTGCAAAACCCAATTTCTGCTTTAAGAGAGTGAGAAAACAATTCAGGGTCACCCAGGGAGACTCAACTTATTGGATTTATTTTGGCTGCAATCCAAGGAGTATATAAGCAGGAAGTGGGTTCCTCTAACCCTCTTTCCTTTTACTTAAATTTGATTGCATTAAGTTCTTGGATCTCAATCCTCTTCCTGTTACATATTTAAAAAACTAGACAATTTAACTCATTGGGATGAAAAATAGCAAGATAAATTTTCAAATAGGTGCTAAGACTCTATTTCAGTTGATCAAGTCTTATTGTTTGAATGGCTATCAAAAAGGACAAATACATAGCCACCATTATTTGTTGAGGAGCACAGAAACATTTTCCGAAGATATTGTTTTTTCTTCATTAAGAATATAAGGCAGGAGATAGTAAAACCCAAATGCGCAGAGCTCAGCTATGTGGGTACCTTTGTAGTTCTGTATTATATTTGAATGGGTTTTTTTAAAAGTTAATTTTTGCTTCATATCTGTTTTTATAAACCTTAACATGTGCTTATTAATTTACCCATGCATTATTTTACTTATATTTTGTGTGCTATTGGTTAATAAATATTCTTCTTAAAAGCCAATTTTGATTTTTTTATCATAAACCTACCTAGTACCTATTATTATGAATGAACACTAGAGGAAGAAAATCAAATCAGAACAGAGTGCTTGATGCAAAATAGACAATTTTTTTTCTCAATTGAAAGACAAAAATTATATAAGTTGAGTGTCATGAGACAATAAGCGTCCTACTATACATGAAAAGTTGGTGAATTCTTTTTTTCTTTAACATTACACGTCCGATGAAAGTCGTGGGCAGAAAAACCGGGTGCAAACGCCCAGGGATCTTCCCGCTGTTGCAGCCGAGAAAAGAGGCGCGGGGGCGTCTTGCACACCAACCGCGCCGCCTCCTTCCTCTCGGGCGAAGCGGAGGTCTAGCCGAAGCGACCCCGGAGAAGTTGGTGGGGGGGATGGCGGGTGAGAAGGTAGGTCGGCACAGGGCGGCTGATTCAGGCAGCACAAGGGAAGCAGGTCGAGCTCACACTGGTTGCGAAGGGGAACGGGCAGGCCGTTAGAAGCCGTTCGGGAAACCGGGGCGGGAGGCAATGGAGGAGGTCCGCTGAACTGAGGGCGGCCGAGAGGAGGCTGGCTTGACTCCCTCCCTCCCTCTCCCTCCCTAGTTAGGTTTAATATAGTCCCGACCGTTTCCATGTGTAAAGATCGTTATTTGGAAGAGGAGAAAGGGCTGCTAGGGACCACGGCCGCCGTCCTCATTCCGACCACTCAAGGGGGCAAAAAAACACTTTTGCGGGTATTTTCAAAATCCTGCGTGTCCCCGCTTTCTACTCTTTCTAGCCAAGTCTTTTGGCAGTAGTTGAGGAGAGACGTCTTGGAGGAAGTTCATGTTTCTTCGACTCCACTCAACGACAAAACCGGTGATCCGGTATATCTTATTTTACCTAAAACATATACTTCCTTTCTCGTGTGTGTGTGTGTCGCGTGTGTTAAACCTCAGTGTGTGTTAAGCCAGCCTTCCACAATCACGGGGGCGGCGAGCAGTTCATTCCGTAGGGTTCTTTAAAAGTCCTTTATAAAAATTATGTTATCCTTCATGGGCGGCAAATAATAATGATTGGATTTAATTTATACCTCAATACGACATAGATTTTCATGGAACTAAGGTCAGTGGAGTGAATATCCTGTTACCTATTTGTGTCAAGTCCCTACTTAATCGACTTGAATTTACTTGCAGATAAATATATATTTTTGACAGCGGAGAAGTATATACCTCTGAAGTAAAAAAATTATCTGAATAATAAATTATATTTGAGCAATGTTAAATGTAACTTTCTTTATATGTAAGTCCTATTAAATTGAATACTTCTGACTAAATGTTAAGATTCATGTGACTATTGTATTATATGCAAGCTTAATAAACATCCATTAAATTAATTATTAATATATTGATATATTAATATATATATAGGGCATTGCAGAATTAAAATAGCTTTGTTTAGATAATTCAAAACTTTGTGATTTTGTTTCAGCATTTTGCTTGTATATTTGTAGTACAGGCAAAGCACTGCAAGGTACAGTGTGTATCTGTGTGTATGTATGCATATATATACACATACACATATATTGGGTATATATGCCAATTGGGTATATATATATTGGGACACGGTGGCTCAGGGGCTAGGACATTGAGCTTGTCGATCGAAAGGTCGGCAGCTCGGCGGTTCGAATCCCTAGTGCTGCCGTGTAACGGGGTGAGCTCCCGTTACTTGTCCCAGCTTCTGCCAACCTAGCAATTTTGAAAGCACGTAAAAATGCAAGTAGAAAAAATAGGGACCACCTTGGTGGGAAGGTAACAGCGTTCCGTGTGCCTTTGGTGTTGAGTCATGCCGGCCACATGACCATGGACATCTTCGGACAGCGCTGGCTCTTTGGCTTTGAAACGGAGATGAACACCGCCCCCTAGAGTTGGCAACGACTAGCACGTATGTACTAGGGGAACCTTTACCTTTACCTCACACACATATATAAATTGAAGTTGGAAGAAAAATGAGAATCATTTAGTGGAGAACAATTTTCAGTTTTGAAATATGTAAGGAGGTCTGCCTATATAGTTGAATTATATTAAATTTCATTTGTGGTCTAGAAGGATACCATGTTCAATATCTCTCCGCTTAAATAGAATAGAATAGAATAGAATAGAATAGAATAGAATAGAATAGAATAGAATAGAATAGAATAGAATTTTATTGGCCAAGTGTGATTGGACACACAAGGAATTTGTCTTGGTGCATATGCTCTCAGTCTACATAAAAGAAAAGAAAAGATACGTTCATCAAGGTAAATACACTAAACACAATCCAAAATTATTATGAACAATTTTTATGAAGTAAAGCCACAGCCAAATTCCAAGTAATTGGGATAGAGAATGACCCACATTCAGATGTGGCTTAAAAATAAATTGGTTCGTTTAAAGTAGCTTATCCATCATTAAAAATAATTATGCTTCTATGAAATATGCATTAAAATTGCATTTTGCATACTAAACCCAGAACAGAGTATTTCATTTGACACACTTCCAATCAACAATCTAATCAAGTCCAATAAATAGGTTTGTATGAGATTAATCCCTAAGTATTTCAGATTCATTAATACGTGGGATAGCTATGTACCTCAACCTTGAAACTATAAAGTCTGTATTCCTTCAGTTGTGAAAGGCATTCAGTATCATTTTTTCTAATTGCTTTAGAGGAGTAATTTACAAATTATTTATAAATCATTCAGGGTTTGGAAAATATATTGACAATGTTTAGACAGTAGTGCACAAAAGTATTTGTATTCACAAACAAAAAATAAAAACAAGATCTAGGATGCCAGTACAGATAATATTTTGCCACTCAACAAAGGAGAGATGTCTTTAGCATTATCCCTGTGTGAAGAATTCCTACCAAAGAATAATGGAATTGCCAGAACACAGGCTATGTACCCAGACTTACATATCAAAAAGATACAAATATGTACTGCCAGCATATTTTTTCTACCTCATTTCCATGACTTTTTAAAATCTCATCCATTCATCTATGAGACAGGCATAAATCATCATTAGCTATATGTATTGTAATAGTATTTCCTCCTTTATTCTAATATTATTCAAGGGCAACCTTAAAATGTGTAAATCTAGTATTTGCTCCATAACCTGGGATAAGTATGATTGTGGAAAGAACCCTTAGATCAAGGTTGCACAAAATGATCAATCTTACCCCCCAGGTTGATGGGACTAACCAAAGGTCAGTATTATTATTTGCACTACTATTAGTAAAGTAGATTTTATTTAATTATTTAATTATTTTCCTACAAAAAACATTTACAAGTCAGTGAACTGAAGAGTTTGGGGATGCCACCTAAGATCATTGAAATGTCTGAAATAGCATCTTTGGTAACTTGCAGATTTAGCTTTCTAATAGCAAAGCCCTCTTTTTTGGCAATTTTCTTTGGTCTGAGATGGTTTGGATGGCCTTCTCAGGAAGCTTCTTATAAACAAACTGCAACAATCCTCCAAGGAGAAAAGGCTAAAGCCTCTGAGCCTCAGGATTTCACAATATCCAGAAAGGTGAGGATGCTAGCAAAAGAGGTGGATTATGGAATCCATCTCTTTCTCTAGTATTTCTAGTATTTTTCCTCTTTGGAGGAAAAATGCTAGCGAACTGGCATTTTGAAAGGCTCTGCTCAGAAAGTTATGTTCCTCCAGAGTGAGAGAGGATTTCCTTTCTTTGTATGGAGGAGAGGTAAAATCCCTCAGTGTGCTGGGGGTGGTGGTGGTGGCGGCATGTCAAACCCTTTGTCCCCTTTGTTAGCAACTTTCCTCAAAAGCAGGCAGAGAAGATTGCAGAACACTTGTCAACTAGTTGTACATCTTCTCATCGTTCCCATCACCAATCTTTTTGTATGACTGTAACTTTGTTGCTGGTAATACTTATGATATATATATTTGCATTTATTATTTGCATTTATATCCCGCCCTTCTCCGAAGACTCAGGGCGGCTTACACTATTTTAGCAATAGTCTTCATTCTGTTTGTATATTTATATACAAAGTCAACTTATTGCCCCCAACAATCTGGGTCCTCATTTTACCTACCTTATAAAGGATGGAAGGCTGAGTCAACCTTGGGCCTGGTGGGACTAGAACCTGCAGTAATTGCAGGCAGCTGTGTTAATAACAGACTGCATTAGTAGTCTGAGCCACAGAGGGCTCAGATATATTGATATATTGACCATCATTTGTGTTGTAAATGTTGTACCTTGATGAAGGTATCTTTTCTTTTATGTACACTGAGAGCATATGCACCAAGACAAATTCCTTGTGTGTCCAATCACACTTGGCCAATAAAAAAAATCTATTCTATTCTATTCTACATGTGAACAGGTTGCCGAACAGGTTGCCAGGTGCCCAAACTGTGATTGTAATTGGAGGAGGGTAGCACAATGTTTTACATTGCCTGGAAGTGCTTGGTTCTGTGACCATTGTGACTGTCAACAGTTGTTAACCAGTTGAAAGTCCAGGGCTACCTATTTAAAGAAATGTGGTGATTGAGACATATTTTCTTGTGATCTACAGGGATCATGTCCTATTTGGTTTTCATTTTGAAATTATGTTACAATTCTGAAATCTGTTTCATTTGTCTAATAAATTAATGGTTATTCAACAAAGATATTTTTGACTAATCAAAACAAGTATCTAACATTTTAAAATAAAGTTAAGTAATTCAGTAGGCTTCAGTATACGCAATAGTAGCACTGGTGGGTTTCAATTTTTTTTACTACCGGTTCTGTGGGTGTGGCTTGGTGGGCGTGGCATGGCTTGGTGGGCATGGCAGGGGAAGATTAATGCAAAATCCCCATTTCCACCTCATCAGCTGGGACTCGGGAGGCAGAGAATAGATGGGGGTTGGGGCAGTCAGAATTTTTACTACCGGTTCTCCGAACTACTCAAACTTTCCGCTACTGGTTCTCCAGAACTGCTCAGAATCTGCTGAAACCCACATCTGAATAGTCGCATTAGTTATTTAAATTTTTGAATAAGAATGTGGATGAAAACAATTGTGCTGAATAAACATTCACACTGGGAAATATTAAGCTTATCCTACATATTAAACAAGTTTTTGACAGAGGAATTCAGTTGAGGTGAAAGAGACAAACTGAGCAATGAGTTAAAAGAGTTGTTACAGGCAGTAGGATGAAAATGTGGATATATGTACACTGTTCAGTGTTCCCAGACAGCAGGTTTGGGTTGATTATTAGAAAATAATTCTACATAGTAAGAGTTGTTCAAGAATGATGCTGAACTCTTTCTTTGGAAGTATTTAAACAGAGCCACACGATCATTTATCAGTAATACTATAATAACTGATATCTGCATTGGACCAAGGATTGGACTATGAGCACCTAACTCAATAAAGTCACTCTCAGTTGAATATACAAAAGTCAATTACAAACAGGAAAAAAGAGAAACACAATACTTAAAAATGAACTAAAGCCATAAAATGGCGACTGGATTAAGGTGAACTGCAGCTAACAATTGGGACTACAATATATTCATTGAGATCCAAAGATCTTAGAAAAGAGCCACATCTCATTTGCTTTTCTAAAGACTTGCTGGGTCAGGGGGCAGATTATTCAAATTTGGGGATATATTATTTTTAAAAAGTAGAAGCTGCCATTCAGAAGACATGCATTTGAAGTCCCAAAGGCTGCATTATCCCAATAAGGGCACCTGGAAAATATTCTTCCAGTGATGCACAAGACAAAGTCCTGCAAAAATGCCTTCAGCCACAGTTGCCACCTGCTCTTTCAATAGTAACTGTGAATTCAGAAGGACCCCCACGTCACCAAATAAATTCAAATGGGGCAGGACTACCCCACTCAGAGATGAGATTGAATATTTTTCCAGTTCTTGTAGAACCCAAAACTGACAGCTACTCAGCACTGGAAGGATTGAACTGGAGTCTGTGGTTCACCATCCAGACCCTATAACCTCTAGACACTGTGACAGAAGCTTGCTAGCTTCACTTGATAGCAACTATGGTGGAGATGTAAAATTGAACATCATCAGTGTGGTGGTAAAATTGCACCCTAATGTTAAAAAGGAGAGAAAAACACCTGTGGTACCTCACAAAGCAGGGCCCTAGGGATAGACTGCTCTCTTTTCAACAACACTGGTTGGAGTTGGACCTGAAGGAAGGAGAAGACCATTGTAGGACAGTACTCAATCAAAGGATTACCATGGTTAATGGAATTGAAGGCTGCTGAAAGGTTAAAACAAACAAACAAAGGAAAGTATAAATGAATTACTGCCATCCTGAGCCCACCAAAATTTATCTACAAGTGTGACCAAAATTTTCTCAGGACTATATCTTGGACTGTATTTGACTAGAAAAGATTCTAATAATAATAATAATAATAATAATAATAATAATAATAATAATAATAATAATAATAATAATAATAATAATAATAATAATAATAATAATATTTTAATTTATAGACCGCCCTTCTCCCAAAGGACTCAGGGCGGTGAACAGCCAGTTAAAATACAGGAAAACAGACAATATTAAAAACAACCCTTAAAAAACTCATTCAATTGGCCAAAACTAAAACACAGTTACACCCTATAAATTACTAAAAATTTAAAATCCCAATTAATCAAATTAAAATTTTAAAAAATCAAGCCAGTCCAACGAGACGGAACAAATAGGTTTTAAGTTTGCGGCGAAAGGTCCTAAGGTCAGACAATTGTCGGAGTCCAGGGGGAAGCTCGTTCCACAGGGTAGGAGCCCCCACAGAGAAGGCCCTCCCTCTGGGGGCCGCCAGTCGACATTGTTTGGCTGACGGCACCCTCAGGAGTCCCTCTCTGTGAGAACGCACCAGTCGCTGGGAGATTGAAGCCGGCAGAAGACGGTCCCGTAAATATCCCGGTCCTAAGCCATGGAGCGCTTTAAAGGTCGTCACCAAAACCTTGAAGCGCACCCGGAAGACCACAGGTAGCCAGTGCAGTCTGCGCAGGATAGGTGTTACGTGGGAACTACGTGCTGCTCCCTCGATAACCCGCGCAGCCGCATTCTGGACTAACTGGAGTCTCCGAGTGCTCTTCAAGGGGAGCCCCATGTAGAGAGCATTGCAGTAGTCCAAGCGAGATGTAACGAGAGCATGAGTGACCGTGCATAGGGCATCCCGGTCCAGGAAGGGACGCAACTGGCGGATCAGGCGAACCTGATAAAAAGCTCTCCTGGAGACGGTTGTCAAATGATCTTCAAAAGACAACCGTCCATCCAGGAGCACGCCCAAGTTGCGGACCTTCTCCGTCGGGGCCAATGACTCGCCCCCGACGGACAGCCGCATCTGCAGCTGACTGTACCGGGGTGCCGGCATCCACAGCCACTCCGTCTTGGAGGGATTAAGCTTGAGCCTGTTCCTCCCCATTTAGACCCGTACGGCTTCCAAACACCGGGACAGCACTTCGATAGCTTCGTTGGGGTGGAAAAGTACAGCTGAGTGTCATCAGCGTACAGCTAGTATCTCACCCCAAAACCACTGATGATCTCACCCAGCGGCTTCATATAAATGTTGAACAGGAGAGGCGAGAGGATCGACCCCTGCGGCACCCCACACAGGAGGCACTTCGGGGTCGATCTCTGCCCCCCTGCCAACACCGTCTGTGTCCGATCAGAGAGGTAGGAGGAGAACCACCGATAAACGGTGCCTCCCACTCCCAACCCCTCTAGCCGGCGCAGCAGGATACCATGGTCGATGGTATCAAAAGCCGCTGAGAGGTCTAATAGGACCAGGAATAACCCTTATCCCTGGCCCTCCAGAGATCATCCACCAACGCGACCAAAGCCGTCTCAGTACTGTAACCAGGTCGGAAGCCGGACTGGAACGGGTTTAGATAGACAGTTTCATCCAGGTACTGGGGTAGCTGACATGCCACCGCACTCTCTACAACCTTCGCCGTGAAGCGAAGATTGGAGACTGGATGGTAATTACCTAAAACAGCTGGGTCCAGGGAAGGCTTCTTGAGGAGAGGTCTCACCACCGCCTCTTTCAAGGCAGCGGGAAAGACTCCCTCCCGCAAAGAAGCATTTGTAATCCCCTGGAGCCAGCCTCGTGTCACCTCCTGTGTGGCCAGCGCATGATCCATTTCTTTCAGGACTTTTTAAAACTTGGGCCTTCCTAGGAAAACATGTTGGAGACTGGATGAAGATTGTCCAGATATGCAGGATTTAGTGATGATTTCTTCTTGAAAAGGCGCATAGACCATAGCCTGTTTCAAGCATCGGGACCATCCATTCTCTTAAGGAAGAATTTGCCACTAGACAGATCCACCCATATGCCACCTTCCTGGCCTTGAATCAAAATTATAGGTACTGTGTCCACAGTAAGAAGGACCCTATTCACTTCCTCAAGTCTACTAAGGATTAAAGTAATTGTAGATCAGATGTCTCCAACTTTAAGACTTGTGGACTTCAATTCCCAGAATTCCTCAGCCACCTTTGCTGGCTGAGGAATTCTGGGAGTTGAAGTCCACAAAGTTGCCAAGGTTGGAGACCCCTGTTGTAGATAACACAGGATCACACCTCAGTCAAATCCATAGGACTTGCCCAGCTGGAGTCTTAACTTGGAACAGATCTAAGCAATTTGAAAAAACAAGGTGCTGAGAATAGTTATTACAGTAGAACTGCAGGTATTCTCATCTCACTGGTGCTGTGGGCATTTCTTCTGCTGCTTCACCCACCAAAGATCCTTCCAAGATCCTCCTGAAACCAGGAAACAACAGAGTGCACAAGAAGAGTGCAGTGTTGTGGTCTATTTGAAGGCATCACCACTGTTATTCAAGCAGTGACCAGGGCCTCAACCAAATTTAAGAACAATCTTAAGCGCCCTCTGAAACCTGATTGGGTCTGCACTCAAGAACTATTTTTATTTGTTGTTTCTAGATTATTCTGGGAATCTTCTGGTTTGATAAAATGCTTAAAATGAGTATTTAAAAAATATTAAAACCATTACTTTATTGCATGCATCAAATATAGGTTCACACGGTGAACTATTATTAATATCATTTGTTTTCTATTAGATGGCTAAATGTGAACCCTGCGAAAGAAGTTATGATAACATGGTAAAAATGCTTGAGGATTTGAACAGGGATTTGGAAAAACTTCTGGAAGACATGGAGAAATTATCAGGTGTGACATATTCCTGAAGTATATCTATATATTGCTAACAAATTGTCAATTCAGAGTAATAAGAATTTACTGCAGTTTTTGTAGATGTTCATTTGAATTACAATGCTTATTAGTAATTTATTCAATTTGATACTGTGTTGGATGGGCATTTAGATTTGGTGGCACTGGTCATATGTAGCACATAGTTAAGAACTATGGATTTTTATGCTAGAACAGTTTTATGTAACCTGATCTGTTTCTGCAGATTATTATTTTATGGAATTAACCTTAATGTGGTTTGTTCTTATGAGCTTTGTTATTTTGCTTTCCAGAAAAATTGCTCATTTAAGTATTTTTCCATAAATACTTAAGTACCATAATTACTTTTCATTTTTCAGAAGAATTTTGTTTTAAAAAAGTACTAAATTAAAATAATTTCTTATAGGAAATGTTACTATTTTGCAAATGTGCAGACCCAATTATAAACACACTAGTAAAGAATGTAAATTTTTGTTTAACTATCTTGGTTAAACATGGCGGGTATTTTTTTCTACCTTTCCATATAAAATGTTCCATATGTATTAAGGGCCTTTAAAAACATATGGGAAAATAGTTGTCAAAGAAGTAGATAATATGTTTGGGAAAAGATTAAATACCTTCAATTCATTATGTCTCTGTATTGAAATCCTTCTTTCCAGACTAGGTTTTCCAGTTCATGAAAGAATATTGTATTATTGGAAACATTAATTCATTAAAGAAAAACTCTGGAAGAAAAACTCCAGTAATAAGGCTAAGTGATATGGTTGCTAAGCAAAATATTACATGACCCTGATGGACTTATGATCTCATTTCCATGGCAGTCATTAAGTGAATTACCCACAGTTGTTAAGCAAGACATCACATGATTACAACTTTCAATTTTACTACAAGCTTCTCCATTGACTCTGCTTGTCAGAAGCTGGCTATGAATTGTGCAAATGATGATCATGTGATTGCAGAATGTTGTGAAAATGTCCACAATTACAAAGCACCTAAATCTCAATTATGTGATTGTAGGGACACTGCAATGATTATAAGTATGAAGACTGGTCATAAAGTTATTTTTTTCAGTATTGTTGTAATTTCAAATGGTTATTAAATAGGGTAGTCATTTGACTGATTCATTTTGCTCTCATTAAAACATTTTACAAATAAAAATTTGATCTCTGTAATTAGACATTCTAAACATGTAACACTGTTTAGGTTTACACCGATAATGTAAATCAGATTATGCAAAAAACCAAAACAAAAAAACCTTGACATATTCCTGTTTTCATCAGGAGTGCATTTCAGGGAAGAGATTTTAACTTCCTTTTTATGGAACAATTCCTAATTCATTCATTCACACTACTGTTTTTAATGGACTAACTAAACATTGTGAGATTAATTATTTAACAAATTTGTTTATCACATATCTGTACATTACAGCATAGTGTCCATGTTAAAAGTAATCAGGAATATACACATAGTCAAAACAAGAATTTTTGTAATTAAAAATTGTGACACAACTACCCTGATGATTAGTGAAATGGAAAACAATAGATGAATAAACTATTTTCTGTAGCATAATACAAAAATTTTCAAGCATTGGCTTGAATCCTTAAATACCATATTTGAAAAAATATGTAGAGCTAGAATTGGCAGTTCTGTTACTGTTTATTTTTTATTACTTTATCATTCATCCCATTCAAATTCACCCATTGAATCACTGAATTTATCTGTTGGGTTGTCCCAGTGCAGGCTACTTGGATGGCTTATGATATGGTGGTAATGCGCGCTAATCCAGACTTGGCCAATTCAATGAGACGTCTGGAAGATGCCTTTCTCACTTGTAAGGAAGAAATGGAGAAAAACTGGCAAGAAATGTTGAAGGAGACTAAAAGTGCTGAACCAAAACAATAACTTTTTGAAATCAGTGGTGGAAGAGTTAGTCTTGAGTAGTGTGGTCAGTGTTTATTTACAAAATACATTTTAAAAATATATTCCTGAGCTGTGTCTATTTCAATTTTTATTCTTGAATGAAAATGCTTTCAAACATCTAAGCGGTATGCACAACTACAGTATGATTTTATTTTATTTTCATCATTGATGATGTCAGTCACGGAACATATTATCAAATTCATTTCCCATATTAACCTGTAAAATTAATAACCTTAAGAATAGGATTTACTGAAACTAAAGTTACTGATGTCTTGATCTTGCTATACATATTTACATGAAAGAAAAATTTATAAATTTAGTCTAGTTTATTCCCATAAGCATTTGTAGGAGTGCAGCCCTAAATCACAACTAAGATGAGAATAATTTGACCACAAGATGGCACTCACACATAAGGATCAATTTTAGAAAATCAAATCTTAGCATGCCAACAACACAGGTTGTATCCATATACAGTAGTAGACAATTCAGGGAAGAGATAGGATAGCTGAATGTATGTTAAAGCCTAAAATGGAAATAGAATAATATAATTCATGAGAGGTGAAGGTGTAGAAGATGAAATAAAGACAATTACTCTTTTTTTCTGATTTGAGGCAAGTCGAGAGGAGTTGGAGGGGGGAAAGTACCTTCTGACATGAGATAAAGAACATACCCATACTAGTGAAGTTAGCAGAGTGGAAGAAGGTACGTTTGAAGTTTTTGGCATTGATTGACAAGGAGAGAAGTCACCTTTGGAAAATGACAAGGAGGTAGAAGCATGGATGCATCAAGAAGATGCAAAGAATCTGCTTGGCTCTCTTCTTCACTTTTCTATGTTCAAGAAGGTAGGGGGGATGGGAAAGTGGCAGGCAAAAGAGGAGCAGAAAGCATTCAAGATTGAGGAGTGAACTCTCATGAGAGTGAAAAGTTGCCCTTGTAAGGTAGTATGGTACATCTGTACATCTACAGTATGATAGATGCAAAAATCATGTAAACCAAGATAAGAGCCCTGTTTGGATCAAGGTCTCTTTCTCTTCTTTGTGTTCAAAAGATAGGAGTGCATCTCATCTATTATGAGAGTGAGTGAGAGTGTTGAGTATGTTTTGGTGGCAGTGACTGCACTAGTGGTGCTGCGACTCTCCAGACACAGACATGTCATGCAATGCATGCAGAGGAGGCTGAAGCTCCGCCCACTTGAAATCTCCAGTGAAGCTGATTGAGAAGTGACCATTGTCATGACTGCTGTGCAAACAACAGATACCCTGTTTCCCCCAAAATAATATCCCCTGATAATAAGTCCAATCAGGCTTTTGAGAGCATGGCAATAAGGCCAAGCGCTTATTTCAGGGTTCAAAAAAATATAACACAGGATCTTATTTTTGGGGAAACACAATACTATACAGAATCTGGAGACAAAGTCTTTATTGGAATTTTGTTTGGTTTGCAAAAACTGCTGAAAGGAAGTTTCTATTATATTTTGCTATAATATGCATTGGCTACTATTTATTATTGCAGTTTTATTGTGTAAATAAGTTCCACTCAGGTGATGCATTTTCATCAATGTGTATTCCCCAAGCATAGCTGCCACCTACTCCCATGAGTATAAGACAAGGAAGCTTCATACAGCAGAGGTCACCAACCTTTCGGATCTCAGGGACCACTAAATTCATAATTTTAAATCCTGAGGACCACTAATATGAATTTTTAAAAAACATAAATAGTATTTAGTGCAATATAAAAAATGCAAATAATTTTTCTGCGGACCACCAAAGTTTTCTCGTGGACCACCAGTGGTCCATGGACCACTAGTTGGTGACCACTGTCATAGAGCACATAGTTGAGCTGTATTCATGGACTATTGATAGTTCGGATAACACAGCATGTGTTTATAGAGCGTTCCTTTACATGGGAGTTGGTAGTTCAACTACAGTATATGACAAGTATACCACACAGTATTTTTCCAGAATAGAGTTACTGTTAATTACTTTCTAGTAATTAGTAATCACTCTTTCATTACCTTTTCTTAATTACTATGTCACCCAGTCAAAAATAGTGTGCTCAGGATGCATTTCTGCACTGATACAAATGTTGAGTGTTGAACACTCATAGTTGCTTCTTAAAGCAGGAGATACAGCAGCACACATTGCTTCCATGTTTCCTTTCATTAGTCCTGTGAATGCACCTGCACCTGGGGGGAAAAAAAGATCAGAATTCTAAGATTTTCAGAATTACTTGCCATTTCTGGCTTACGTTATCTCTATATGAAAACATACATGTTTTTGAGTATTGTGGACATAGGAAGCTATAAGAATTCTGAGCAAGCCCCTCGTTTCCTGATTCATCCCTTCCCCCACCCCAAGCATAACAGTAACATAAAAGATATGGTGGTAGGCCACCTGACTGCTCCAAACCTATTTGTAGAAAAACCGGCTACAGGTTATTTTTAAAACATTTTTTCAAAAGCCTGTTGTATAAACTTTATGGAAATAAGTGAAAGATATTCTTCCTTTGCCCTTAAATATGAAAACATTCATTTTCCTCTCTCGTTCCTTCTCACTCCCCTTGTTTAGAACAACCCCAATCTCCCACATTCTTTTCAGTAACTTCTAGGGCAGGCTATTAAACTAATTATTTTTGGTCATCCTACTGATATACTCAAGATTTCTTCAGAAATATTTAAAATCTCATTGTTGTCTAAATTTCTGTCAGCAATCTAGAACTTTGCAGGTTCAGTCACCAAAATTATGGTGTTTTGTTTTGGGCAACCTGGCACTGATTAGCTGTGAGAAACAACAAAGCAAAAGATTCTATTTTAGCTTGGTGGAATGGGAACATTAAAGATATTTTTTTAAAAAAACACACACACAGAGGCGAGATATCCCTAATAAGGCAGCTGCTAGCATTTACTCCTAAAACAGCAGCACAAAAAGAGCTGTTGTGAGCTTTGTACATATCCTTGCTCAGCAGAACAGTAATATTTTACATTTGAAGTGCCAGAAGAGTAGAATTCCAGCTGGACAAACTTAAATCAGCTATTTCAAACATTTTTTGCAACAAATTGCAAAATTTGGACTGTAGTGGCAGAACATAGGAGCAGGAGATGACATGCATACATTAAAAAAATCCCCAGACGAACCAGAAGGAAATACGTTTATGGAGATTCTAAGTTATCCAGGTCATGGTTGTCCCAAAGGTGCTTTTTCAAGAGGCAACTGGACTTTCTGGCTTTTCTTTGGAGATGTTTCACTTCTCATCCAAGAAGCTATGACCCATAATGGCATTGCTGAATCATTGATCCAACAGGTCAGACAACCACTGGCTTTGAGACCACATATCTCCTGTGCAAGCTGCACTGGTTACCGGTGGTCTTCCGGGTGCAATTCAAGGTGTTGGTTCTCACCTTTAAAGCGCTCCATGCTTGGGACTGGGTTACTTACGGGACCGCCTACTGCCACCAATAGCCTCCCATCGACCTGTGCGCTCCCATAGGGAGGGCCTCCTCAGGGTGCCCTCAGCCAAACAATGCTGACTGGCGGCTCCCAGGGGGAGGGCCTTCTCTGTGGGGGCTCCTGCCCTGTGGAATGAGCTACCTCTGGGGCTACGCCAACTCCCTGACCTCCGGACCTTTAAGTGCGAGCTTAAGACTTTCTTGTTCCATCGTGCAGGGTTGGCCTAATCGCAATTTTAACATGGGTGGTTTTATTAGGGTTTATTTTATATTTTATTAGTTTTTAAAATTATTGGGCCAATTTTGAATTAGATTTTTAATAATGTTCTTAACGTTTGTTTCTGTGCGATTTTATCTTGGCTGTAAACCGCTCTGAGTCTTCGGAGAAGGGCGGTATAGAAATGTGATAAATAAATAAATAAATAATAAATAAATATGTATAATGTGCTTTGATGAATCATTGACTGAGTCCCCGCATTCTGTGAATAGCTACTTACTCCACTTTAGACATTTCGTGATTTTGTTATAACTTCCCAGTATCCCAAGAATGAAATGAAATCTGAGAAAAATGCCCCTGGGTTTCTGAGTTTCAAAGGTTATTGTCATAACTGGTTCAAAGGTTTGTTTCTCTTCAAAAGACAGGACAGTATTCTATGAACTAGACAAGTGACTAGTTAAGAGTAAGATGCCTAAAGTGTGAATCAGGTGATTTTATCCAGTAGTACCTGACCAACTTTGGCTGAAGAAAAGTCAAGACAGGCAGCTCAGATTAATAATTGGGTGGGAGACCACCAGGAAAATTTGGGCTGTAAATTGGCCTGGAAAAATCTCAGAAAAAAACAAAAACTTTTCTGCTTTGTCCTGGGAAAATTGCATAGATGTTTTAAAGTCACCAGGAATTGAGCTTGATTTGAACAATTCAATTTGTTTTTGCTTTTAAATAGATAAATAAGAGCACTTCACAAACAAGTGAAAATGCTTTGTGTTGGCCTTAACTTTAGTCATTGTATCTAATAGGGAAATGTATTTATTTCCAAGGTAAATATTGTCTATGATTGAGAAACCTTCCTTTCCTTTTTTTACTCAGGAAACGGCTTTATATGAAACTTCATCTCTTTCTTCTCCAGAGCCTTCACAGTTAGAAAGCTGGAATCTCTTCCTGTCCTCAAGTCCTGAGTCCCACAGCCTTTTCCACACTCCCCATCAACAATTGAATGCTTACCTTTAGAAGAGTTCCAGAGATCATGTGAGGAAAAAGGGCAGGCCACTATGTCCCTTGCTGGGCTGCATGGCTCCATCTTGGAGGCAGGTGCCATTTTCAGAGGGGACACAATACATTAAAGGCACTTTGAAAATGGCCCCTGCTTCTGCAGCAGAGCCATGTCGTTTAGGGACAGATTAGCCTGCTCTGTTTAACTAATACAACCTCAGAACAGGCTGCTCCATCCCTAGGTTGTATGGATCTCTTCCAGAAGCAGGCACCATTTTTGGAGTGACTGAAATGTGGCTGCTCCGAAAATGGCGCTGGTTTCTGGGATGGAGCCCTGCAGCCCACTTTCCCTCCTGTGCACTTCAGAGCTCTTCTAAATGTAAGTGTGCAATCAGTGACAGGTAGAGAGGAGGATGTGCGATCCAGTGGGGTGGAAAGTAGGCCCAAGGGCTTTAGGGATCCAATGGAGCTAGATGAGAAGGAGAAACAGGCAATAGAGACAGGTATCAGCATTGAAGAGACCAGTTTTCATGCAGTAGAGCTGTTGTTGGCTCTAGGTCAGACTCAGGGTATGAGGTGAACACTAGGGAGGGGCTACAACCTGCAAAAAGAAACAAACAAACCCCAGACTCAATTCAAATATGCTTTTCTCTAAATGGTTCCTTTTAGAGTATTTGTATCTTGATTCAGTTTCTTTCTTCCTCTTGTTATCCTTTTTCATATTTCTTCCTTTCCTTCTATGTCGTCATCCATGGCTTATCTATGATACAGAGAAGTTCTAAGCTCTGATATGTCTATTCCATTATGTTTTTAAGTTGTTCTTTTGTTTGAAATTTGTTTCTGGTCTTCCATGATCTGAAAATGGAGTAGGTCAGAAGTGCATGATCACTGGCCTTGGAAAGCTTGGTGTAGACTCAGTAGGTTTCCAAATGTTGGTTTCAAATTAGAATTGGTTAATAAACAATAATTGTTAATAATTGGTTAATAAATGACTCGCGTTTTGTGGTAAATAATTCAAAATATACCTAACCCTAAATAAAACATTAACATGAAGATTTGGTCCTGGGCACTATCATTTTTGAAGAATGCAAAGCTCACCTTAAAAGGTCAGTTGCAGATGAGGTTGCAGTGGATTGTAAACCAAGTAAAAATGGTTTGCATCATTTCTGGGATCTGTATAGAATCATTCAATATACACTGCTTTTCTCCCAAGTCAAGCAATTTTTAGAAACTGAAACCTGGCAAATCTGTTCACCAGTCAAAGTTGAGACAATTGTTGTAAAGCTAACCCAGCAGTTCATCTGCCCAGTTGCCTGAAAAAAGCTGCTTCTCAGTCTTCAGCATAAATAAATACATAAATTATGCAAAATTTTATAATAAGATGCAAATCAAACAAGAAATTATTTTCTGCTATTATTTCTAAAGAACTTTTGATCCTAGCTTCTTTTGTATATTTATTTATGGTAATGGCTTTATAGACTTGGCAATGAATCTTCTCAGGTAATTTCAGATTTTACCATTTACAATTTTACAAAGATCAGGAAATTATGGGACTTTCTGCAAATTATGTGTTTTTAATGCTTACAAAGTATTTATAGAATAAATAAAATGTATTTATTGATATGGTTTATAATTCACATTACTTTAAACAGCATTTATAGTTTGCAGAAATGAGATCTTACAGGCTGATATGTTTTTGATAGTAACATAACTAAAAATATCAATAGACTCTTACACAGAGTAGATTGCTGACAGTCTGTAATGAAATTTTGTGCAATGGCCTGATATTTAAGCTACAGCTGCCAATGTTAATTATGAAGACAGTCCATGACAAGCTAATTATAGACTGTTTTAACTTGTTTATTTCCAAAAGCAGAATAGTTTTTCCAGCATATGTATGTGTGTAGTACACTCACATATGCTGGAAAAACTATACACACACACGTTGTAAAAACTATTCTGAATACATACATACTACATACCCACATACATACATATACCCACATACATACACTGAACAACCAAAGTTAAGCAAGGTATGCTATCCTACACACAAACTCCCTCATTTTTTAAGTTAATTATTGTTCCTCAGTTTACTATACTTACTAAAAAATCAATTTCTAAATACATCACAGATAGTCACAAAATACATCAAAAGTATTTCAGTGGAACGTTGTCATGGCCTCAGCTTCTGAGTGGTATGCTATATACCAGTCTTGAAAGCCGTACCTAAAATTTGGACTCCACATAATGGTTTCTGATGGCTCTCATCTTGATATCAATGCCCTCTGCAAACAAGCTGCTCATATCTCTGACAGGTCTGGGTTGTTCCTTCCTTATAAGACTGATGCATTGAAAGGGACAGTAAAAGAGGTACCAGTAATAGGAAAGAAGCAATAACAAATGCTAGGGTAAAAAAGAGATTTTAGATAGCAAATGAATAGCAGCCTGATCCATTATTGGCTTTGACCTACTTAACTATTTGCAAACAATTTCCATCCTGCTTCTCCCAGGCTCTTAAAAGACAAAAATTTCAGCCAACACTAGAGCCTTCAAGAGGGCATAAATAGGCACTATGCAGGAATGGGCTCCTGACCTCAGGCTCCCCCTACCCATGGCTGTGTGCATGGATCTCTTCATAGCAAATACTCTAAGGCAGCTATAGCCTTTAGCAAACCATTTAAATGGGAATCCAGGAAGTTGTCTTTCTGTGTAAACACATTTAGCAATGATGTACTAAACTCATTTTATATTACACTGTTCAGTGTAGAAATTGCTGTAGTACAATAAAAGTGAAAATCTTTAATGTTTTTCATTAAGCAAAATCACCTTTAACATAATCCTATTTGCAATTCTAAATTCTGGAACTTGTTTCTGAAAAACCAGTAATTTCATTTTGTTTTCCAGAAGTTTTAAGTATTAACTATGTCAGTGATATTTGGCAGGGACACCATTGCTGAAAGCAAACTCAGCAATTTGAATTGGATGGTAAATCATGATTTTACTATTTATCTATTCCATGTATGTATGTTCTTGCAAGACAGGCAGAAGGATTTTAACTAACTATATATATGTGTATAAAGATAGGTCGTCAACTGGACAGTACATTTCATTAATTTCTCTCCAACAAACCTATTGTTTAGTTTAAGAAAATAAACCATCTTTCTAGTCCATTTGATAATCCTTAATAATTTCTCAATGCAGCTAAAACACAAGTGTGATAACTGGGAGGTGGAATTGCCAGTCAAAGGAAGGCAACATAGGGTATCCCCTCCTGGGCTGTATTCTGGCAGGAGGATGGAACTGCAAGAGAAGAATTGGAAGGTGTGGATAAAAGAACAGATCTGGGAGCCTAGGAATATCTCCATTGGTCTGTGAGTCAGGATTTAGACTATTTTTAGTGCTGGGAAGGCTGGTATTGTATACTGTAGATACTTTGTAGAACAAATGGCCCATATTAAGAGTTCATGTGACAATGCTGATCAAGTTAGGTGGAAGACTAGACTATCAATTGTTTTGATGGCCGGACTGTATATTTGCATGTCAAGATTCACATGTAGCAGAACTGATAGAGCAGTTGATGGAGAAGGACAGTGGGAAAAATCCATAGTCCTCCTGTCCATGACTGTGAACTGGATTGAAAAATCTGTCTCATCTATTCCCTGGCATACATCACTGATCAAAGCAATTTGGGCAGTTTCTGTCTCAAAACCCTGACAGAAAGCAGATTTAAATTAATCAAAATTATCATTACTACAGGTAATCCTCGACTTACAACCACAACTGAGCCCAACTCAGTTTATGTTGCTAAGGAAGAAATTTGTTAAGTGAGTTTTGCCCCATTTTACAACTCTTCTTGCCTAATTTGTTAAGTGAATCAAGTGTTAAATTAGTAACATGGTTGTTAAGTGAATCTGGCTTCCCCATTGACTTTGCTTTTCAAAACACCACAAATAATGATCATATGATTCCAGGACATTTCCTGTAACAATCATGAGACTCTTTGCTTCAGATACAACTTTCTGGATCATCCATTATTTTCATTATGCAACCCAATGATACAGAAGTGAAAACCTAAATTCAAAGTTACAATCCAAGTTTATACAAAAGCAGAAGAGTTAATTTCAAAATTGTTCTTTTAATTATTTTGTCCATGGATACACCTGTAATTTAAGGAGTGCTTTATCTTTGAGCAGGGGTCTCTAGCCTTGGTCCCTTTAAGACTTGTGGACTTCAACTCCCAGAGTTCCTCAACCAGCTTTGTTGGCTGAGGGACTCTGGGAGTTGAAGTCCACAAGTCTTAAAGGGACCAAGGTTGGAGACCCCTGTCTTAGAGGAATCGCGTATAAAAATAATAGGCCCATTTACATTCTAAGTCACAATACTTTAGTGAATTGCTTCACTATTTTTTTTTCTATTCCATAACAGTCCCATAACAGTACAATCCCATCTGAGTTTGGTTTGCCTCCTGGTCTCAGAAACATTGATGTAGTTTTCTTTGCAGCAGTAAGGAAAAACACTGACAGAGCAAGGGTCAAATGTATAATTAAATGAGCAACTTATTTCAATTATTTAGTTATTTACAAAAAATGCATATACCGCCTAATAACTAGAATCTAGGATTCACCCGTGAAATATACATATAGCAGACTTATATTCTGCTTCATAATGCTTTACAGCTCTAAGTTTACAGTGTCAGCATCTTGCCTCCAACAATCTGGATCCTCATTTTACCGACTTTGGAAGAATGGAAGGCAGAGTCAACCTTGAGCTGATGAGAATCAAACTGGCAGTCGGCAGAATTAGCCTGCAATGCTGCATTCTAACCACTGCGCCACCACAGTTCATATTTTGGGACTATGAATATTTTTTTATTTTGAAGATTTCATCTATGATACTGGAGGTACATGTTCAGATGGTTTCTTCATGAAAATTACATTTCTAGCTAATAATTGTACATTTTTGCAGAAAAAAATGAGTAATGCCTCACTGGATTGGGATAAACATTCCATAGGGAGAATATAGTATTGCTCGAGATACAACAGGTCACTTGAAGTTATGACAGACATCCCCAAAGTACCTACAACCATGTTTCAAAGTTATGACAATTGCATGTCCCCATGGTCATTTGCCCCTACCACCTGACCATGAGGATGCTGCAGTGCCCCCCCATTCCTCCCATCCCACCCTAACGAGATGCTCTTGCAGTGCTTTAGTCTACTCCCCATGTCTCCTACAAGTAGCTGCCATGTTCAGTGCTCCGACAATTCCTTGTGGAAATGGCAGCTGCTTCTTGAGCTTTTTGCCCTATCAGCCTTTGGGAAACTGCAAACCTCTCCTGGCTCTTGCTAGCCTTTGAGAAGCTAGCCATCTAGTAGCGGCTTCAGGACAAGCTTCCCCCAAACCTTTCCTTTGCTTTGCTTAACTCCTCCAGAAAGACACATTCCTTCACTAAAGAAAACAAAAAAGCTGAGAGAGAGAGAGATTTGTTGACACCCCCCCCCACATTAGGTTCTAAAACTAAACTCCCTGCATCTGCCCTCCAATCTCTATCCCTTTTTTAAATCCTCACTTGCTAAATTACTGCATGGCTGAAAGAGGATGACAAAATGTAAGTTACTGTGCTTGTAACAGCTAAAGAAGTTCAGCTCCAAAGCACAAATATGCAGCAGAAACTGGATCCTAAAGGCAGTCAGACAGGGAGCAAAAAGCTTTCCAAAGTTTTCAAACTCTTTGTTCTCTGCCTGCCTTTAGAATCCAGCTTCTGCTGCATGTGACCATTTGCAGCATATGTGTGATTTTGGGCTGAACTTTTTCTTCAGTTGCTATATGGGCACGGTAGAAATATTTTCTTGAGTTAGTTGCTTGCTTCCTTTACTCTTCAGCCAGGTGTCAAGGTAAGTGACATGTGACAAGGTAAGTGACATGTGAGATTTCATCAACTTCTTTCCAGGTAGGGAGGATATTTGAAGCTCTGGGTTGAAATGAGGGTTCCTCAGGTGCTCTCTAGGTTTGATTTTTTTCTTGCAGATGTTTCATTACTCCAACTAGTTTCCAGGCATGTAGTAATTTAGCAAATTAAGTTTTTAAAAGGGATAATGATTGGAGGGATGATGTGGAGACTTTAGTTTTAGTAGCTAATTGGGGGAGGGGTAGAGGTTCAATAAGTCTGCCCCCCCCCTTTTTATTTTCTTTATTATGGAGGTGGGAGGGGATTAAAGCAAGGGAAAGATTTTGGGAAACTCATTCTAAAAGTGCATTTGCAGATTTTCCAAAGCCTAGCAAGAGCCAGGAGAGGGTTTTCAGTCTCCCGATGGCCAGCTGATTAGAGCAGAAAACTCAGAAAGGCTAGGAACCTGTCTTTGCCCCAGAAAGGCAGGGTCACCTTGTCAGGAGGAAGGGCAGCAACAAAAGTAGGAAAGGCAGATTCTCAGCATTTTCCTTCTCCATTGTTTCTTGCTGACAAGGCAGTCAAGCTTCTTTTCCCTAGGCCTTCCAGAAGTAAGCTCCATTTTGAAGAGCCCACAATTTATTCTGGCTATTCTGGAAACGGCACTGCTTCAGGACTGCAGCCATGTGTTCTAGGGACATCAAGTAATGGAGCAGCTTGCTCTTACTCTCAATACGAAAGTGCTTCCGGAAGGCAAGAGTCAGTCACCGGTTGACAAGGCTGGGAAGGACTTTTACCCATAATCTTCCATTAGATTATGTGTTTTCTTTTCCTGTAACAACTTTCACCCTCATTGGCTGCTTACATGTTAAAGTTGCTCAATAAAAAGTGAAATGCTACTTTTGACTTTTGTCGCTTATGCTATTTCATGATTTTGCTCCATTATGTTTCTTCATTTGTCTGCCTCTGATCCAAGAGTAGAAAAGTTGTAAAAATCATCAAGAATGTTGGTGTGGAAATAGTGTTAAGAGTGGACAAGAGCAATCAATGCTGCTGTCTGTCTCAGTCCCTTGGAAGGTAGGTCTGCAGCTGAGGAGCAAATCCACCCACCTTAGTAATTGTCCCCTTCCTCATGGACAGGATGGATCATGGAGGTTCTTATCAGAAGATCCAGGAATCATTTCCTCTATCTCTGCATGAATAGAGCCTGTTGTCCCTCTTTCATTTTTCAGTGCTTTTTCATTTGTATCAGTTGGGGTGGTTTTGAAAAGAGAGGGAAGATAGACCAGAGCAGGTAAAGGATTTGAGCAAGCTTGGAGTCATGGAGGATGGCAGCTTTTGTCAGCTGTCTGGATGTTGCCCTTTTTGGAATGTTCCTTTTCTAAGCAACAGCAATAGCATTACCCTCTTCAACAGCTGGAGGAGAAATGGAGTGTGCTTCATTCATGCTCCCTCCCTAAAAGAAGATGAGGCCTACAACTTCAATCAAGTTGCTCCTGAAGAGACCCAGATCCTGAGATAGGTTGAGGAATGAGATAGGAATGGAATGGTTGTTTATTTAGATCATGTGGGCTTACCTCACATGTTAAGATGATTGTGGTAAGAATAAAAGTCTTTAAACGACAGTCTTTCTGAATTACATGCCAATCTTTGGAATCCATGCTTATTTGAAGAATTGTGCACATATGAGGCGCAGCAAAGTTTTTGATCCTTTTCAGAGGCAAAAATGGTGACCTGTTGGGTGATTTACCCACCTTGGGTGGATCAGTGTTTTTGGTGTCTGCTGGCAAACTTGCCCTCTGCTGACATAATAGACAGATCAATCTTATCCAAGACTCTATCCATAGACAAAGTTTATCGCAGAGTTTCAAACTGAATAGGGCTGGGGTCAATTTATAGGCGGTTTCTAACCCCTGTGTTAGCCCAGAGAATGATCCTGAGCTCAAGAGCTGATTTAAAGGGACTCCCAGGCTGGCCCTTTCTCTACAAGCCTACTGCCAAATCTTTCCCCAGCAGAGGAGCTCTAAGAGCCAATTTTTCTCCCTTCTGGGACATTGCAAAGAAAACATTCCCCACCTCAGAATATAGACTTTTGAGTCTGGTCCACTGGGCAGCCTCCTCACTGGGGAAACTGGCAACTGCTCACCCTCCAATTTTCTGCCTGCAGAGGAGGATCTTCACCTCACTGGTCCAAATGCTCCACCTGTCTTTCTCCTCCTCTGCCTTGCCTCCTCCAAACCTAGCCATCTCATCCACTCAATGTTTCTATGTTTGCCCACTGCTTCCTTCTCCCTGTAGACTTCCTTTCCTCCACTCAAGTCCCCTTCCCAACCACTGGGCCTTAGATCTACTATTACTAGAACCCAGAGGGCAAATCTGCCATCTCCAAAGATCCCTTTCCCTGCATCTTGTAAACTAGCTTTTAACTGAACAATTTTAAACTGCCTTGTACCATCCTCCTTGCAAACCCTGGACTGTCTGTCTTCCTCCCATCCTGGATTTTTCTGTTTTGCTCTCTTTTGGCCTACTAATATACAGTAGGCAGTTGCTGAATTAAAAATGGTTGACTTAAAGACAATCCTTAGATATAAATCAAATTGCCTGTTATAAAATGGCAGAGGGCTGATCTTTTACAGTATGTAAGATGGCAGATGGCTGACCTGTTACAGAACTTAAAATGCCTGACACCATTTTCCATCCTTGAGCTGATGAACCCCTGAAATTACAAAATGCTTTCATGAAGTACTGTATATGTTTTTAATATTCTATACACTCTGTTTTCAGCAGTTTATAAAGCAATAAGCAGATTCAATGTTTCATGGGAGAAGGGCATGTAGTCCACCATTTTGAGTTGGATCATTCTGCCTTTTGGTCCACTAATATGCAAAAATAAACAGTTTCTTTAAAAGGCAAGAGCAACAGTTTCATTTTCTGCTTCTGAAAAAGTTTGGGATGTAATTTTACAATGATTGAAAGAAACCTGCCCCTCAGCAAGGTTAGCATTCTAAGGGATGTGGGAAATGAGTCTCAATCCATCAAGGTAGGTGAAACCTCAGAGGGTGAAAATGTGCAGTTTCTCTAGGAGGAAATGTTTGGGACTTAGGGGCCTGCAAAGGCTGATGAATCTGGAGATAGGGTGATCCACCTAGTATATTCTTTTTCCTCCTGCTAGTTCAAAGATCTCTAGCTTCAACATTATTATATCCAATATTTAAGAAAGTAAGGTTTTGGTTGAATCCTATCCTTAAGGCAGGGATGTCAAATTCGTGTTGTCTTGTCATCACATGATGTATCGTGGCTTTCCCCCCCTTCGTTAAATTGGGGGTGGGGGTGGCCAGCGCATGACTCATCTGGCCCACGGGCCGCAAGTTTGACACCCCTGCCTTAAGGGCTCCACTGTGGCTGAGAGCTTGATGTCTTGTCCTCGTCTCCCAGTTGCTCCTCTCACGAGTCAATGACCAGGATCATCAAATCTTGTGGTTTCCTCACAAGGAGCAGCTGTCTAACTACAGATGGGCAATATCTCCATCTCTCTTTATCCATAGACTGCCCTGCCCTGGACTTGTTATCATATAATTGGTCTTCATTGTAATGCCATCTCCATTTCCTCAGAGATGTCTTAGTTTGCCTTAGTTGTCACCCAGAAGCCAGAGAATAGAAGACCCTCTTGCATGTTCCCCAAAATTTGTCTCCACCTTTGTACCCTTGGGCTCCCATGCCAGGAAAAAGAGAATTCTCCTATGAACAGGTTTTGTACCTGTTGAAATTTGGGCAGGGGGGTAATAAGCTATGCTAACTTGAAGAGGAAAGAAAATTTATATTGTCCAAGAGGCCCAGCAGAGAAGCAAGTTGCTATCCCTATCTCTTGTCTGCTTTGTACCACACATAACTCGGCTTTTGCATTGCTCATGAAGTATGGCTGAATTGTGCTATGATGAGGAGGACTACAGTTGAAGCAGCACTTTCCCAGGAAGGAGGGGGCACATTTCCAAAGAAAGGGGACAAGACAAGAGACAGCCCAGAGCTGGATCACAGGCAGTTAGAGAAGCTCCTCCCTAGAATCTCCAGGATTTATTTAAGAGTAGTATTGGTTTAGTCTGGCAAGGTTCTGCCTATTAGGCATCAGCAAATAACTGTACTTTGGCTGGATCTTTCTATGTCATTCTGGGGCTGGACCTGACACGAACAGACAACTTTTCATGCAAAAGGCAGAGGCCAAAGGCCACTAAGAGAGAGGATCATCAGGTTGCCCGGCCGCAACTGGCCTAAGAGAAACAGTATTCTTGTGTAGGTTCAAAAAGTGGCTGTTGGGGATGTTTCCACTGTTGCTAAGGGAACAAGGTTCTGAACTGCCATCTTTGTGTAGATTCAAAAAATGGCCACTGTGAATGACTCAGGCACTGGAGCATGTTGAGGAACAGGAGAGCTCTTCTGATGGGGTCAGTTCTTGTACCTCTGAAGTAAGTTCTTGCTTACTCAGAAGTAAGCAAGTTTTAGCAATGAGGCTGGTGGGAATTCATGCCTCAAGTCTGGGGGAAGTGGAAAAATTGTCTCTGGGAAACCCAGCCAGGCTGGCACACTCAATAACAAGACCCTCTGTATTCCTGAATAGACCTTTACAACTCAAGATTTTCAGATCCTTTCCAAGGACCACACTTGTGTAATTCTCCCTTGCACAATTAAGGGCAGCTGTTCTAAAACTCCTCCGATGCTTCCCCTCTCTCATAGGTAGAGAAATTTCCTTTTAAACTATCCTGCTTGTTCTTCCTCAGTTTACCTGGCTCCTTTAGACTTCCTGGCCCACAAGGTGGAAAGATATCCAAGGGCAGGGACCAGTAGCAAACCCATTTCTTCCTGCTGAAGTCTCTGTGCCCTGACTTCTCTGCCCCCAGTGTAGGATTCCAGATGGGTGTTTTGTTAACCAGCTACCAGCTGTCAAACCATGGCTGGCAAAGGGATATCCAGTGACAAAATGGTGATTGGCTGCCTAAGCATCCCTCATTCCATGACCCCATTAAGGAGAAAAGAGAGAGGAATGTGTCTTCAAAATAATCGAAGAGTCTATTTGAATATGTTGCCAGTGCCTGACTTGAGCATAGCCTGTTTGGAGAGCAGTTGGTCCTTATTTTGGAAGCAACAGCCTCCTAAATTAAGACTTCTGAATCTGAATCATGGCTACCCTTGAAAGGGGGCAAATGGCTAGTTTTGATCTTTGAGTTCTTTAATCTTTCCCCAGTGATGATGATCTGGAACAGAAGAGGCAGGGATTCCATATGATAGAGGAGATCTTCAATGAGTTGGTAAGTCATGATCATCTCCTTGCCTTTGCAAAGGCAGAAGCCCTGTCTCTGTGGCTTTGTTGATATGCCAGCAGATGGATGGGATGAGGATGGAGCTTTCCTTTATGCTGAGTAATTTCTGCTAGCTGACATAGATGGGAACTCTGCTAGGCTGGGATTTAGCTTATGAATGGTTTTGCTAAAGAGTCAGCAAAGAAAGAATAAAGGGTTCTTTCTGTTCCTTCTTCCACTAAAAGTTCCTCATGAGTAAAATGAGGACAATTGGATTTGCCAATTAGTGCAACCTTTCCAATCCAACTGCCAGATGCCCCTGACCTTGAGTTGCCTCCCTTAGTCGTATGGCCAGCCCTGATTTGACAAATCTGAAACTGAAAACTTCACATTCTCTCTAATTTTCCAAAGAAAACAATCCCCTCTAGCTCTGTATTCAGTTAAAGTTTAGATTGTAATTTTATAATTCATCAAAAGTAACACTGCCTTCAGATAAGACCAGCTGCCTGGGGGACATGACGAAGGAAATGAATCCTGAGTTGTCACAGTAGACAGCACCTGAGTGGATGAAGATGTTATGGCAGCTTCCCAAAGAGGAAGGGTTCAAAGATCTTGGTGCATACACAGGCTGCGGATTTTTTTCGAGAGGAGAGTTTATCAGATCCCTCATTCCATTCCATTTGGGACATTTCTCCTAGAACTAAGAAGAGACAGGAATATGCTGCACAGGAGGCGGAGGCCAGCATCTCTTCCAGCTTATGGATAAAAAAGGATTTACTGTTCTTCTTCTGGATCACATGCATCCAATTCTTTTAGTCTTTGTCTAGCAGTTGTCTGGAATTAATTTTTCCAGATTAGTTACCTGCCATATTTTAGATATGTTTTTGGTTTGGAATAAAGCCAAATTCGAAAGAGAAACATTTCAATGAATATAAATACAGAAAAAGGGAATCTTTATTTTAAAGCTTTTTCTACTTTTTAGTGTCTCTGATTTACAAAAGATCTGGTACTTACTAAGGTTTTGTTGATATTCTTGCTCTACTACTTGCAGATGTACTGAAGTGATGCTTCCTGCTACATTGACTTATTTTTCCTCTTATGGTCTGGTTCTGGGAGTTAGCCTGTTGTTTTCTGTTGCCATTTGGAGAATTGTATTGTTGAAGAGGAGTACTTGTCAGCAAAATAATTACTTTGTGATTGTTAATTCAAAACTATTCCAGTTCCAGGGTTCACAACATTTCTGCAGTGGAATCTTTGGTATGGAAATAATTGTAACCATTGAAATATATGCAATTGTCTTTTTAAAATTCTTCTCTTCTCTTCTTCTCTCTTCTCTTCTCTTCTCTTCTCTCTGCTCCACTTTTCTCTCCTGTTCTCCAAGAATTGGGAAAAAATTGGGAAAAATGTACGTTGTATTAAGGATAGCCTGTCTCACAACCAAAGTTGTGGACTATTGAGCAGAGTACCCTTTGAGATTGTGCATGAAAGCGACTGAGAATGATTGTGGACAATAACAGTTACTACACAGACAAACTGGGGTTTGATAATGTTTTATTTTTAGGGAAAAGCAAAATCATAGTCCAAAAACAATCCAGGTCATACACATTTACAGTCAGTCCAGGGATATTTCAAATACCAAATCTTCTTACCAATCATAGACTTGCACAACAAACCAGATCTTCTTTAGGTTCAGCCAAGAACACAGTTCAATACACAACGGTCAGTAAATATTAAGGAATCAGTAAATAGCCATGATCAAGCAATGATCATGCATAGAGCTCAAACATACAGTTGCAGCATATCAGCAGGTAACAATGCTGTAGAGTCCACACAAACCATAATTTAACTTTCCTTAAGTACATTGGCTACAGAGCTCAGCCAATCAGGATGCATGATGATGCAATACAGTCTTAAAGCAATATAACACCTTTCTTACTGCAAACATACATAGTTGGTTTATATATTGCTTGACCAACTAGTTAGACAAATAGCCATTTCCTAACACCTTGGAATGGAATATAAGAGGTTTAAGAGAGCATGATGAAAAGTCATAAATGTGGGACAGGCCATAATCCTTTTATTATCAAAAATGGACTTCTTAGAGTAAAAAGAAAAGTAAAAAAAAGTTGTTGGAAGAATAAAAGTGATCTGAAATAACAACTAGTTTTATTAGGTATAATTTATGAAGGAGAGATGCAACCTAGAAACAAAGAGGAATTTCCTGACAGTGAAAAGAATTAATCAGAGGAATGGCTTCCCTTTAGAAGTTGCTAAATCACTGAAGATTTTAAGATTAGACAACCATTTATTTGAAATGATATATGTTCCATTCCATTCCATTCCATTCCATTCCCATTTACTAAGGTATATGCTGACAGCTGCATTGGAAGAAGGGAATCTTGATGATATCAGATTGGAAGAGCAAAATGAGAAAATGGCGAAGTGGACAGTACAGGTAGTCCTTGAGTTACAAATGAATGGAATCTGCCAATTACATTCGTAATCCGAGGATTTGGAGGAGTGAATTGTGTAACTTGACCGTGATCACTCCCCGCTTTTGCACACACATAAGCCTGGCTAGGTGATTGAGTGGCTAAGATGCTGAGCTTGTCGATCAGAAAGGTCAATAGTTTGGCGGTTCGAATCCCTAGTATAGGTCTCCTGTGTGAGCAGGGGGTTGGACTAGATGACCTCTAAGGTCCCTTCCAACTCTTCTTCTTCTTCTTGTTGTTATTATTATCGAATGCACATGGGATATCTTAGGGTAGAGAAGGCCATGGGAGGGGGGCTAGTGATGGAATAGGCCAACTGCTTAAGACCACCCAAGGCCTCCCTGACCCAATGAAATACCTCGTGCTCCCCACAATCCCTGCCTAAGAGTCCCATTGGCAGGCAAGCACTTCGTCAAGCCATTGTAAAAAGTCTTTTCCAGCACGAACGGAGCTTGCGAGGGATGTGCTGGCTCCTCCCAAGCTCTGCGGTTCCTAGCAAAGGAATTTGCAAAGGGCTGCCAAAGCCTACAGGGTTGCAATCTTTACAAAAAGCCTTTGCTGGTATGGACAGAGCTTCAGAGGGACTAAAAAATTTGTATTCATGCTTAGTATAATTGTTTGTTTCTTTATATTCTATTATTACTATATAATACAGGTGTTTTCCCCTTTACAATAAATTAAGAAGTGAAAGTAAATACAGTGGAAATAAAATGACTGCAAGAAGAGAAAATATGAACCCTATATGAAAAAGAGGAAAAAATAGACTTTCAACAAATTGAATGGAACGTGAATGTAAGAAAAAAGGATTTGGAAGCTGCTTGTAACAGAATGAAAGTAATTGTGTTATAAAAGTTATAGAAATGTATGGAGTTATGCAAATGGAAAGTGGAAATAAGGTTAGAATAATGAACCAAAAGAGGCTTTGAATAAGACAAATATTTAGATGTATGATGGTGCAAATATATAATGATAAGTATATTGTACAATTCGTATCTAAAGAAAAAGATGACTCCAGCAAAAATCAAATTAAAGACAGCAAGGTATATTAAAAGAAAGACAGAAAATGCAGAGTAATTTCAATGGAATTTTTTTTTAAATGCTGGGAGTAATTGAAAAATGCCATACAAGGAGCTTCCAGAGGACTACATAAGTAAAAGTGGTAGTGAAGAAATACTTTCAGATAAAACAAGTGGGGGCATGCTGGAAGGTATCTTTTAAAGATTTGTATGGTATGAGCTGTGGTGGCACAGTGGTTAGAATGCAGTACTGCAGGCTACTTCTGCTGACTGCTAGCTGCCAGCAGTTCAGCAGTTCGATTCACACCAGCTCAGGGTTGACTCAGCCTCCCATCCTTCTGAGTTTGATAAAATGAGGACCCAGACTCTGACTCTGTAAACCACTTCAAGACAGCTGTAAAGCACTGTGAAGTGGTATATAAACTATCTATAATGATATATTAAAAGATGGAAAAAATTGTCCAGAAAGAAATGAATAAAAATGAAATTATTGGTCAGAGAACATTGAAAAATGTTAAGATTGGAAAAGAATATGATATAATTGGAAGTGGATATTAATATATATATATTTTCTGAGGTTTTCGCGGGTGTTTGTATGTAGATCTTTGGTTATTCGGGTTTTCTCCCGCGTAAAATTGGAAGTGTCTTGGCGACGTTTCGACGAAGTCTCATTCATCATCTTCAGGCTTCAGCTTCCTGCTTCTGGGAGCAATGTGTGACTGCAGCTGTTTCTTCCTTTTTAACTGCTAGTGGGGGTTTGAACTGATTGGGTGGGAGCTTGGCTGTGCTCTGATTGGATGGGGGTTTTTTGGTGCTCTGATTGGATGGGGGTGTGTCCTCTTTGGGTGGGGGCTTGGTTGTGCTCAGATTAGTCTGAGCTGCAGGGGGATTTGAGCTGGTGAGCTGCACAGCTGTTGTCCGGCTTCGTGTTCGCGGTCGTGCCACATCTTCACAGTGGGTGTCAGTCTGCTGCATGTATGGATTGGAGGGGTTTGAAATGGCCAATGTTGCAGCTGCGGTCTGGCTTCTGGTCCTTAATCGTGCTTCATGATCAGTGTGGGTTTGGGTCTGCTTTCTGGGTGGATGTGTGGTGGTGACATCCTGTGTGGACCTTGTGAGTGTGGGTCTGGTGTCATTCCTCTTGTTAGGGACACGTTTGTCAATAAGGGCAGGTTTCCAAATGGCTGGTAGGCGGGAGGTATCATCTCGTTTGTTCATGCTGTGTGGGCGTTTTTCTATCTCGATGGCTTCTTCCCATCCAATCAGAGCACCAAAAAACCCCCATCCAATCAGAGCACAGCCAAGCTCCCACCCAATCAGTTCAAACCCCCACTAGCAGTTAAAAAGGAAGAAACAGCTGCAGTCACACATTGCTCCCAGAAGCACGAAGCTGAAGCCTGAAGATGACGAATGAGACTTCGTCGAAACGTCGCCAAGACACTTCCAATTTTATGCGGGAGAAAACCCGAATAACCAAAGATCTATATATATATATATATATATATAGATATATATATATATATATATATATATATAATTTATTTATTTATTTATTTATTTATTTATTTATTTTGTTGAATACATATTAAATAATATATATAAGCATGAATTAAATACATAAAATGAATACAATTAAAGGGAACATTAGGAATGGGGTGAGGTCAGGGGTGAAATGCTCCCAGTTCGGACCTGTCAAACGTGCCTACCGTTCCTGTCCTATTGTTTTTCTTTTCTTCTTCTTATGCTCATACCTCCTAACATTTACTCATATATATGTTTATATGCTATATAATCTTTTTGTATGATGTTGTGACAAAATAATCTTTTTGTATGATGTTGTGACAAAATAAATAAATAAATAAATAAATAAGTAGTCATTGACAGGAAGGATACTGTAGCAAATGATTTTATGAGCTATGCTCAGGTCATACCGAAGGCGGTGTAGTTCTAAATTTTCTAAAATTATTTCTAAAATCTGGGTGCAGTTTGCTTATGAAGTGGCTATGCAATTTATTCAACATGAGAGTATGAACAAAAAAAACCCCAACACCCTAAATTATTTGTAACTAATGTTAAGATAGTGTTCTGTCTCCTTCCCCACCTCGGAGCAATGAGCTGGCCTTCAGCCAGTGGATTCACGGCTCTTATCAGTCCTGGCAGAGAAATTGCAGCTGCTTGCCAAAGTTCAAACAAATGACTTGCAGAGTAAGACTTCAGCTCTCTTTGAAATGGTTCAGCTAATCTTTTGCTCCCCGTGAAGTGCGAGCAATCCCAAAGCTCCTTATATATCCTGTGGGGTGGGGCTCCTGTCCCACCCTTCCCTTTGATGACGCCGCCTCTCTAATCTTCTGAAGCGTGGGTTAATCCAAGCTTGATTATTATCAGCTGTGTCTGAAGGGGTAGCCTGAGGAAGGGAGGAATCAGGAGATGACGGCCTCATTACGTCCTCCGACTGACCTGGTTCTGGCTCCTGGACCCGGGCCAAAGGCATCGGTGCTCCCGAGGTAAGCCTTACCGGCCCTTCCCCCTCATTCTCGGAGTCACTTTCAAGCATGGGGCCAGGTTTGGGAGCTGAAGTCACAACAGATAGGTTATATGTTGCAACAAGGAGTATGAATTTGAAATTAATTAATCAGAGACTAAGATGGTTGTGTTTGACAGGGAAAAGAGTGAACAATAGGAAATTATATGTACTGTAAATAGCAAAGAATAAGTAGATGCAGGGGTGGGTTCTACTTACCTTTACTACTGGTTCGCATCATGCCCGCGCATGTGCAGATTGCTTTTGATGACATTCGGGTCAGTGGGTGGAGCTTCCCGCCAATTTTACTACCGGTTCTATAGAACCGGTGTGAACCGGGGGCAACCCACCACTGAGTAGATGGATTTATGTATCTTGATACAGTACCAACTAAAAATGGAAAAATGAATGTTAAGATTTGTAAATGCTGGTAGAAGTGGATAATATGTACAGTAATGTGTATAAAGAAATTAATATTGAAATAAGCAAAAATGGCTGTGTATGGGGCTTTTTGCCTACTTTATTATATGGAAATGAGATCCGAGTCTTAGGAGAAACATATAAGCTATCTGAATGCAATGAGAAGGGGGAACTTGAGAAGTGTGTGTGTGGTATAAAAGAGATAATGTGCTGAATGATTAGAGGCTAAAATCAAAAGTAATCAATAAGTACATTGAAATGAATAAATCATATAGAGAGAATGAATGTGAAAACTGCAAAACAAATATATCAAGAGGGGATAGAACGTAGAATCATAGAGCTGGAAGGGACATTGGAGGTCTTCTAGTCCAAAGTCCTGCTCAAAACAGGAGCCTTTACCATCCCATGCAAATTGTTGTCCAGTCTATTTTTGAAAACCTCCAGTGCCGGAGAAGGGAAAAACAGAAAGTAAAGTTTGAATGTATGGCTAGAACATAGAACATTCATACATACAATTTATTAGAGACAAGTAAGAAGCAAAAAAAAAAAAAAAAAAAGTAATGTATGAAATGGTGCATGGATGTGAGGGAAGGAAGAATGGTGTGAAAGAATATCAGAAAAATGAGAGGTATGGCAAACGTTGGTGTAGCCTAGATTTGGCTGAATTTCTTTTTCTCATATCCTTTGTTTTGTCTTTTGTTTTACTATTTCTTTCCTTTTTCTATGCTTTGCACACTATTGTTTATCTCAAAAAGTAATAGACAAACAGTAATTTTTGTGGGTTCTGCAGTAATTCTGCAGAATTACTCAGAAATGCAGTAGTTTTCATTTCAATTAAATTTAGAATTGCACAATTTATTTACAAGGAGAGCTACTGAAAAAGACAAATTGACACACAGAGGAACACTGCTTTGACATAAAATATATTTTTAGTGCAATTTTACAGCTAAGTATTTTATTAATTCAGATTTTCTAGAATTATTACTTTGCCGAAACTACCACATGATATGCTATTCAACTTGTTTGGAATAATTTGAACTGAAATCCTTCATTTAATTTTTAAAATTCCCTTATTTTTCTTTTACTCACTAGAGGGAGCTCCAACATAAGAAATATTTATTTGAAATTAAATATTCAGTTGGAATGATATGAATTGTAACTAATGAAACTCAGTTCCCTAATATATAAATCAATTGTTCAACGACTGTTATAATTCATCATGCTTAAGGACATTTTTTGTCATTTTTTTCTCATTTGGTTATTTATATATTATGTTATAAAATGTTACTGAACTTTCTTTATTCTGTTTTTGTACTCTTATTCATACAGGTAATCCTTGAGCTACGATAGTTCACTATTCAAAGTTACATGATAATGCCACCAAATATTTATGACACAGACTCGAAATTACAAATGTTGCAGTACCACAGCAGTCATTCACCCTTACAAACCTGGTGGATCTCCCCAAACCCCTGCTGGGTCTCCACAATTGCTTCCCCCTAGCAATCCTGCCATATTGGACTCACTTACCTTGCAAAGATCTGTCTCCTCTCTGCCACAGTTTCTTTGAGAGTGGGACGATTTCGTTTCCAGCATCCAACGGCTTGCAAATATTTTGTGTGGAGACTGGAAGCTTCTGAGGGTTGGGCTTTTGTGGGACTTCAGGCTGCGAGATCACAGCATCTAAAAGCTTCCAGTCTCCATGCCAAATGTTTGCAAGCCGATGGGATACTTTGAGACAGTGTGATTTCATTCCCTCATAGCATCCTGTCAACTTACAAATTGTGGGGAGCATGTGGTATCTCAGTGGGTCCTAGGGTGATCTTAAACAGGAGGCCTGTTCCACCACTAGGCCCCCCATGGCCTTCCTCACCCTGAGATACCTCGTGCACTTAATGACCCATGCCTTCGATTAACCAATTTCACCTATTCTATACCTGTATATTTGGTTTTCCTTACCTAAGTATAAAACTTCGCTTTTCTCCGTATTAAATTTCATTTTGTTGAACAGGGCCCATTGTTCAAGTCTATCAAGATCTTTTTGGATCCTGAGCTGGTTTTCTGGGGTGTTGAATACTCCTATCAGCTTAGTGTCAACAATAGAGTCACCTGGCTGAGTTGGGTGGCTATAGAAATTGAATGAATAAATGAATTAATAAATATTCAAAGGACATTGAATTGCATAGATTTCCCCCCAGTGAAACTGTCAACATATTCCAGTATCTGGAAACCATGAGGATATGGGTGAGTTTGGGGCCTCACAGGTTTTTGAAAGGTTCTGGAAAGATTTCGTTTTTGTCTCTGAGGCAAGTGGCACTTTGTTCAGATGTGATGTTCAGATGGCAGCCGTGACCACGATGGTCTTTGTATAACTTTGTCTTAATGCCAGTTGAACTCATTACTGGCTCAAGGGTCATTCATGCCTTAATTTTCCTCTGATTAGATTATTGCAATATGCTGTACATGGGGCTCCTCTTGAAGACCATCCAGAAGCTTCAATTGGTCCAGAATGCAGTGATGCAGGTAGTAATGGGCATTTCTTATATTTATGTAGCATCTCTTCTTCACAAACTACTATGGCTCTCAATAGGCTTCTGGGTGCAATTCAAGGTACTAGATCTCACCTATATCAGTGATGGGTAATCTTTTTGCTGTTGTGTGCCAAAAATGGGGGTTTCACGGGGGGGGGGTCGCACGTGTGCCCACACCCATAATTCAATGTGCCCTGCCCCTTGCACATGCGCGTGTGACCCGCTCACACTCCCCCCGCTTTTGGCATGTGATAACCCAGTGGGCCCGGTAGGCCCATTTTTCGCCCTCCCCAAGCTTCAGAGGCTTTCTTGGAGCCTGGGGAAGGAGACCCTCCGGAGGCCAGAAACAGCCCATTTCGTGACTTCTGGTGGACCCAGAAGGCTTGAAAATCAGCTGGCCGGTGTGTGCATGTGCGCTGGAGCTGAGCTAGGGCAACGCTTGTGTGCCCACAGACATGGCTCCCTGTGCCACCTGTGGCACGCATGCCATAGGTTCACCATCACAAACCTATATAATATGGATGGCATAGGCCCAGTTTTTTTGTGGGATCACATTTTCCCAATGGTTTTCTAACTATTTCACATGCTACAGCAGGCAGGACAGATTCTGGGTCCCTTCTCTGAAAGCATGTCATCTTATGAAATGTAGGGGATGTGCCTTTTTGGTGGCAGACCCTGATTTTTAGAAGGATTCCCCCCCTCCCATATACAGTTAGCTGCAATCTTGTGACCTTTAAAAAGTTAATATCTGACTCATTCCCCAAGCATTTAATCCAAGATGAGTAGATTGGTAGGATACAATACATTTCTTTTTTTATTTTTTTATTTTGTCACAACAGTATACACAAGCATCAACATAAAACAACAACACATCATATAAGCATATATATGAGCAAAAGTATGCAATAACTATATTAATTTGATATAATGAAAGGAAACAATAGGACAGGAACGGTAGGCACTTTTGTGCTCTTATGCATGCCCCTTATAGTCCTCTTAGGAATGGGGTGAGGTCAATGGTAGACAGTTTTTGGTTAAAGCTTTTGGGAGTTTGAGAAGAGACCACAGAGTCAGGTAGTGTGTTCCAAGCGTTAACAACTCTGTTACAAAAGTCATATTTTCTGCAATCAAGATTGAAGCGGTTAACATTAAGTTTAAATCTATTGTTTGCTCTTGTATTATTGCGATTGAAGCTGAAGTAGTCTTTAACAGGAAGGACATTGCAATAGATGATTCTATGTGTTAAACACAGGTCTTGTCGGAGTTGGTGTTCTAAGTTTTCTAATCCCAGGATTTCAAGTCTGGTGGTATAAGGTATTTTGTTGTTTTCAGAGGAGCGGAGAACTTTTCTGGACGTGTTCAATTGTATTAATGTCAGAGATGTGGTATGGGTTCCAGACAGGTGAGCTGTATTCAAAAATAGGTTTAGCAAATGTTTTGCATGCTCTGGTTAGTAGTGTAGAGTTTTTGGAAAAGAAGCTACGCAAAATTAGGTTTACAATTCTTAGAGCTTTTTTTGCTATGTAGTTGCAGTGGGCTTTGGCACTTAGATCATTTGATATGAAAACTTAGATCATTTGATATGAAAACTGATCATGATTTCTTTTTTTATTTTTTTATTTTGTCACAACAGTATACACAAGAATCAACATAAAACAACAACACGTCATATAAGCATATATATGAGCAAAAGTATGCAATAACTATATTAATTTGATATAATGAAAGGAAACAATAGGACAGGAACGGTAGGCACTTTTGTGCTCTTATGCATGCCCCTTATAGTCCTCTTAGGAATGGGGTGAGGTCGATGGTAGACAGTTTTTGGTTAAAGCTTTTGGGAGTTTGAGAAGAGACCACAGAGTCAGGTAGTGTGTTCCAAGCGTTAACAACTCTGTTACAAAAGTCATATTTTCTGCAATCAAGATTGAAGCGGTTAACATTAAATTTAAATCTATTGTTTGTTCTTGTATTATTGCGATTGAAGCTGAAGTAGTCTTTAACAGGAAGGACATTGCAATAGATGATTCTATGTGTTAAACACAGGTCTTGTCGGAGTTGGTGGAGTTCTAAGTTTTCTAATCCCAGGATTTCAAGTCTGGTGGGATAAGGTATTTTGTTGTTTTCAGAGGAGCGGAGAACTTTTCTTGTAAAATATTTCTGGACGTGTTCAATTGTATTAATGTCAGAGATGTGGTATGGGTTCCAGACAGGTGAGCTGTATTCAAAAATAGGTTTAGCAAATGTTTTGCATGCTCTGGTTAGTAGTGTAGAGTTTTTGGAAAAGAAGCTACGCAAAATTAGGTTTACAATTCTTAGAGCTTTTTTTGCTATGTAGTTGCAGTGGGCTTTGGCACTTAGATCATTTGATATGAAAACTTAGATCATTTGATATGAAAACTGATCATGATTTCTTTTATTTTGTTTTACTGGCATTTACCAATACGCTATTTTCTTTTGTATTCTTTAATAATTTTATATGTTGCTCAGTCATGTTGTTTGAGTTTGTAAATAAATGATTCTTGGAAAAATGAATGAGGTTTTCTTCCCAACTGGCAAACCTCCCCAAACCTCTAAGCCTGTATATCATTGTTCTCTCTCTTGGATGTGTGGAGATACAAATATCTGATAGAGAAAATATTTATATTCAGTTTAACACTTATTCAAGGATAGACATGTGTTGGATTTCTAACTCCTTGTTAACCAACCTCTTAAATGTGGAAGTGGCACCTCCTCCTTATCCAGATCGTAGTCCGATAATTGTAAGACTAAATAGAGAAACTTCCAGATCAAAAAGGTGGAGACTCAATGAACTTCTATTTTACAAGAGGATATTATACTCTAGTACTGTCAGGAATTGTAGATCTTCCAAATCAATTTCACTTCTGAAATCTCTTTATTGACAGTATGGGATGTTAGCAGAATATTGAGATGTTTGTTGATCTCTTTGGGATTAAATTAGAAAGTAAACCATGAAGAAACAGAAGGATTCATTGGTCTAACAATCAATGATTTAAAACCGTTAGAAGAAAGGCATAAATTCAATCTAGTTTTGGGTTTAGAATAAAAGTTAAAAATAATACAGAATTAGGTAGAAATAATGGAAGTAAAAAGTTATAAGAAGTTAATCAAGAAAAATGTTTTCAAAATAGCAATAATTCAGATAAATTCACCTATAAAATATACAAGAAACAAAAAAATATATTATGTCATTATGTGACAAAAGAGAGCAATTTGTAACCATTATTCCAGATTATAAAGCAGATCTCATTCATCAAATATGACATATTAACAAATATGTGATTAAAACATTATTTACAAAATTTACAGATCAAGAAAAAGAACTCCTTAATCAACTGAAGACAAAAATAAAGAGGCAGGACTCAATGATATTTCTCCAACAAGTCTTTCCAATAAATTCTGGTTACATCATTAACTGAAGTGATTCAAGGAAGTTTTAATTTTTAATTTTTTTAGATGAAGGAAAGAAAGCTTTGACTTGCCCAGAGTCATTCCTAACTGTTTTATTATTAAATGTAAATTATTTGTTTTTCATGGAAATATTTACAAAAAGAATAAATACAATATATCCTTTAAGTGAATGTTACATTTCGATCACATTGGATTTGTTCCAAAGAGATATGAAAGACATATTTAAAAGAAAGAAAATGATTATGGTTTTTCTTGATATAGAAAAAGTCTTTGACAATTTGGAATGGCTTCCAATATTTGCAGTTCTGAGAAAGATGAATTGCAATCATAATTTTTTCACTTGGACACAAATATTTATAAAGAAAAATCCACGGCAACATAAATGACTCTTTAACACAACAATGCACCATCTGCAGGGAACACAATGTCACTTCTTTTCCCGATTTTTATTTTTACTGGCTTTAGAACCGTTAACAATGAAAATATGTCAAGATAATATTTCGAGAGTTACTTTAGCAACTCAAGTTCATTAATTGAGATGATATGTTGATGAGGTACTCCCAATAACCAAGCCAAATTATTCCTATATACTCTTAATGACATAAAAGCAATATGTTTTTCTGCAAATTATTATTGGATTAATTAACAAAAATACCCAAATGTTGACATGAAATTTAGCAGAGGAAGAAAAGCAAATATCTGTACATAATAACAAGGCTCAACATTACTATAAAAAAGTTGAAATACTTAGGAATATACTTGAGAAGAAAACAAAGGTATATTTAAAAATAATTACTTACCAAGTTGTAAAATGTAATAGATATTTTTACATGGAAAAACTTTGTCTTCACTAGGCAAAATAATAGCTTTCAGAAGTCATTAGATACACAGCTGGAATAGTGGACTGGACTCAAGCAGAACTAAAAGCCCTAGATAGGACTTCTGTCATTATAGGAAATGCAATGAATTTGCCTTCATCTACACAACAATGTTGACAGACACTATTTACCAAGGAAAATAAGTGAGTGTGGAATGTTGCAAGTACCTCAGACATCCAAAGAAGAAAAAAGTGGCATTGGAGGAATATCTGAAGGACCATGAAGGAGATGTACTGAAGCTAGTATATCATGAAGGCTTCCCGAGTTCTGGAAAGACCAAACTAGCCTACAAGAAACAACAAATGAAGAATAGAAAAGAGACATGGCAATGCAAACTATCACATGGCCAGTATATTTAATAAAAAGAAGGCAAAGCAGATAACAAGCCCAACAATGGCTAAGAGCAGGAAAATTGAAGTAGAGATGGAGGGGTTAACTCTGACTGCACAAGACCAAGCCTAAGAACAAATGCATACAAAGCCAGAATTGAAAAGACAGCAACAGATGGTAAGTGCCTCCTCTGGAAAGAAGCTGATGAAACAGTGGACCACCTCATTAGCTGCTGCAAGAAGATCACACAGACCACAAGCAATAGCATGACAAATAGCAATAATGGTGCATTGGAATATCTGCAAGAAATAACATATGCCTGCAAACAAAACTGGTGGAACCATAAAATAGAGAAAGTAACAGAAAACAAAGAAGCTAAATTACTCTAGGACGTCTCAAACAGACAGGCAACTGACACATACTGCAGTCTTAACAACTGTCAATAGGAAGGACAAAAATGTGGATAGTGGATGTGGCAGAATCTGAGGACAGCAGAATAGAAGAGAAAGAACTAGAACATCACAAAATGCAGAGAAGTAGAACCATAAAATAGAGAAAGTAACAGAAAACAAAGAAGCTAAATTACTCTAGGACGTCTCAAACAGACAGGCAACTGACACACACTGCAGTCTTAACAACTGTCAATAGGAAGGACAAAAATGTGGATAGTGGATGTGGCAGAATCTGAAGACAGCAGAATAGAAGAGAAAGAACTAGAACATCACAAAATGCAGAGAAGTAGAAAAACTAGCAAAAGAAAGCAAAGATAGTACCAATAGTAATAGGAGCCTTGAATGCAATCCCAGTACATCTGGAGTACTATCTGAACGCCATTGGCACTGAGAAAAATCACCATCAATCATTTGCAAAAGGCAGCTTTACTTGGAATAGCTTACATTCTGCAACATTACTGTTAACACCATCTAATAACATCTGCCTATCCCAGGTTCCTGGAAGGATTCTTTAGGTCACGGGTATCAAACTCACAGCGTCACATTGCTATCATGTGATGTTTCATGATGTTTTTCCCTTTGTGGAGCTGGGGTGGACATGGCCTGTGTGTGACACATCTGGCCCACAAGCCGCCAGTTTGATACCCCTGCTTTAGGTGGATAAAAATGGCAAATTCATTCTAAATATCTGGCTGACTATGCAAGCAACCATAATAATGAGATTTTTCATCCTGCCATTTTATATACCATATTTTTCGCACTACAATATGGTCTGGACCATAAAACGCACTAAGCTTTTGGGGAGGAAAACAAGAAAAAAAAATCTGCCTCTGGCTCCCAGCAATTTGCCTCCTTGCAGCAAACAGTCTGGTCAGCTTCAGCACAGGCTGATTTAGCATGAGCAGCTGATTGGTGGTTGGCTCGGCCTCCTGGAATTCCGCCAATCAGCTGTTCCAGGCTGCAGGGATCGCTGCTGCCCATCGCCGCTGTCGCTGCACATGGCTGCTGTTGCCACCCATCACCACTGCTCTTGATCGCCACCTCCGCATGCCCCATTTTTGGCTCGTTCCAGGTGGCGATAGGCAGTGATGGCAGCAATCCCCACTGCCTGGAACAGGCTGAAAACAGGATGCACGGAGGTCAAAAAAATGGGGTGCACAGAGGCTGAAAACAGGACACATGGAGGCTGAAAATGGGGTGTGCAGAGGCAGCGATAGGCAGCAGAGGCCATGGGTGGTGATGGTGGCAATGGGCAGCAGCAATCCCTACAGCCTGGAAGAGCGGTATTCTGGGAGGCTGATCCAACCATCAATCAGTTGCTTGTGCTAAATCAGGCTGTGCTTAAGCTGATCAGGCTGTTTGCTGCAAGGTGGCAAATCATTGGGAGGCAAAGGCCAAAGGGTGGGGGCTGGCGGGTGGGTAGGGCTTCAGCAACATTTGCTGTATAAGACGCACAGACATTTCCACCCACTTTTTTGGGGGGAGGGAAGTGTGTCTTTAGACTGAAAAATACTGTATATAAAACTTAAAAGCAGTAATATACTGTACTTGGCTATTTCCCAACAACAACCCTGTGAGTTGTTTTTGGGCTAGTTGCTTTCTTTCAGCTAAACTCATCTCACAGGGTTGTTGATTGGGGAAAATAGAAGTAGGAAGGAGTATTAAATATGCCTGCTGCCTTGAGTTATTTACAAAAAAGCCAAGATGAGAAGACATCTATCCACCTTTCGTGCCAAAGGCAAGCCTAGAACTCAATCTCCAAATCTTTTTGTTATTAAGAAATTGTTGATTGAATGTTTGGGAAAATGGCAGATTTTTCTTCTCTTGCCTCATTATCAAATGTTTTATTTAAGTAGAGGAAAGCATAAGAAATTCCTCATAATAATGCATTTTAAAGTACACTTGTACAGTGTTTTATTTTTTATTCTTTGTTCTTTTCTTAAAGATTGTATGTTTTCTTTAAAATGAAAGAACAAAAGGAGAAAGAAAGACAGAAAGAAATTCTTTTTCAAATGCTGAGCTTTTTCCTCAGCTCTTTTTGTCTCATTTCATGACTGATATGTTAACTATTCACCCACTTCCATCACTGCTTCTGTCTTATGTGAATTTCCTAAAATATCAACGATTTCTGCTGCCCAGTTCCTGTCAAACTTTCTGCTAGGAATTATTTTAAAAGCTGCATTGCCTATTTCAATTTGGGATTGTTAAAGTGTGCTAGCCCTGTAACCCATGATATATGAAAGAGTCTTCTCATGAGTAATTTCTGCAAGTGTGAGGAGCTGCCAGTTAAAATTTAACAAAAATAATGCTACCCTGAGCATAATTCAAGGTTTTAGGGTTGCAATAAAATTCAGTGTAATAGTATTTTATTTTTAGTAAAATTAGCTTCTTCCTTGGTAAAAAGTTTGTTTATTCCTGTCAGAAGCATCACAATCAAAATAAGGCATACTAAATGACATAAAATTTATAATATAAAATACAAGATTAAAACATGTACAAGTTTAGCAGTTCTTGTCTAGAAACTAGCAATGTTAATTGCATTCTGTCATGCTGCCATGAGGTCTATCAGGACACAAGAACAGGTATGCATTATTTTCTGCATGTCATCACAACCACAAAGGGCAGAAACCACTGGACAGCCCAATTTGTTTAGAGTATCTCTGGATTATGTTATATCCATGCACAGTTTATTCAACGATTTCCATACTTCCCGGCTTTTGTCAGACCAGGTTTCAACTCCTCATTGGTTCCATTCACTGGTTCTTTGTTGCTTTCCATAGGTCCTCTCTGTTTTTAAATTCTTTGGAGTCTTCTGTCGACCTAAGGAAGTTTTTCCTAGATTTTAATCTCTGATGAACTAGTTGTAGGCTATAGAGATGGTGTTGATTTAAGGCTCTATCTGTATGCTGCTTCTTCTCTCTGAACAGCAGGTGGCGCAATGCTGGCTAAGTGATAGATCTTATCTAGAGGGGTAGGTTTAAGGTATCTGGTAATAATTCTGCTAGCTTTGCTCAGAACAACATCTACTTTCCCAGTATATGCTGATTTATACCAGACTGGGCGGGCATATTCACCTGTCAAGTAGCAAAGAGCTAAAGCTATTGTCCTAAGGACCCTTGGTTTGGCACTCCAGGTAGAGCGCATTACTTTCCGGAGGCTATTATTTTATTCACTGACCTTCAGTTTAGTGTTGGTTAGGGTCCTATCTAAAGTGACACCTAAATATTTAGGGCTGTAGCAATGCTCCGATAAGGCCCCTTTACATATAATATGCAGTTTTCTATTGTAGCGGGCTGCTTTTTGCAAAGATGGAAGGCATATACCTGAAATTTTAACCAGCTCTGGCAGATCTTCAATTAAATATTTCATTGAACATTGTTCAAGGTCCTTAAATGTTTTCCCTGTTCATCCATTGCTCTATTATCAGCATACATATATTTGTTTAATACCTTTAGGGAGCGGCTGATCATTGGTGTAAATATTAAAAAAAAGCTGGAACTAACGCAGTACCTTGTGGTAAGCTGCTCCTTTGATTCCTCCATCTATTTCACTTTCCCTGGAACTCCACATGTGGTTCTGAAATAGATTCCTAATGATATTTGTAAGTTTAAAATATTTAGTCAGATCATAAACTTTCTGCTTCAGTCTTCTTAGATTGATGGTATCTGTATGATGGATGGTGTCTGATGGTATCAGACAGATCCTCAATAATTACTGAAATAATAGTCATCTGTGGACCTGAAAAGATCCTTTGTGGATCTCTGTGAGGCTGCCAAGCATAATGCTAGGACAGGGGTGTCAAACTCGCGTCACAGCAGCATCATGTGAGGCATTGGGACTTTTTTTGCCCTTCACTAAATCAGGCGTGAGAGTGTCCAGCATGTGATGCATCTGGCCCACAGGCCACAAGTTTGATAGCCCTGTGCTAGGACAATCACAGAAAAGGGGAAAGTTTATAAAGCATTTGCTTGTATGAAGCATCTTATTGGTTAGGGAAGAAAAAGTTGCTATAATATTCAGTATTTGATAGCTCTGTCCTCAAACTAACAGCCCAATCAAAGGCTTTTGAGTAGTAAAATCATGATTGGGGATAGAGTGAACGGATGAAGGGACATGCACGCGCATACACTCAGACACAGATGTATATTCACTTCTGCTTACAGTCACCACTTAGAATGTACTGTAAGTTGTTCTGTGTGATTGTGTCCAGTTTTATATACATCGTTGATCTTCCAGTCTAAACTTCTAGGCCTCTCTTTCCCCCTTCCATTCTTCACTTCCCCCCAACACTTGTATTGCATTTCAATTGTTTTTCAGTTCTGTTTATTTATTTGTTTATTATTTATTAAATTTATTTGGTGCTTATCTTGCTGTGCAGCTACTCTAGGCAGCTTATAACAGTAAAAAAGATGAAAAGAGTGTAAAACAGAAGTAAAATAATAGAAGTATAGAATAAACAATGAAAAAGAACACAGTGAGAATACATCAATATGATAACCAAAAAGATGGATAGGTGGAGAGTAGAGAGCAAGGGGGAGAGGTTACTGAGTTATTTAGTCTTTGTTCCTTAATTATCTAATTTTCTCCTAAATCATTCATAAATCAGTATGTTTTTTTAAAAAAACCATGTAAATAATTACAAATGATATATGTCTATAATTTAGGGGATTTTGTTTTCACTTTTAAAGCGGAAGATTCTAATTAAGGAATTATAGCTCCCTAAGGGTGATGAAAAATGCTAATGCAGGGGGCTCCCCCCACTCAGGTTCATAATTCTCTCCCAGGAAGAAGCTGAAAGAGACTTTCCAATCCTGAGACAGAGTGAGTGGGTGAGCCTGCTGCAGGAGCTCAACATCCAAGTAGAAAACAGATTTAGTGTTTATTGGGACCTATATCACTTCTTTGTCTCTAATTTGCCTATCTGAAACATTGACACTTTTGAATGTAGATTGCCTATCTCTGAATGCTGAACGGGTAGGTATATGTCACCATGCTTGACCCAAACCTACTGAAATTGATCTTTCTGTCCTTGTGTTCTTTCCCATTTAAGCTCTTTCCTTTCTAATGATCAAACCTGTGAGGCTACAAAATGGATTGTCCACAATTCGTTCTAAGCAAATAAGTAAAGTTTTAGGGGCAGATAGGCCTTTGCCACCATTACCACTGACAAAGGTTAAGGCCCAGAATGGCTCTGAATAGCACCGACTGAGGGAAGCAGCTGAATCAGTACAATGTGGGACGTTGGCTACCAGGTATAACTTCACACTACCACTTTGTAGATGCTTTTCTGGGCCTTGATTAGCCAGCTTCTGTAGCCCGCTCTCCTCTTCTTTCCAATCAGATCACGTGATGTTCTTTGTGCATCATTTTAGGCTGCTAGTATTTATTCCAGTCAAGAGCTACACTTAGCTTTAGGATTCAGAGGACCACATTCCCAAAAGTACATAAGACTGTACTCTCCCACTTGCCCTCATCTTTTGGAGGTAATGTAGTAGACCTCACTCAGTTATGTGCCTTGAAATAATGAATCAGTAAAAAACAAACAAACTCCAATGCAAGGTAATGATATAATTTGGCATGTTATAGCAGATTTCTACTTATTGGAAAATTTTGCTGAGTGGCATGAAAATATATATTTCCACTAATGATGCTGGCCAAGAGCAACTTCACTTCCTTATAAATGAGTTATTTAGACTAGATTTCAGTGGTTTCAATAATTTGCATTTAGGGTCATGTAGACAAATGACAAGTTCTCATACAAGCAGTGTTGATACATGCTCTGATGTTCATGTAGATAAAAACCTGCCATTTTATAGAATAGTAAACCAGTGTCGAGATTTCCTCAGTGGCATCTGCAGCAAGTAGCAATAAAGAAAAATAATAGCAAGTGTACAATGATATCATGAAGTCAGTATTGGAGTTAGTACTCACATCTCTTTTTATAGATATATATTATTAAAACTTTTTGAAAAGGCAATCAAAACTAACACAAACTAATATAAAGATGAAGAGAAGAAAGAAATCAAAGAAAAACAAGTGCAAGGAAGGAAAACTTTAAGAAAAAGAGAACGGAAAAATATACAAAGCAGTGACTTCTGACATTCTTCATAGCAGTTCTAACTACAATTATATTTTAACCTCTCTTACATTTTCAATAGTCTTCTAGTATCAGCAGCTCAGTGACTGACACTAGCCCATAATAGTGGAATTTCTACTGTGACACTATGATGTTGGCTTCATCCTTCCTCTAGATTCCCATGGATTTGTTTTTACTAGAAGTAAGTACTGATAATATTTGAGTTTGTCCAGCAGTCCACTTTAGCTCAGGGTTAAAAATCAGGGCTGTCTGCTTTGTTTGTCCCCTAGTTGTAAAGATTATTAACTCCCTTTGTATGGCATGGGAAAAAAAATCTAAAGTGGATGAAGTGTGCAAGCGTATCAAAGTCTGAAGAGATGGACCATTGGTGGTAAACATATGGGTACAAGAGGAACAGATTTCTTGGAGGAAATGATTTGTTTTAAGTGTTTGAAACTAAGACCAATAGTATTATGTCTCAATTGCAAAATCCATGCTGTACTAGACTGCACAAGGAGTTATCTTTTGTGATCATACATATTTCTGTTGCTTGGGTACAGTATTTATAGAATGAGATATAATTTACATAGTTAGTAGCTACTATTTTAGCAGGCATGGTGACCCAACAGTTGACACTGGCCTTGTCAACTGGAAGGTTGACAGTTTGAGATCCAAGTACACATGACAGAGTGAGCATCTGTTCTTACCACAGCTCCTGCCAACCTAGCAATTTGAAATCATGCATTGCATCACAGTTGTGTTTAGAAGCTCCAAGGTGCTTCTGGTTTAAAGGATTAGTCGATGCCATCACCATTGCTCATGGATGCACAGCTGAGGGTCTTTTCACGTCCCTGGCAGAATCTGGAGCAAAGGATGGAAGCTCACCCTGCCCAATGGTAACACTGGGTTTTGAACATGGGCTTGCTAACCTCCAACACAGCATCTTAACCACGAGTCACTTAGCTCCTGAAAGCATGCAAATGTATGGAGATAAGAAGGTAACAAAGCTTCTTTGGAAAATGCTGCCTCCATTGGCTAGGAAATGAGCACCAACCCTAGATTAGGACATGACTGGACCTTTACCTTTAAAAAAAATTACTATTTGGAGAAAAATGCTTGTCCAGTTGAAATTAATGGTTGTTGTTTTTTTTACTAAAAAAAGAGTACAAATTGGGAGTAATATTAATTGACCTCCTTCTCTTCATTGTTTAATAACTATTGAATGAAAATTTTAAATCTGCCGCATTATATACTGATAAACTTTATTATTTTTTGTTACTACTGGTAACATTTGCTAATAAGATGCAGTATTTAAATACGTATAATAATTTGAGTATACCCTAAACGTTAATACCAAAATTTGGAGATGGTCCATAAATTTTCCTATTACTATTTGGTTATGATTTCTTCTATGATATCCTACATCTATTTAGAATGAACCAATGCTTTACAATGGGCATTCTGCATCATAGTGATACAGATGAAGGGCTTCTCCAAAGTTCTGCAACTAGAAAGCAAGAGAATACAAAATGCAAATTAGAAATGTTCAGAACTTGAAATACTCTGTTTCAACTTCAAAAACAGCTGTATCATCTCTTTATTAACTGTTTTGACCTCAGGACCTTGGGTCATTTCAAATTTCTAATACTTAATTATATGAAAACATTTTTGAAAACTAGCCTTGGTAATAAAACTAGCCTGCTGTTGTATAGTATTGAGAAACCAAAACAATGTAAAAGTTTTTATAGATATCAGCCCTGCTTTTGTAGCATTTTGAAGGTCTAAATCATTGATCAATTCCAGGTTAAAGTCAGAGATTCAGTCTGAGTTTCTTTGTAGAGATTCTGCTTTACTACATACAGTTACTGTTCTATTATAAAATTGAACCATTTAATGTGAAATATGGATGATTATGATACAATACATATCCCTAGGGTTAATAATCAAGTCTTAGTCAATTTTGCATATTGTACAGTACTTTCTTTTTTGGACCATTCCTAGTTTGTTCTTCTTTCTTTCTACCTGAGAAGCAGAAAAAAGCTGTTTGTCTATGAATATACAGCTTATATTCTTTTGTTGTTGTTTTTTTGCTACAGATTTTTCTATAGCAAAAAAGGTACAAATGCTTTTTGTAGTTATGGAAAATTATTGGTGATATGATGCATATATTCCCTGAGAGTTACATTTGTGGTTTTGTAAATCTTGCATTAGTGGAGTTTTTGAAAGTGGTATTAGGGTTTTTATGTGGTTTTTAAAAAATATGCATTTTTCCAAATCCCCACAAAGCTGGTCAGTCATTCCCCCTGCTGAGATGAAGGGAGAGATCCAGCCCAGCCCAGGGTAGCCAGGGGTGATCTATAAAGAAGTATGGTCGCCATTGTTGTTGTTGGTCAGTCCAGGATTGTTGGCTGAAAAAGAATTCGGAGGAAGGCTTCAGAAATTGAACTTGATAAAAGATGTTTTTGCAAAGTTAACATTTCATAGAAATATAACCAGGTATTTTTTTCTTTATATGAAGGTATTTGTCAACAGATTAAGATGTTGAATTTATCAATAGTATGTAGAGTTTTTGCAACAATTCACAACTGGATATTATGTGGAAATCAGCTGCTCTGCGATAGAAAGGAATATGTTGGAAAATAACCTGAAGAAGTGTGGGACAGATGGGGATTTGGGAGGGAGGAGCTTTGCCTGTGAAAATCTGCTGCTTTCCAAGGATTCTTCTCCCATGGAAGATGGACATCTGGCCAAGGGAAGAGTTTTTGGGCATTTTGATGAGGGCACCCATAGCCCAGCTCTAGGAAGAATAAAGTCACTTTATAAATCCTTTCCCATAGCCCAGAAATACAAACACAGAACAAAAGCTCAACAAACAATTGAACAAAATCCTAATAACTATGTTAGAAACCTTTTATGAGAAATTATTAAAAAAATCAATAGACCCAAATGTCCAGATATAAAAAGTTTATTTGGATATGAAGAGGAGACAGGAAGATTAAGGAAGGCAACAAACACACATCTATATGAAACCAGTAAAATCAGCTAGTTACATGTTACCAGGGTGAGTTGGATATCAGCTTTCAAAGCAGTACAGAGATGTTTGTCTGAAATCAAAGCCAATAAGCATCCACGTTAGATGTCATTAGATAGGCTGAGAATCTCATTTTTTATGGATCAGCAAATGCCAGTCTTTTACTGAAGACTGGGAGGATTTTGTTGAAGAGACCTTCCATCATAGTGACCATTACCTAGAGGCTGGCCACATATTTGAATGATAAAAAAAAATTCTAACCTGATGTGGTACAGAGCTTTGAATGCATATTAGAGAAGGAAACATAAGATCTGGATTATTCAAACTTTCTAGCATGTCATCAATTTCCCAGACACTAAAGGATGAAGAGCACAATTCTGATAGGTTTTATCAGAATGCAGGGGTTTGTTCCAGGATGATAATAGATGGAATAATTAGGATATTTCTTTATTTCATAGCTTCCTGGTAAATTAGCTTAATTCTGGTCATTTATATTGTTCATCAGGATTTTTTGTCAATTCTTTCAAGATGGGTTGAGAGAATAGGACATGAAAAATCCTGCAGATTCCCAATTATATTTCTTAGCAGGTTAGAAGGCTCTGTGAGGGAGTTGCTCACTATTCATTTAAAGCCAAAGCTTGGACTGCTTAAGATCTTCCTCAGATTAGTTCTCAGATCAGTACTCATACTTCATTACATGCAAAAACCTCACGCTCCAATGACTTGCATGCAGATTGGCTGCACTTGCAAATGCTTAGAACTTTTTTTTAAAAAAGAATTGCCCCTGAAATAAAGTCCACTTTAGAGTAAATACTCCTGCTTTTTAGACTTCTGTTTTCCAATATGTTTAGACACTGGCTTGGACCCTGGACCCTGAGTGACCTGCATGTTTATACTAATAGTTAATCAGTTCTCCCAAAACAGAACCATACATGAACATGAAGAAAGTACCAGGCAACAGTGGCAAAATGCAGAAAATGATAAAAAACTCAAGCTGAAGCATGTTCTCTAAGAGCCCTGTGAAACAGACTTTCTCAGTGAGCTCAAAACACATATGCAGGGGCCCGGGGGAGGGGAATTCAAGGGAGAGAGGCAGTGTATCCCTAAGAAGGAGATGAAACTAGAAATTGGACTAGAATTCTGGGAAAGGTGTGCCTCACATTGGAAGAATCTCTTTCATATGCTGCTTTTCTATCACCCTCCCTTTACCTTGCATTTATGCTCAACACAGAAAATACCTGTGTTTGTAAGTAAAATGGTAACGGTTTTGCACAATTTAGCAACATCTCAAAAGAATGGAGCATTTGGAATCCTGATCAGAAGTACTCTGCAATGTAATGGTTTTCAGTTTGTATTTGTTCTGTCCAATTCCAAACTCAGGCAAACTCTTCATTTAAAGCGAAATCAGGGTAAAAAAATATATATCAAGGATTAGTTCCTCAGTACCAGGAAAGTTTCCAAGATACTATATGTGAGGATATTTAAATTTGGACACACTCATGCACATATCCCAAAATGACATAAGGATACAGCTTAACTTCTTGTGAAGATGTGAGTGGATAATGAATTAAAATAATTATTGTATCTGGCAAGTGTGAGGGAGGTAAAAGAAAGAAAACAACAGCTATGATTCAAGAGGAATGGAGATTCCCATATTAGGATGGGAAGTGTGCATGCATCTAACAGACAGCAAACTTAGTTTATGATCCCTAATCATGGTAGGGAATGTATGGGTTCACTTTAACCATCCAAGTCATTCGTATGAAGGCTTTTCCTAGGTAAATGTCTGCTGTCAGTTCTTGCATTTTTCATATCAACTTCTGTCCTGAGAAAAGGAGGTCAGAAAGGACCCAAAGGAATCAGAAAGGTGGCAGACTGAAGGGTACTCAGCTTTGGGACATTGGTACAGAAGATATGGAGAATGCAGTGGAAAGAGATGGCTTTACCTCTCAATGACACCCTGAATGTCAGCTTTGCTTCCTATCCCTTCCCCTGCGCCCCTTTAGTAATGCACGGAATTAATCCAATAAAAAGTCTCATGGGTGTATATAAACCTTTTTGGGGGAAAATGGTATAGATAAATATAATTGCTAGGAATCTGGTATTCAAAACCCAATATTAGTTAATAAGATTTGGTCTTGTGCTATGGTGGCTCCCTGTGAAAGAAAATTTATTTTTCTTTTTGAGCATTCATGATTTCTGTAGATGATCATAGTCTCTTAATTATATTGGCAATTAACAAAGGGACTATATAGTTAGATATTGCATAGTTTTATGATTACGATTAAAAATATTGTAAAAGGGCAATATTGGAAGGATAGCTATTCTCTGTCAGTCCCTATCAATTCATGTGATGTTTAAATCATTATATGGTTTACTTAATAATGTTACTTAATAGAAAATAAAAAATAAGTAAAACAAACAAATACATACAGTCAAAATTTTTTTAAATAGTTTTCCATTTTTTACTTCTGGCAGCAAAATGTTTGTTCAGATATTAGAAACAGTAACTTCTTCAGATTGCTGTAAACTGGGAATGGCCTTATGATTTGTCAACAATGGTTGGTCAAGAAAGTTTTGGTATACGAAATGACTTCCCAATGTTAGGACAAGGTTTCTGATGTGAGGTAGGGATGGATAATGTGTCATTCTTCATTCCTTCATCCCTAATTAGGGATGCCACAAACTATCTTTGTCACATCCCTAATTATTGGCAATGTTGCCTAGGTTTGCTGGAGTTGTAGTTCAGCAAGATCTAGGCTTAAAAACAGAAAGGAAAATAGTGTAATTGTGTCACTCGAGTTCTTAGTTTCCTGTCCTTGGTGGAATCCTGAACAATAGCAATCCTATACAGTTGTCATACATGGCAACATTTTTGTTTACAAAGACCACTTATCAGTTTAATAATTAGGTTAACAAGGTGTCCTGATAAAATGTAATCTGGATTCCCAGAAGAAGGGAGTGCATTCCAGACAGCAAAAGACAGTGAAGTTTAGATCATTTGAATGGGAGAAAGAGAACCAGAACAGTTCTTCTATAGGAGACATTAGAGAATATATTGAATGGTGTAAGTAGTTTGCTTTAGCTTGAGAAGATTTCATCTATGGGCGAGAAACAATAAATAAAACTGCTTGGAAGAACTTCAATATGCCTTTCTTGGTTTTTGGAGCCCAACTGGTGTTTTGAAAAGACTCTATCCTTAATTTATGCTTCTGGTATTCAGTTATCTAATATGCTGTAACAAAGTTTTGAGTGCCAAATAAGCTGACAAATCAGAGAGGGAGGTGAATAGAATTTAGTGTTCAGTTGTGAGTTTTATGTTCAACATTTAAGTCTTGCAGTCAATGAAATGGCTCTCCCACCACCTACAGCCATGATGGCAAATCTGCGGCACAAGTGCCACAGGTGACATGAGGAGCCATATCTGTGGGCACGTGAGCTCAGCTCCTTTTCGGGCCTTCTGGGCCCACCGGAAGTAGGGAAACAGACTATTTCCTGTCTCTGGAGGGCCTGGGGGGGGTGAGGAAGGCCCATTTTTTGCTCTCCCCAGGCTCCAGAGCCTTTCTAGGAGTTTGGGGAGGGTGAAAACGGCCTTCCCCAATCCCCTGGAGGCCCTCCAGAGGCCGGAAACTGCCCGTTTGCTGACTTACAGTGTGACCTAGAAAGGCTCTGGAGCCTGGGGAGGGCAAAAAATGGGCCTATTGGGCCCACTGTGCCATCACGTGCCAAAAGCTGGGGGACCTCGCGCATGTGTGGGAAGTGGAGCACATAGAATTATGGGTGTGGGCATGTGTGCATGCGACCCTCCCCCGCGCTCCCCCCACTTTTGGCACGCGATGGAAAAAAGGTTAGCCATCACTGACCTAGAGTTTAGTAGCCTGTGCATTTCTAATATGTTGTGTGTTCCTGTTTGCCCCTCAGAGCTAAGCCATATACTCATTGATACTTGTTCTTTCATGGTAGCTTTCTTACTGGATTTATCTCTCACCGAGAGACCCTCTTTGTCACAGCTCTTTCATCAGCTGCCTTAATCTTTCTTTCTTATCTTCCCCTGCACATATGGCAAGGAAGCAGAACGCCTTCTTTGGTCAAGTTTACAGCTGATGGGTAGTCAGCTGAATCTTGGCAATGCATTGCATCTGCATAGAACTGAATGATTGGGCACTGACATTTGCACATTTGTGTGGGAGGACAACACACACGAAAGAGAAAGATGACAACAGGTAGTAGAATCCATGCTGTTGATTTTAGTACATCGAGGTAAGAAAAATGTGATAATAAAAGAACTGTCTTTTGCAAAGGACAGTTATCATTGATGAACACTTCTGTGTGTTGTGTATTGATTGGGAGATGGGAAGAGTGGATGAATGTTATTTCCCTCCACACATTGATTCAGTCTTGATTGTCACCTGCACCAGACTAAAAGATAGGGATATGAAAAATATTGGTCTGCTTCCATGTAAATTCAGGGAAAATTTACCTGAGATGTTCCTAAAAGCTGGAAGAATGTGCACAACACACACAAAAGTAATAAATTATGTTGCTCATATCTCATTTCCTGAGATGTCCTCTTCTATTTTCTTTGTTTATTCTTATCTTTTCCTAATCAAGTCACTTAAAAATGATTAATGTATGTGTCTCAATAAATCAACTTCAGATAGAACTGGTGGATTTTAATTTTATTTTGCAAAATCCTGCAGGCAAGTATCAACAAAAGAGCACTTAGGTTGGGGGTGTATGGAATAGCAAAGGGATTTTATCCACATCTCTTCAAAGGATACAATTCAGCACAGCTATTTGATTTCCTCCTGACTTTAGAAGGCTTTTTCCATGGTTAAAGCCAGTTAAAGCAACTGAGAGTAATATTGCCTTTCCAGAGAATTAATGAGGACCAAGTAGTAAAACAAGAACAAAAGATCTAGGAGAGGCTTCAAATGTGTTTGCATTTCTGTTTCACAAAACAGAATCAAATTAGCCATTACTGTACGTGAATGCCATTAATGCAAGTAATGTGCCCTTCATAATACAGTAGCTTCAACCAAGTAAGAGCTGGAACATCCTTGAAGCAGCTGCTACTTCTGTTTCAAGGAATTCATCCAAATGCTTCTGAAAATGGAAATAATGTAACAATTAGGATTTTTTGGGGGATTATGATAGGGAGAAGAGAATTAAGCAAATCCCAAAGCTCATCAAGAAGTCCCTTGCTCTGTATACGGGCAGTTCTCGACTTATGACCAAAACTGAGCCCAAAATTTCTGTTGCTATGCGAGACGTTTGTTAAATCAGTTTTCACCCCATTTTATGACCTTTCTTGCCACAGTTGTTAAGTGAATCATTGCAGTTGTCAAGTTAGTGACCCAGTTGTAAAGTGAATCTCGCTTCCCCATTGACTTTGTTTGTAAGAAAGTTGCAAATGGTGATCACATGACTCTGGGACACTGCAACTGTCATAAATGTGAGTCAGTTGCCATGTGCCCGGATTTTGATCATGTAAGCAGGGGAGGGGGGAAATGCTGCAATCATAAGTGTGAAAAATGGTCATGTGTCTCTTTTTTCAGTGCCTTTATAACTTTGGTCACTAAATGAACTTTTTTAAGTTGAGGATTACCTGTACTACATCCTGTTCTAGTATTCTGGGTAGCTGTAACAGGAAGACTGAGTTAATTCCCAGTTTTGTCACCTGCAAGTATCATAAGGGCTATTGCTGTTATCCACAACTGCAAACATGAATTCTGCATTTACAGATTATTCCAGGGGTGCCCTACAGCACTCACATAATATCAGTAGTGGAGTTAAGTACCTTCTGTTATCTGTTGGAATTAACTCTTCAAAATGGCTACCTAAAAGATGCACAGGGACTGTTTCATGCCACTATGTTATGGGCTGGTATGATCTACAAATATCCATCAAACAGTAAATGCTACACACAGTATAAATATGGTAGAAAATGTATGTAAAAAAAAATAGCTCCTCTTTTTAGCTAAAGCTAAAGTCCACGTGTCCCCAGCTAAACCCCAGGCCCTTCCTTTTTATGCCTGCCTCACAAGTTTAGATACCTGGTTTACTTCCTTCTCTACATCAGTCTGTGCTGAGTAATCCTTTCATTTGTATAGCTACCTTCAGCGCTAAAAGAACTAATATTCTTTTGCTAAAGATAGAAAGGGAGATAAATCAGAAGAGACTGATTGTACAGGACATATATACAGTGCCTTCTAAATCTTAATCAGTTGTTTATTGGTTGGCAAACAAATTTCACTGTTACAACAAATATTAGTAATGAGGTCATTCAACTGGGTGACCATACAAAATGCATCATAAATTAAAAAAAAGAGTAAAATCTGTGCTGCTAATTTACCTCCTGGGAAGGTCTACATTACTTTAAATCTTGTCAAATAAATACATTTCCTGTTAGGAAAAATAATGGAAGGGTTTGTATATATATTTTTTACCACTTCAAAATAGGCTTTTAAAAATATCTTTGCTATGAAGCAGTTTTTCAAACCATCGCAGTGAAAGTTCCTAGCCTGAGGTTAGATTTTGACTCCTGTAAAGGCATTATGTTCATCTGCATAAGTCCCATTATGAAATCCCAGCTACTGGAAGGGACATAATGCCTTGGTGAAGGGACTGATGACCACAAAGGCTGCTGCATCTCATCATTTGTGCCCTGGAAACACATGTGGGTCAAGTTTCTAATCTGAAAAAAAGAAACTGTTGGCAAATCCGTAGATAGAAGAAACGGCGTATATTGTGTGGATGTTTATCTGTGTCCATATGCACATTTATATATATTGCATACTGACACACAAACACACACACAAACACAGTGTGATATCACATAACCCAAAATTAAAGAATCATTACTTTGTTTACTCAGTGATTTTTTTTAAATGAGAGAGAGAGGAAAAAAGGCCAAATAAAGAATACATGAAAAGAATTGTTTCTACTGGTAGACAAACTTGCAAGACCAGCACAACAGAAAAAGTTTTTTTTTCCACCACATTAACAGGGACGCAAGTTTTGGCGGAACAAAGAGTAGACTATATGTGCAATGCTAGTATCTGTACATTACATAGGAACTGTTCCATTTTTTCTGCCATTAGAATTATCATCAGTTAATACAGAAAAACATAAAAATATACCATGTAGCATACAATTACCAACTTTCTTTCTATTTCATTAGATGTTGTTTGCTCCACAGTTCAGTGAGCTTTGGCTAAATTAAGTGGTGAGAGAGAGAAAGAGAGACACACATACACAAAAAAAAAACCCAAACCAAAAACCAAAACCCCAAACTATTATGTGATACAGATTCAGAATAAACAGTTTTGCTATTTTTGCTTCTGTTTTGTGCAGCACTCCAATCTAGACGCATCATTGCTAGTAGTTTTAAATGCATGTTTGGCCTTTTGTAAGTCAGGTCCTTGGTACTAAGAAGACAGCACCCAAAGATGCTTAAACAAATACAGTATAATGTGAGAAGGCCACACAATGGACCATTTCCTTTTGTATCTCATTCATTAGCATATGGTCTCTCTGATGTGACGCCAGTGTATGTGTTGGGTGAGGGGGAACAACAGGCAGTTAGCTTTTTTTCCTTCGTGGGCCTATCAATTCCATTAAAAAGTTATGAGAACTGTTGGTTGTTTAGAACAATATGGAGTAGGAGAACACACAATATTACCACTGCTTTGATTTAAATCCAGACAATAATCCAGATGTTGTACAGGGAGCATTTGTTTTATTAAAATGTTTACTTAGTGTTCTATAGACTAGTGACCAAATGAGCTGGTCCTTTCAAGGTTTCTTCTGTCAGGGTCCCATCCTTGTTTGGTGGAACTATAAATCCATCACTACTGCCCCGCCCCAACTGATAATAAGTGTGTAGCTGTTGGATATGGTTCCTGGAGCCCAGGTTTGGCATACTCTTGTAGTACACATCATCGCCATCGCCACTTTTAGTTGATGGGGGATCGGTCTGAGTGCTGGTGGTGACACTTTCTGTGCCTGGCATGCTGGCCAGAGCAGGCATACTAGTGTAAAGAGAATCCCTATTCGGTGACTGGAGATCTTCTGTGTGCTCATTGGTTAGCAAGGGAAAAAAACTTTCACTGTTGTCTTGTGGAATCCGTCTTTTGCTATAATGGTGAGGCTGGTGGTTCTCTGCAGAATATGCCCTTGGGGGTAACAGTGGGGCATCTGATTCCTCATGAATGAGTTCTAAGCCCAGGTTCTCCTCCTGGTTAAACAAGGTGACGTCATCGAGAACAATGGCATCGTCACTCCCACTGCCAAGATTATTGACAAATTTGTTCATCAGATTCCTACTTTGTTCATTAGAACATTCATGTTTGTTCAGGTAGGAAGGTATATAATTGGAAGTGAGTTCTTTCAGAATCTTTTTCTCTAAGGCAGTCTCACTGTGGTTATAGCTATGGTCAATTATTTGCACACAGTTGCTCAAGTACTCACTGCTAGCAATGCTGTAGCTATTGCCGTGGTTACCATTCAGTGGTAGAGTATCCATGACACTTGTATCCCTGGCATTGTTCAGAAGCCCCTCTGAAAAATATCACACAAGAAAATTTGATTTGTACCAAAAAGTATTTGTATATACTCTTGATTTGCATGGCTACTGTCCTAAGAAACAATAATATACTGTTGGTTGCAATATACAGTAATTGTATAAAAAAAGGAATAAAGAGAAAAGAAATAATATTGGGTTTCAAGACATGGAAATGTGGATTTAAATCTTATCCATTAATTATTGTTTCAATTTGTAAATTGTTTTTCTTCCATAGTACACTGTAGATGGCTAAAAAGTCAACATGTAAAGTACAAACAGTTGAAATCCAATTTAAAAAACTCTAAATTATTATTATCTGAACTCAAAAGGCTTGGTTGAAGAGAAAGAGCTTGATTCTTTTCTTGTAGACTAAAAGAGTGGGAGTTAAAAACAATTAAAAGAAATTGGGATTGACACAAATAAAGATATTTTGTTTTGTGCTCAACAAATGGGGCATTAAAAACAGTAGTCTTGCTTGTGAATCTCAATGCCTGCTCACTTTCATACTGAGAACACTCCTTCAGACAATCTCACTCTAACATTTTTAGAGATAAAACTAATTTAACTGTGCTGAGAAAACAACTGGCAACTACAGGTCTTTCAAGATAGGCCTAAATTAATTCTAGAGCTCTGTATGCTTTGAAATGAACAGATCTGTAAGCCTAGCAGCTATATAATTTTTCAGGCTAGCAATGAAGCTTCAAAAAAAGATAAAGATGCTTTAAAGAGGTGAGCCTATATGCCTGTGTGTTCCATGGTATCTGTTTTACATTTTAAAGCATACATTCTTGCATATTAGTTAACATCTTAACTGCTGCAATTGAAGCATCTGGATAGTCGTTAAAGTTAGTTCCATATAGGTTATACTGAGGTAATCTAACTGTGATAGAACCAAAGCTTGAGTAAACTAATTTAACTGGTTCAAAATGGCCATAACTGATATAAGAGACAAATTCTAGAAATGCATTACTGGTACTTTGCCACCATTACCATCTAGAGATCCAGAAACAGCTGGGATTCAAGAAGCATTCTTGGGCTCTGGGGCTATTTTTTTTAGGCTGAACTCTAATCCCAAAACTTAATTTTTTTACTGATTAGCAGCAACTGCATGTTCTACAAATTTAATTGCAACTTATTCATCTTATATATTGAATATTAAAAATAAAACCTTAGATATGGGAATTATAGTCCTACATCTAGAAGGCCATAAGTTTCCTCACCTTATTCTAAATGACCTAAGCATTGGCAGTTCAGATGTATCTAATTATGATTGTTAGACACATCAAATATAATCAAAGAAGGAGTAAGGCAGTGATAGGCAGACTATAGACAGATTCAGCTCATTCCCCTCCCCCCCTAGAATTTTGAGAAACTGAATCTGAGCCTGTTGTAAAGGATAAACAATGAATAGAGAAATTTGGTCAGAATACCAGTGGTAAAGAGGGCTCAGAAATCTTCTGTACTAAAATCCTGCCCTGGTTAGCATAAATGTTTTCATACCAGCTATATTATTTGAGCAGGGATGGGAAGAGATTAATAATTTTGTTACTGCTACTGTTAAAATATTAAATGTTTGACACTTCAGCAATCTAACCCAGAGAACTATCAGAAGATCCAGATCTACTTTCTTCCCATTCACAAATTAAGACATACAGAGTTCCTAACTATTATGAACTATCACATGTTTATTGCATTCCTTAAATGCAAGACAGGTAGAATGCCAAGAAACCTGTCGCCTGATTCTCCGCTGTTTTTGTTTTAGAGCAGAGCAGGGATGTGCCAATGGATGACAAAAAGAATGAGATATGGGAAGTAGCACTGGGAGGACTGATTTAATTCTTCCTCTCATGTTATTTTTCTGAATGAAATCATATTGCCCCTGCTAACTAATTTATATTCTGGAATTAATAGTTTCTTATGTCTTCCCTTTAAACACAGATATGTACTATAATTATGAACACCAAGAATTTTTTCCCACTATCCCTCTCACCATATTCCATTTGCTATTGCTACAGTCTTGACATATTATAATACAACAAAACCTACCTATAGAACTTTATCACCCAGATTATGTAGCTAAAAAAAATAAAATAAGCAGCTGTGATCATATCAACAGACTGAAATACTTGGTTGGTGTAATCATGATGATAATTCAAATCAACCCCAGCTAATCTGCTCCTTTAATTTACAACTACACTCCAAATCAACTCAAATTGATTACCATATTTTTCGGACGATAAGACGCACTCCCTCCCAAAGGTGGGTGGAAATGTCTGTGCATCTTATAGAGTGAATATTGCGGTGGGGGGAGGAGGGTTAGTGCAGTGCCGATCAGCTGTTCTAGTGGTGGGGAGTGGAGGCTGACAGCACCTATTGCCGCCTCTGCCTGTTCACTATGGCTCTTTTGCCGCCAATCGCAGTAATTGGTGGTGAACAGGCCACGGCAAAGGGGCTGCAGTGAACAGGCAGATTTTTTTTTCTTGTTTTCCTCCTCTAAATCTAAATGTGCATCTTATAGTCCGGAGCATCTTATAGTCCAAAAAATACGATAATCTTCAATTAATTGTCCACTTCAGCTATGCTCCTAAATAATAGCCTTTCAATCAATTATTTCATTTGTATTTACCAATCAGGAATAAAAAAGAAATAGAGTGGACCAAGTTTTGGGTGGCTGATTCTACCTGATAAGGTAGCTAAGGCAACCTTAGTTTATGTAAAAGCATTGGGGAAGGCACCCAGGATCCCATAGAATCCTTCCCAAAAGCAGTAGTCTAAAAGAGTTTACCATCTTTAAACTGCTTGAGATGCAAGGAAAATCCTCTACTCTTCCTGCTGTTTGTGGTCCTTATTCTCCCTCCTAGGCAAATTTCCCAGTAGCTAGTCCTAGGCAAGGATCTCCAGATCCTTGGGAAAGCTTTCCAGATGAGTTTGATGAGAAGTGACCATGAGGATACACTTCCCAGCACAATAATTATAACGAAACCATCAGGGCAGGGAACAGGCCACTTTACAGTTTAGTAGTCAAGATAATCACTATCTGGGCCAGCTATTATCATCGGCTCTTTGGCTGCTTTATGTCATTGAAGTTTAAGGTTAGGCCTACCTTCCAAAATATACTGGATGTAAAAGAAAATGCTCTTGGATGCATGCAGTTCCCTAGTCTCCACCCTGTTTAGGAAAGAAAGGCTTCCAGGTCATTCTCAATAAATAAATAATTAGAGTATTAAATGGTCCTAACCATAAAGAAGGCTGAGTGCCGAAGAATTGATGCTTTTGAATTGTGGTGTTGGAGAAGACTCTTGAAAGTCTCTTGGATTGCAAGGAGATCAAATCAAATCAGGATGAAACCCATGAATGGAATATACAGTTAGAAGGATTTAAATTGTTTAAAAGAAACAGACCTATATCTCTACAGAAATACAGCAACACAATGATGAAAACTATCTTGAGTTTATTTCAATACAAAAGGAAAAAAGAATGACATTGCCATAGGTGTATACTACAGGCCACCCAACCAAACAGAGGAAATAGATGAACTTTTTGCTATCAGTTAACTAAGGTATGCAGGAAGCATACCACAATAATAATGGGGAACTTTAACTACCCTGGCATCAATTGGGAGACAAACTCTGCACCTAGTGGAAGATTAAATAGATTCACAACAAACCTAGCAGAGAACTTTGTCTTCCAAAAGGCAGAGAAGGGAACTAGAGGGTCAGCCATACTGGACTTAATCCTCACTAACAGAGATGAAATGATAGAAGGTGTTGAAGTTATATGAACCTTGGCAGGGAGCGACCATGCAATATTGGAATTCAACACTTTGCAAACCAAAACAATAGAACAAAATCAAACTAGAGTCTTGGACTTTAAAAGAGCTGATTTCAATAAACTTAAGGAGAGTTTCAAAAGGATTCCATGGATGATAGTCCTCAAGGAGAAAACAATCCAAGAATCTGGGAAAACTTTGAAAAGTGAGATTATAAAAGCCCAGTCTAGCACAATTCCAATTTAGAAGAAAAATAAGAAATCTCAAAAGAAACCAGTATGGCTGCACAAAGAATTCTCTGATAAACTGAAAAACAAAAAGGACAAGTATAAAAAGTGAAAAGAGGGGCAAATAAAGTAGAATATCAGCAAATAGCCAGAACCTGCGAAAATAAAGTTAGGAAAGCTAAGGCTCAAAATGAACAACAAAAGTAAAAAATAACAAATATAAGCTTTCAACATGTAAAACACATGAAAAATGTCAAGGAAATGATTGATCCATTAATGCAGGGGTCCCCAATCCCCAGGCTGTGGCCCACTACCAGGCCTTGAGTCGTTCAGAACTGGGCCATGGAAGTGGGGGGCAAGCGCACATGTGCATGCATCCCCACTTGTGCAATCAGTGGGCAGGCCTGTGCACACATGCTCCATTTGTGTGAGTGGCAGGTGCGCGTACCCACCACTCGCGCAAATAGAGTTGTGTGCACGCATGCTTGCTTGCCACTCAAATAGAACCATCCCCACTCGCCCCCACAATGGTCAACAAAGTTGGAAAGGTTGGGGAACTCTGCATTAATGGGAGAAAATGGCAAGAAAGTGGTGAGCAGCAGGGAGAAAGCAGAACTGCTTAACTGCAGTCCAACCTATCAAAAAATTGCTGTAAAATGCAGATTAGGCATGCAAGTCAAAATAAGGAATAAGCAATGGATGTAAAATAATCAAGAAGAGAAGCAACCTAGAACTAAGGAGAAGTTTCCTGACAGAACAATTATTAGTGGAATGACTTGCCTCCAGAAGTTGTGGATGTTCCAACACTGGAGGTTTTTAGGAAGAGACTGGACAACTATTTGTCTGATATTGTGTAAGGTTCCCTGCTTGAGCAGGTGATTGGACTAGAAGAAGACTAGAATAACATATTCTGTAGTCAATACTAAAGAAAATCAACCCTGATTGTTTTTGGGAAGGACAGATACTGAAACTGAAGCTCAAATACTTTGGCCACCAAATGAGAAGAGAGGAATCATTGGAAAAGTCCCTGATGTTGGGAGAGATTGAGGAATAAAGAGAAGTGGATGGCAGAGGAAAAAATAGTTAGATAGCACCATTGACATGAATTTGGGCAAATGCTGGAAGACCATAGAGAAAAGGGGGGGTGTGCTAGCGTGCTATGGACCATGGGGTTGCAAAGAGTCAGACATGACTTAGCAAACAACAAATGGTCCTAAACTCAATTGTAGCAGCCTGTTCTGACTCAGAAGCTACACAAGTCTAGCCCATTTGGGTGGGAGGTTAAGAGGAAATATTAGAGCTACATAGAGAAATAAACACCCAGAAGAAGACAATGGCAAGCCACTTTGGCATCACTGCCAAGAAGGCTGAATGGAGGATTCCATGTAGCAGTTTAGTGTCAAGCTCAAAATAACTGCACCTAGCTGATTCGGGATGGTGTGGGGGAGACGGGGTGAGAAACTTAGGTAGTCCTCAGGTTACAAAGGCAATTGGACTGCAATTGAAAAGCAGTTGAAAAGTGCAATATCACTAGATTGCTTAATAATGGCAATTCCAGCAGTCCCAGTTTCCCCTGGACTGCATGGGTTATTAACTGAGGATCTCATGTGATGACATGGGAAGAGGTGGGAGTCTCAGGCAAGGAGGCCACTGGGCAAGACCTATGGGTGGGTGAGTGTTGTGAGTAGATACTGTGGAGCAAGTGCAGGTATGTAGGTAGGGTGGGCAGGTTGGCAAAAAAGTGGTGGGAAGAATTTGCCAACTGACCACTTTGAGGGAACCTGGTTTAGATCAATGTATATTTTCAGTTTAAAAAACACTCATTGGGAAAACTATTTTTCCCATCTAATGTTCACTGAGAAAGTTACACTGTAGATTGCTGGCTGGGGACTTCTGGGAGTTGTAGTCCACACATAATAATGTTGCATAGGTTGAGAAACACTGACCAAGACTACATAGTAGCCAGGTATCAGACAACTATAACATATATTCAGATTTATTACAGTAGATCTTTTCTCTTCTTTGTGCTAATTTTTACTAATGACTGAGATTTGAAGCTTTGGTATTTTTAACTGGAGCATAAGCACTGTTGCTTTGTCCTAGCATGTCCAGCTGCATTTTCACACTTTCCTGGTGGATGCAAAGTAACTGAGTTCCTAGCTGATGGCATCTTTAGATAGTAACATACTGCAAACAGGGTTTTGTCATACAACACAAAAGCATGCTTTTCTTCTTTTTAACATTAGGGCAAGCACTATGACATTCAAAAACTAGCTCCTTTTCTTAGTTGATCCCATGTATTGTGATACGATTCCTATTTGGTTCCATCAGTCATGTGAATCAACATACTGCTCAAATAGTTGGAAGTACCAAGAAAAGCACCTCACTGCAACTTTTGGGCAATAACTCTTATTTTGAATAACTATCAGTCTTTAAGCACTCATGATCCATCTGAGTATCTCTAATATCTTTTAAATGCATGCAAAAGATGAGACATGCAAAGGGTTCACATTTTTCTATTAATTCAGATGCTATTGCCAGAAAGAGCAGACAAGGCTAAACCAGCACTGTTTTGTTGAAGCAAATTGCTGGCCATTTGTTGGCCTTTCACTTTCAGAAGACAAAGTTTCTGAAAACAATGAATTCAATCTGCATCTGTGAAGCCCTGTGGACTGGGGAGTGTCATTACATGCAGACCTTCCAATTTTCCTGATCTTAAGTATGTTTTTCCCCCCAAGTTCTCCCCCCATGTTTTCAGGCTTAATTTTAACATACTGAAATTTGGGTGTTATACGTAGTATCTGTATTTCATATAAACAGAAAAAAGTATGAGTGAAAAATAGCCATTATAGATGCAGAACAAAATCATTCATTTTTTGTAGTTTGAATTGATATTAACAATCCACATAATCTTTGGAGATTGCAAAGATTAGTGGATTACTCCAGACTGGTTATGCCTGCCCATTAAGGCATTGCTCCTTGCTTTTTCAGCAAAAGCATACGATTATTAGTTGGAAGTTATCATTTTTATATATTTGAGGAAAATAAAAGATTGCCTTGCATTGAAAATGAAATACAGTTCTCATGAAATGTGCCACAGCAAGAAAACAATATGACTTTGCAGACAAAAATATTCTTAATTAAAAAGAAATGTCATTCTCATATACAGTTACACAAAACTAAACATACTGGATGAAAAACAAAATGAAACAGACACAACATATCTATTATCTGTATATAGTTATAAAATATGGCTTATTATTCTTGATTCTGTATTGTGAGAAATGAATTGTTTTAAATATGTACATCACTGATATATGATGCATTAAAAAGTGAACTAAAAAAATTACATTTGATATGCAATGTTTAGCTTTACTCCCATACTTGTCTCTCTGTAGGGCTCTAAACGACAGCATGAAGAAAAGGAAAGAAAAAACAACAAGTAAGCTTACAGTGACAATAGAAGAAATATGAATCAAAAGCAAATTGATGATATGCAGAAAAAAGTATTAACAGAAACTATTTCAACTCCCTGAAGCAAATGAAGTTATTTACATGTGTTGTTTCCGTTTGAGTATAAGTCACACATTTACAATAATAAATGAAGTTGTTTTCACCTCATCATCAGCTTTTTAAAAGAAAAAAAATCAGAATTAGAAATGGAAATTGAAAGTATCATGGTATATATCCATATATAAAAATATTTAATGTTTATTATGCTGCTAAATACTTTTTTTGTTAATTACATCATCCGATGCATAAATATTGAAATCCAATTCTATATTAACATGGGTGTTTCTCTTTGTCGTGTTAGCTTTTTTCAACCATAACATTCAGTGTACTCTTAAACAAACACTGTTGTTTTGAGAAACATGTCAGAAACAACGTTAAGCATTTCTAGATTCTAGTGCAGAGCCTGATGCAATTGGTAAAATACTGTTTGGATCCAAGAACACTTCTTAGTCTAATAGGAAAACCTCAGTGAAAACTGGTCTTAATAAATGGAAATGCTTGGAATAAACAGATTAGCCTTTCAACAATGTTGAAAACCCAATTTCATTTTGTTATAGGTTATTTTCCCTGGATTTCCACAGTTAGATCTCAACCAGTTTACCCCATTTACACACAGGCCTTCCTAATCTAAGAACACTAATGCAGACGCTAACAAGAAACATAGTAACAATCTCTCATGTACTTGTAAAGTATATACAAAACTTTATAGAGATTGAATGTTTTATTATGTAAAAAATTGCAGTTTTCTTTGGAGACATTTTGTCTAGTTTTGATGAAAGATAGAAATATTAACTGTAGCTATATTAAAGTGTATGATTGATTGCACATGTATGGACTATACCAGGTGGTGTAGTCTTGTTAGATTATTTGAAGTAGTTTCTCATATGGAATAGCATTGACAATTTTTTGTTTTAATACCAGAATAACAGGATCTGATAACCTAAATTAGTATAAATTGGCTGTTTTTCATAACTGCTGTTTTTCTGCTCTGAAAAGCCATATTTTAAAGAGCAAGTATACTTCTATTGCAGTATTTATATTCCTCTGTAGGTTTTTTTGAAAAAACAAACAAACATCGCAGATGTTTTAAAGGGAAGGGATTAAAATACAGATTAAATGAAATTCACACTGGGGCAACTGCCCCCCTTCAGCTCCTTTGTCACCACAATAGCCCTTCTGAAAGATGCTTTCATCTACTCTGTGCTGTTCTGCTCTTATTCTTACACAATTCCTGTCTATTCCTCACTGTTCAACCAACATGGTAGCAGGAAGAAACTAATGACAAAGAGAATACAGGTAGTCCTCACTTAACAATGCTAATTAGGAACAGAAGCTCTATTGTTATACAATATGATCATAAATAGAAAAAACATATAATGTGCTACTTGGCAAGGATGATTTTTCAGCATCATTCTAGTTTTCTCTATTACTCGATAACAAGCGGTGAATGAGCTACGGTTCATCCAGCAGTTCGCATTTATCTCCTATGATTATAAGGAGGTTTTTTTCAATCAAATCATGTTAATTACCTAAGCAGTGAAAAGATTATTAAGTTATTATTCAACAATCTGGATATGCCACTATTAATAAAATATAATTATCTTTAATAAATTGTTTTATTTCTTTTTGATGTGGTTGTCTATGGTTTTCATTCTTAGTAATGTGTACATTACAGTGGACATTGACTTTGGTTGAGGCATGGATAAAAAGAGTGAGGGAAGAGACTTCTATTTCTCTAGGGAAGAATCTACCAGTCAGGATCCACTCTGTCTCGATCCTTGGGCTTCCATGAAGTTCTCAATATGATCTCTTCCTCCTGAGCTGCAGAGTGCTGAAAAGTGTTTCAGTCAAGCAGCAGTGATAAAAGGAGGAGACAGACAAAACAACTCTTTTGACATTTATGTAAAATGTCAAGATTGGGAAGGAAAGTGGTTTATCCAAAACTGCTACTGAACCTTGCAGGTTCAGTTAGTCACAGCTCTTGGGTTATAAAAGGACTAGTGGTAGAGAAAGAGAAGCCTTTAATTTTAGTATTTGCTTCTTGATGCCTCCCATCCAGAGCAGCTATGTGAGTTAGTTGAACAAAAGACTGATTTCATTCGAGGGGGGAAAAATGATTTCATCTCTTGTACTACTGCCTCAAACTCCAAACTCCAACTATCAGCTTCATTATAATCAGAAAGTCATTTGAGTGTGTTGCTTCTCACAAATATTTTTCTCCTTTGTACAGAACTCTCTCAATCTATCTGAACTTGCCATGGAACTTATGCAGTAGGAAGGGCATCTTAGGTTTTTCAAATGTATAATTTAATACCTCCTCATATCAATAAATGTGTATGTTACTAATGATTATTCAATTGTTCAAAGAATTTTTAATTGATTTAATTGATTTATGTGACAAACTGTATGTAGACTACTTATTGAAATATCAAGGTTACTTAGCTAAGGATACAAAACCTGAAAAGCTGAGTACATATTTTCTTTTCTATAGGTTTTAAAAAATCATTATATTACCTTACTACTATAGTTAATAGAGAGTTGAAAGCAGACAGACACTGAAACCGAAGTGAAAAATACTTTTACTGATGAATGGTAAAAGAGAAAGCAGTCTGAGTTTGGCTATTGCAATCTTCAGAGCAGACATGTTGGAGGAAAATGATTTTCTTAGCTGAAATTTTGATTGTTCATATTTAAGTCATGTTTCCTGTGTTGCAGAAAAATAAGAAACTTGTTGGAATTCAGAATGTCCTTTGATATCATAATTCAGTTTAAAGTGACCCTGAGGAATGAAGAAGAAAATAGCAGACAACAAGCCTGCATTTCAGGAATTGTGAATTAAACCATCTAACCATCATACTAGAAGGAATGTCTATCTTTTGGTTTAAGAAATGTAAATTGGGGTGACAACAAGTTTGAGTTATTAGTTGCAAGGTCTGGTTAACTGTCCTATAGCTGAATCTATGGAGTTGGGGGATTCCTATGTCTATAATGTAATCAGTGCTTCATGACTGATGATGCACTGTTTCTCTCCTTTGCCAACCTCTTGTCAAGGGTCTGTTTGGCTGGGAGCCCAGAGGTCATTGTTAGAGGATATTTTAACACCATAAAGAAATTTTGTTTCAGACCTTTATTGTTTTGGTTCCAATGGATCTCTATTTTTCTCATAGACATTGTTACATGAGTGATTAAATTATCCTCATAGGGCAGTTTGGCAATCAGGAGAAATTATCTTTCCTAAAAAAGGAACATAGACAGGAGATTTTTCCATATAATCAGTTCCTATACAGAAAATAAGTCTCAGCAGTGAAGAATGTTGTACTCAATTCACATAGGTCTTCTTTAGAGAGTTGCGGGATTGATCTGTAAAATACTTGTATAGACGAGATAAAACTGAACACGGTAAAGAAAAATAGAAAGTAACTACGAGCTAATGAATTGCAACTGAATTCTCAAACGTTTTATCACAACAAATGAAGCCTCAAATAATTTCTTGAATATGTAAAAATCCATATTGCCATTGTTTCCTTTTGGGGAAAACAATATTTTGCAAAGTGCAGGAAAGAACTAAAGAATAGTAAGCCAAAGAAATAAATCATGAGGTAAGAAAAAGGAATGGGAATAAATATAGTTTGCAATAGCACCACTCATCACATCTCTGTATACCTTCTAAACTCTACAAATCATTCTTACTTTGCCACATTCATTCGACTGTTTGTAAACTGCCCTTTGTTTTTTAAACATATGAATTTTATTCAGCCATGACTTTTCTCAATCATTTTCTTCTTTCATTCATACTACGTTAATACATCTCTCTGAAGACTCAGATTTCATACATTCTTCCTATATCACCAAACCACTTCCATGTATTTTTTTCATCACTCATCCTTGCATTACATCTCTATTGATCCAACATCCATTCACTTGTCACCTTTTTTTCTTGTTTTACCCTATGTTCTAGTTTTCCCATTGTGTTGAACTTTTAGATTTCCTCAGCTTTAATTGCTTAAGTGGGCAAAAGCACTTTCTTATGCAAAGCCAGTTTTGTTTCTTTTGACAAACGTTCATTGTAATATATCCACATACTATTCACCAGGATTCTGCTAAAATACTTTAATTCATCTACATTTCTTTGTCATTTTTCCTGCTCAGTATTAAATAATTTGCTAAGCATTCAATTTATGCTTTCAATTCATGCTTTTCTTCTATCATATATTGCTCTTTTTTACATTGTGCTAACAATGTTCAGCTCCATATTTGTGCAAAATATCTTGCAGTTCCCCCTGATCACTTTTTCATATGCTTTCTCTATATATCAATAGCCATGAAATTAGCTTTCTCACATCAATGCCTTTCTCTTCTGAGAAGCAAAAATCTGACCAGCTCGCCTTACCTGATGTAATGTCCTAACATTTGCAGTTCCCAAATAATTATTATCTTTGATCTAGGGGTGAAATGCTCCCGGTTTGGACTGGATCTCCCGATCCGGTAGCAATGGCAGCGGGTAGTTCAGAGAACTGGTAGCAAAAATCCCTGGCCCCGCCTTCCTCCCGCATGCCCAGCTGAGACACGTGATCATCAGAGGTTTTTTTACTTTTAAAAATATTTTTTCTTTGGCTGAAAAAATGTTTTTAAAAGTAAAAAAAAAAGCCTCTGATGACCGCGTGGCTCAGCTGGGATTTGTCAGAACCCTTTCAAAGCATTTTTTCTACAAGCTTTTCATCCAAAGAGGCTGTAAAAAAATACTTTGAAAGGGTTCTGACAATCCCAGCTGAGTTGCCTAATCACCAGAACCCTTTCAAAGCATTTTTTTTACAGCCTCTTCGGCCGAAGAGCTTGTAGAAAAAATGCTTTGAAAGGGTTCTGATGATCCCAGCTGAGTTGCCTGATCGCCAGAACCCTTTAAAAGCTTTTTTTTACAGCCTCTTCGGCCGGAGTTTACAGAAAAAATGCTCTTAAAAGTAAAAAAAAAAAAAGTTGGCCACGCCCACCCAGTCACATTACTCCCCCACCAAGCCATGCCCAGTAACAAATTTTACATTTCACCCTGCTTTGATCATTATCCTTTCTTGCCCCATTCCACCAGGACCTGACCAAGCATATTTAGCATAGTAGTTTTGCATTCACTCTTTTTATATCCCTTTGAAGTAGTAGAATAATCAGGCACACAATCTTCACACAAGCATTAAAAAAGATGCACAACCATTTCCTACATAAACCACCTCCATAGTCTAATACATTCTCCCAGTCCCTCCTGAAGCCCTAGTATTTTTTAGCATTCTCACAGCCTTGAATTCCTTTCATCTATTTTTTTTCTTGGGGAATAAAATTTAAAGCATTTGTTTCAGTTTGACTTCTTGACATATTATTCTCATATAAATCTTTAAAATACTCTGTCTGGTGTTCTGCCTCTTCAGTTTCATCCCAAATTGTTTTTAATTCCATTTGTTCTGCTATTGGCTACTTGTTTGCTCTTTTTCTTCCCTTCCAAAACCATTAGAATTAAACCTTGCTCTATATTTTTCTATCTCTTTTAATCTTAATTGTTGTTCTCTTTGACTCCAAATTCTTCAACTATCTTTGTTCTCTTTATATATATCTTTCTCTTATTCTTATTTTTTCAGTAGCATTTTTCCTCTCACCCACAGCGTATTTTTTTCCATCATTCCATCAAATATTTTTTTATTTTGTTTCTTTCCACATAAGGATAACATTTCCACATAAGGATGCTATTCTGTAGAATATACAACCTAGATTTTAATCACATCTTTAATCTTTGTTGCTAAGGGACAGCATACTTCCCTTGATAGATTGTCTGGTCTATAAATTGATAATTCCATTCCTCTGAGTCTCCTATTACAACACACAACTTTTTTTTCTTGGGGAAGTCTGGGCTACTTTTGTTCCTGTCACTGGTACACATGATGCTGTCTCTTCTCCAGATGACTGCTTGCTTTTTTCCAGGGAGAGAATATGAAAATTATTGCTTAGCTCTAGTGGGACTGGACAGGGCTGGACTGCATTGATTTTTTTTCTAGGAGTGATATGTTTATTTATTTATTTATTTTTTACATTTTTATACCGCCCTTCTCCGAAGACTCAGGGCGGTGTACAGCAGATAAAACAACAATAATCCAGAAAATTTTTAAAATACAGTACCAAATTTAAAAATCTAATTTAAACGCCATGTGTTAAAAATAGTTAAATAAGAAAATTACAGAAAGATAAAAACCCCTGTTAAAAGCCCACTAAAAACCCACAATAATTTAAAATCAATCAGGCCAGCCCCGCTTGGTGAAAAAAGAAGGTCTTGAGCTCGCGCTTAAAGATCCGAAGATCAGGGAGAAGACGGAGTCCCACCGGCAGCTCGTTCCACAGGGCCGGGGCCCCCACAGAGAACGCTCTTCCCCTGGGGGCCGCCAGCCGACATTGGTTGGCCGACGGCACCCTAAGGAGGCCCTCCCAATGTTGCCATTGGTTTATCTTTAAACCTTCATTTTTATCTGGGAGTTGTTTGTTCTGTAGTGTATTCAGTGATTATGGTCTTTCTCCTTTAACTGGAGTTTCTCATTTTGATTTTTGAGATTCAGACTTGGCCTTGAACCCTTAATTTTTCTTTGAGTTATTCATTTAGTTTACATTTGAAACAAATATAATTTGGGTTTTCTATGGCAGCAGTCCCCAACCTTTTGGGCATCAGGGACCAGTTCCATGGAGAAAGGTTTTTTGCAGACCAGAAGGGCCGTGGTTTCATGTGCTGCCTGCATCCCATGGATGGGGCTTTGCTTGTTTGCACAGCCTGGTTTCTGATATACAGTGGACCAGTGCCAGTCCACAGACGAGGGGTTGGAGACCCCTATTCTGTGGGCATGAATTCTGTGGGGCATGGCTCTTATTTTGCAAATCACAACTGTTTTTTCCTCATGATTATGTTTTTTTCCATGACTATTTTATTTTTCTTGCAAAAGTTTTGCAAATGTTCCTAGTAGTTCCAATCCTCTTTCTTTTAAAATCTGGTTTAATGCAGGGTTTTATTTTTTAACAATCTTTAACAATCTTGAATATTGTATCCTTTGGTTTTAAAAATTAGTCTTTTGGTTGATGTTGAACTAATACTTAAATGTTGGAGTTCTTGTGTTGAAGTAAACTTTAAATGTAATACCTCAAAAGCAAATCAGATCTCCTTCAAGATACAGTTTAGAAAGAAGAAATGAAAAGAATAAGATAAAAAATAGTGTCTTAGCTCTCAATTATTGTGAAAAGGTATAGAAAAATAGCAAATTCTCAATTGCTCCCAGTAGTTCCAAGGCAGGGTCTTGTTTCTTAGCAGCATTTTTAATTTTGTCTAATTTTGTGTATTTTAGTAGCCTTTGTGTCCTTTCGTTTAAAATTTTAAAAATGTTAAAGATTGAGATTTTTAAAAATATAATTTAAAAAAATCATTTTTTTAAAAAAAATGGCTTTATGAAGGGTTTTATTTTTTGGTAATAAATTGATCTAATTTTTTAGTCTTTGGGTCCTTTGTTCTTTTAAAAATCAAGAACAAAGAAGAAAAAGTAACAGAAATGAATGAAAATAAAATACAAAAAAAGAGAAAACACATTTATGTTTTCCAAGACAAATTCCTTGTGTGTCCAATCACACTTGGCCAATAAAATTCTATTCTATTCTATTCTATTCTATGTTCCCAGTTACCCAGTGAATAGAAGAGTTGATGTTACTTGCAACTTATGAATGAACTGCCTATAGACCTCTCAGTGCAATTGCAATGGAATGGAATGGGATTTTTTTAAATTCTAAATTTTTTAAAAAATAATAAATTTTAATTAAAAATTAAATATTTATTTATTCAGGAATTTGGTCTTTTGCTCCTTCTTGAGTTAATGCTGAAATATGCAGTTTTACACTAGTATTTCAGCTACTGCGTTGAAAACTGTCTTTCTGCCATTCTCAGCTATTGTGCTGCATGTCTTCCGATACCATTCCATCCTGATGTCATCCTTTTCTGTATCCCTCTCCACACCTTGCCTTCTCCCACTCCACCTCTTTTTCCTTCGCTTCTTTCACATAATTCTTCTCACTAACTTCCAACCCTTCTTTTCTTGCATTCACTTTCCATTCATTCTGCTGGGAAATCTGGAAAATCTGTTGCATTCACTTTTGACTTATCCTGTTGCAAGATTAATTATATTCTAATCTATACTGATCTAATCTATCTGTAGCACTCACCCATTCACTTACTACCATTTTCATTTCATTCTAGATTCTTTGACATCTTTCTATGCGTCTCTTACATCTTTTTGTCTATTTTCCCAAGATCTACTCTTGATGCTATGAAATAGCTATCTGTCTCATTTTCAGAAACTCTCATCATTCTTGTATTTTTCAGTACTCTCTAAATCTTTTATTATAATCTATACTCAACTCAGTCTCATTTTAATAATTCTTTTCCATCTTGGTGCCTGAATAAACCATCTATCCAGAAGAAATAAACATTTTTCTAAACTCCAAACGGCATTCCTGGTTTGTTTAAATCAGGGGTGTCAAACTCAAGGCCTGGGGCCCAAATCCGGCCTGTGTGGTGTTTACATCTGGCCCATGGGGCTGGCCTGGAAACAGCAAAGGACTGGCAAGCAGTGCCTCTGCTAGTGAAAATGGAGCTTGGCTGGGCCGCCCGTTTTTGCTGGCAGAGGGCTATCAAAACAAACTAAAAACAAACAAAAGGAGAAATGTTTCCCCTTTTGCATTTGAGCATCCAAGAAGGGACAGGAAAGGAGAAAGGGAAAGACAAAGAGGAACGACAAAGAAAAAGAAGGGAAGGTGGGAAGACAGCAAGGAAGGAGAAAGAAGGAACGAGGGGAAGGAAGAAGAAAAGAGAAAGAAGAGGGAAAGAAAAAGAAGAAAAGGAAAGAAGGAGATTATAATGAGAGTGAGTGAATGTCTCAGGGAAGTCCTGCCTTAGCACTTGACTACCACAGGTGCCCCCGAAACGAGTTCTGTGTAACACCCACCATGGCCACGCCCTACACTCCCCCCATCCCTCCTAGGTCAAACACAACCCTGATATGGCACTCAATGAAACTGAATTTGACACCCCTGGTTTAAATGATCCAATATTGTTTTCTATATTCTTTTTCCTCTCAGAATATTTCCTGTTTCTCATTTATTCAAAATGTTGCATGGTTTTCTCCATCTATAGATTTTTGATTGTCACAATTTACTAAAGTATACGTTACAGTTATTGCATTATCTGCCTATAGAATCTATAGTTAAATCTATACCTTTTTTCATGCATGTCTTTGAAACCTCCACCCACTCCACAAGAGCAGGTCATCTTCATTCAGATGATTGCATCCTTTTTCTTTTTCCTAAGTTTCATACACTTTTCTTCCTCATGTCAGTAAATCTATGCTCTTTATCATACTTAAAAACAGGTTTCCCTTCATTTTTTAAAAGGCTATGCTATGCTAGGAAGTTGTTTATGCAGCTATCACCTTACACTGAAGTACTAATGCTGGCTGGGGAATTCTGGGATTTGAAGTTCACCCATCTTAAATGTCTATGGAGATTCTCAGTCATCAGTCAAGCTATGCACTTTGGTATGAACAACCTTCAAATGGTTTGGGAGTATGAACAGATTTCCAGAAAAAATTGTAGACTACAGGAACCATTTGCACTTCAGTTTGAGATGCAGACAACACAGACTCATCCCCAACAGCCTGTGTCTATGTTCAACAGTGAAGGGACATGGTAGAAAATATCCTGCAGAAAGCATAACTCCACAACACAGTCCTTTCAGCAATTCCAAGAAGGCTCCACACCCATTTGCATTACTCAGGTTACCCTGAGGACACAGACAAGCTACCAAGTGGCCTCAACAGCTCTGTAAAAAATGCAAATGACCAGCTGTCTGCAAAAAATATAAATAAATCCTTCCATTCCCCACCATCTAGTTAGAGCTGAAGCAAAACATATTCAAAGAAAGACACCAATGTTAAACTTGCCAAGGTTGAGAAACACAGCTCGACACGTAAAAGGATTTGCTAGCTAGAAGATACTTAATTAACCATTGACTATAAGCCTGCTTAAAGGAATTAATGGCTTCTTTTGAGACAGACAGAGTACTCGATCGCATCAGCATATAGTGGCAATATATTTCAAAGATATAATGACCTCTCTGGGTAGTCTTATATAAATAATAGGGGCAAAATGGAGTGTTGTGTGAGATAACATAATCTAGAATAGAATAGAATAGAATTTTTATTGGTGAAGTGTGATTGGACACACAAGGAATTTGTCTTGGTGCATATGCTCTCAGTGTACATAAAAGAAAAGACATTCATCAAGAATCATAAGGTACAACACTTAATGATAGTCATAGGGTACAAATAAGCAATCAGGAAACAATATCAATATAAACCATAAGGATGCAAGCAACAAATTTACAGTCATACAGTCATAAATTGAAGGAGATGGGAACGATGAGAAGATTAATAGTAGTGCAGACTTAGTAAATAGTTTGACAGTGTTGAGGGAATTATTTGTTTAGCAGAGTGATGGCATTTGGGAAAAACTGTTCTTGTGTCTAGTTGTTCTGGTGTGCAGTGATCTATAGCATTGTTTTGAGGGTAGGAGTTGAAACAGTTTATGTCCAGGAAGTGAGAGGTCTGTAAATATTTTCACAGCCCTCTTTTTGATAATCTTTGATAATCTAGGTATCAAACAGTAGTCAACACTAAACGTGGCCTGTCCAAATGGTTGAAACCTACTGCTAAAAGTGTTCAAAACGACCAATCTTTCAAAGTGACCCTGAGAGAAATTATGGACATTAATAAAAGGTTAAAGGAAACTAATAGAAAATCCCAACACTCCTCAGCTTCTTAGTACCAAGGCAGCAGAAGCAGTCATGCTCACATATCTTGGCTAAAAACACAAGTCAAGTGGGTCCAGAAAACAGCACCCTCCAGATACTGTTTTTTATCATAGCCAAAAATGGTGTATTTGAGTCCAATCAATCACTTCCCCAAGGAAAATTTCTACATAACTACCTCCTTGAAACAAATGAGATTTCAGTGGATTGTTAAAAGTTATAGTGTGGTTTCCTTCAGTGTTCTAGCTGAAGCCACATTATTTAACTCTGTTGAAATGAAAGGCAGACCGTATGCCTCTGAATGAGGGCATGGATGCAAATTTGACTTTTCCATGTTTAATAAATAAGAACTCAGACTGTGAGTATTTAAAGGGCATGCTGAATATTAATATACTTCTTAATTATGTCAAACATCAAACATGAAATATGTTAGGAATAGCAACACCACCCTCCATCAATTCTAATGATTGTATTAGAATGCAATTTCAAATTAAGAAATTCTCTTTTTTCTAATTCTGCATTAAAGATGTATATTATTTTACCTCCTCTTTTTCACTCCTTGAAATGAAATGTTTTATTCCCTCATTAATGTATACTGAGCCAGACCTCTCTATTCTTTTCTCATAACATTTTTATTACCATAGCACAGCATTTCTCACTGTAGTTTATGGAGGAAAACAAATCATTAATATTTATGAAATCATAGAATTGAAAGAGGCTGTTTAACTATACAGTCCAATTCTTTGCTCAAAGGAGAAATTTAAATGAAAATCATGTCCAACAGATGGCTGTCCAACCATCATTTCAGCTTAGTGAATGGGAGCTCATCATTTCCCTAGGAAATTGGTATTAAACATCAAGCTGCTCTTACGACTATGTTTTTTCTCTTTTCTAGAATCTGACTTCTGATAATTTAAAGCATTATGTTAAGTTCTGTGTTCAGAGACAATAAAGAAATTGCAGCTCTTACAAATATTGAGAATGCTATCTTCAGATCTGTCATTTTTTTCCATTTCTTCTTTGATATTTCTTCTGATATTTCTTGCCTTCTTCAAAACTGTTTCAATTTGTGTAGATTCTTCTTACATAGTGGCACTAGAAGTTTGGATCTGACCAGTGGTGGGATTCAGCTAGTTTGCACCAGTTTGGGAGAACCGGTTGTTAACTTTCTGAGCAACTTGGCAAACTGGTTGTTGGAAGAAATCATTAGGGCAGAGAATCGGTTGTTAAATTACTGGAATCAGATCCACCACTGGAACTGACCAATGCAGAAGTACTACTTTCTGTGCTTTACAAGTTAGACATCTATGGTTGTTGTTTAAAATGGCATTTGTTTTTTTTTTTCATAGTCATATATACCTGGTGTTTGTAATTAATGTCTGTTTTAAGATTATTTTCCCAGTTGTCAAGCCAGATATCCTTCCATTCTAAATCTCTGAATCTAATTTGTTTCCTAGAGCACATACACTTTTCATTTATCTCTTTTAGATTAATTCTGTTATTTTCAGCCCATTTCCTTAATCTATCAAACTCATTTTTCATTTATTTCTGCCTTCTTGATTATTAGCATTCCTGTCCAGTTGTGTGCCATTTGCAAACCTGTAAAGCAGTCTTTCCATTTTCTTCTTGAAATCATTCCTAACAATGTTAAAAAGTCAAGCTCTAGGAGTGACCTACCTCCTTTCAGTCTGATGAGCAGAATTGAGAATTCTTTGACTGTGTTTCTCAAGTATGTTTTGCCATGTCACCCATCCCACTGGGTTAGTTATCAAAATGGATTTGCTGAAATAAAAATATCTGCAGTATTCCCACGGTCAAATAAATTAATCAAAAGGTGAAATCAGTTTTTTCTGGCTAGATTTGTGCTTGATCAATCTATGTTCACTTCTTGTAATAAACACACTGTTTTCAAGGTGACCTAGAACCTCTGCTGTTGAGAAGATTCGCTTCTGCACAGAAATTTTAGATCTGATTCAAGAGGGGGGTGCGGGCCTGATGGGCATTATGGAGACCTGGTTGGGCACAGAAGGGAGGGTTCCCCTTGTTGAAATGTGCCCACCAGGTTTCCAAGCATTTGATCAGCAGAGGGCTCAAGGTAGGGGTGGGGGGGTAGCGGTTATTATTAACGAGAGTTTGGAGCTGAGGGAGGTCACTATCCCGCAGATAGCCGGTTGTGAGTCTCTCTTTGTGTGGTGGGGCCAGGGGTTGCAGGTGGGCTTGCTGATCACGTACCTGGCTCCCTGCCACGTGGCGGCAGGCCTGCTCAAGCTGCTCGATGTGATAGCCGAGACGATGCTATTGACACCCCTAGGCTTATGGTCATGGGGGATTTCATGGGGGATTTCAACCTGCCATCGGTAGGCGAAGCATCGTCGACGGCTCGGGAGTTCATGGCTTCCATGACAGCCTTGGACCTGACCCAGTTAGTGAATGGTCCTACGCACAATGGGGGGCACACGCTGGACTTGATTTTTGTCTCGGGACAGTGGCTGAATGATCTGGAATTGGGGGATTTAGTCACCACACCCCTGTCATGGTCGGATCAATCACTCCTCTGCCTGGACTTTCGAACCGCTAACCCACACCGCAGGGAGCCAGAGCCGGTTCGATGGTTCTGTCCCAGGTGCCTGATGGACCCGGAGAGGTTCCTGACGGAGCTTGGGCTGATTCCTGAGGATCTAGCCCGCGGCTCAGCCGAAGAACTCGTCGCCGCCTGGGAAAGGGCGGCGGCGGGAGCTTTGGGCCGCGTAGTGCCTTTGTGGCCTCTGACCCGGCGCTTTTCTCAACCACCTCCTTGGTTCTCTGAGGAGCTGAGAGAGATGAAGCACCAGAAAAGACGCCTGGAGAGCGTTTGGAGGGCCAGCTGTTCCGAATCTGATCGAACACTAGTACGATCGCATATTCAGACCTATCTAGTGGCGATAGGGGCGGCAAAGTGGGAACACTTTTCTGCTCTTATCGCATCGGCAGATAACCGCCCAGCTGCCTTGTTTCGGGTAACCTGCTCCCTTCTTTTTCAGGGAGCTCGGGAGGACCCCTTGCAAGGACGTGCTGAGGAGTTTGGATTGTATTTGCATGATAAAATTGCTCAGATCCGGGACGGGCTGGACGCTGATTAGGTGGATTCAGGTGGGACGACGGAGGCAGCTCTTGAGAATATTACTTGGGGGGAGTTTGACTCTGTGACTCCCGAGGACATGGACAGGATACTGGCGAGGCTGAATGCGACCACATGTTTATTGAACCCGTGTCCCTCCTGGCTGGTACTGGCCATGCAGGAGGTTACACGAGGCTGGCTCCTGGGAATTATTAGGGCTTCTTTGGTGGAGGGTGTCTTCCCACCTGCCTTGAAAGAGGCGGTGGTGAGGCCCTTCCTTAAGAAGCCCTCCCTGGACCCAGCAGTATTAGCTAATTATCGTCCCGTCTCCAACCTTCGTTTTATTGCGAAGGTTGTTGAGAGTGTGGTGGCATGGCAGCTTCCCCGGTACCTGGACGAAACTGTCTATCTAGACCCGTGCCAGTCCGGCTTCCGGCCTGGGTACAGTACGGAGACGGCTTTGGTCGCGTTGGTAGATGATCTCTGGAGGGTGCGGGACAGGGGTTGTTCCTCTGTCCTGGTTCTATTAGACCTGTCAGCGGCTTTTGATACCATCGACCATGGTATCCTGCTGCGGCGGTTGGGGGGTATGGAAGTGGGGGGCACCGTTTTTTGGTGGTTCTCCTCCTACCTCTCTGACTGCTCGCAGATGGTGTTGGCAGGAGGGCAGAGGTCGGCCGCACAGCACCTCACTTGTGGGGTGCCACAGGGGTCGATCCTCTCACCTCTCCTGTTCAACATCTATATGAAGCCGCTGGGGGAGATCATCCGTGGTTTTGGGGTGAGTTGTCAACTGTACGCTGATGATACTCAGCTGTACATTTCCACCCCGAACCACCCCAATGAAGCCGTCGATGTGATGTCCCGGTGCTTGGAGGCCGTCCGGGTCTGGATGGGGACGAACAGGCTTTGACTCAACCCATCCAAAACGGAGTGGCTGTGGATACCGGCGTCCCGGCACAGTCAGCTGGTTCCATCGCTGACTGTGGGGGGCAAGTCGTTGGCCCCCAGGGAATTGGTTCGCAACTTAGGCGTTCTCCTGGATGTACGGCTGTTTTTAGAAGAACATTTGACGGCCGTCGCCAGGGGAGCTTTTTATCAGGTACGCCTGATTCACCAGTTGCATCCCTTCCTGACCTGGGATTCTTTATGCACGGTCACTCATGCCCTCGTTACCTCCTGCCTGGATTACTGCAATGCTCTCTACATGGGGCTCCCCTTGAAGAGCACCCAGAGGCTCCAACTGGTACAGAATGCGGCTGCGCGGGGGATAGAGGAAGCATCTCGTAGCTCCCATATAACACCTCTCCTGCGCAGGCTGCACTGGTTGCCGGTGGTCTTCCGGGTGCAGTTCAAGGTGTTGGTGATCACCTTTAAAGCGCTCCATGGCTTGGGACCGGGATATTTACGGGACCGCCTACTGCCACCAATAGCCCCCCATCGACCTGTGCGCTCTCACAGGGAAGGCCTCCTTAGGGTGCCGTCAGCCAAACAATGCCGGCTGATGGCTCCCAGGGGAAGAGCATTCTCTGTGGGGGCACCTGCCTTGTGGAATGAACTACCTGTGGGGCTACGCATACTCCTTGACCTCCGGACCTTTAAGCGCGAGCTCAAGACTTTCTTATTTCATCGACCAGGGCTGGCCTAATGGGAATTTAAATGGGGTTTATAGGGTTTTATAGCGTCTTTTATAATTTTTATCTTATAATTTTTAACTTTAAGCCAAATTGAATTAGATTTTTATTGATATATTGTTTTTAACTGTTTTATTCTGGCTGTACACCGCCCTGAGTCTTCGGAGAAGGGTGGTATAAAAATATAAATAAATAAATAAATAAATAAATAAATACAACAACACAAGTATTTAAGTGAGGGTGGGGTGGTGGTGTATCTAATCAGCTTATTGCTGGTTAATTATCAGTAAATTTTTCAAGTTGCTATACAAAATATAACAACATTGGATGGTAGGATTACAATCAGAAAGAAAAGCAAAGACATGAAAATCAATATGGTCAAAAAGCCTTGTAAAAACGATCTTCCAATGTCTCTATAAAAAGATTGAGGGAACAGGACATGTTCGATTTGCTCAAGTTCCCAGATTCACACAACAAAGAGTCCTCCAGTATTTTCATCAGTACCTAGGACAAAAGTCACAATTGAGGACTACAGAAACCCTACCACACTCCCCAGGAAATGCCTGGTATTATCCCATGAATCCTTGTACCAGAAGTGCATAAGCAAGGCCTAATTATATCATCAATATTTCTATTAAACAAGCAGACAGGCAGCAGGGATATGGAAGGGAAAAGAGAAAAAAATGTTGGGGGGTGGGAAATAGGAACATTATTAACATTCCAGGTCCCAATTCACAAAAACTTAAAACTGTTCTGCAACCCAACAAGAAAAACACAGACTTCAGAGGATAATTAGAACTGCAGAAAAAATAATTGCTACCAACTTGCCTTCCATTGAGGACCTGTATACTGCACGAATCAAGAAGAGGGCCGTGAAAATATTTGCAGATCCCTCGCATCCTGGACATAAACTGTTTCAACTCCTACCCTCAAAACGACGCTATAGAGCACTGCACACCAGAACAACTAGACACAAGAACAGTTTTTTCCCGAAGGCCATCACTCTGCTAAACAAATAATTCCCTCAACACTGTCAGACTATTTACTGAATCTGCACTACTATTAATCGTTTCATGGTTCCCATCACCAATCTCTTTCCACTTATGACTGTATGACTATAACTTGTTGCTGGCAATCCTTATGATTTATATTGATATATTGATCATCAATTGTGTTGTAAATGTTGTACCTTGATGAACGTATCTTTTCTTTTATGTACACTGAGAGCATATGCACCAAGACAAATTCCTTGTGTGTCCAATCACACTTGGCCAATAAAATTCTATTCTATTCTATTCTATATCTTCCCTGTTCTCTACTTTCTCTGTTTACTCCAGCAATTCTCTTTTTCCTTCACATACTACCTTCTTCACCAGGATTCTGCTCAGAATGTCTTGTCACCTATCTTAATATGGCCATCAAAATTAGGGCTGTCAGACTCTGGACTGTCAATAGGAGGCAGCAAACAGATACAGAATATTCAATGGATTCCAAGCATTAAATGGTCACTTGGAACTTTGAAAGCAGATATGCCTTCTTGGACAACAGGACCATGGCCTCACGAATATTGCTTTGCCTTATTAACCTCGGCTTACAAGAGGAACGTAACTGCACTGAACTTGGACTATATTTCCTACTGTGAATTTATGCATGCTAGATTGATGAGTCTAAAATGAATGCAGCTTGTGGGGGGCAAGGTCAGGAATGGCAGAAACCTTGTCCCCAGGCACTGCTATCAAGACACAATGTTATCAGTCTCCAACAGTGGAACATGTCTGACATCTTATTTGCACCCAAGGGACCTCATTTTCAGAATGGCTGCTGCAGGGCATGATTGCTTGGGAGGAGGCAAAGACATGCCAGAGGAGAGGAGAGAACGGTTGTTGTACAACAACCAGTGAGAAAATATGAAGCAAGCATGACATTTGGCTTCAATTCATGTTTAAAATGGTTGTTAATATTTTACTTCAAAAAACATCAGCAGAAAATAGGACAAATATTCTCTATAAAATAATTGCACTTTTAAATAATCTTTGAGATTTTGTAAAATGAATACAATTTACCAGTGCAACCACATGGCAATATATTATGTTTAAAAAACAATTTTATTTATTGGATGATACTCATGAGCTCATAAATTTTGAAATCCAGAGGTATTCAAGGTATTAGAGGAAACACCCAAATGGTGGGTGGGACCAGACAATCAAAGTCCCAAATATTGCATGCAAAAGGTGGGTGGAACTTCAATTATAAATAGTTTTTGAGTTATGACCCCTCCCTGGCAGTTCAAGAGCTAATATTATCCAGAATGGGACAACTTGGCCAACTCACCTCTGCCAACTCACCACCACCAAGCTGCTGCAGGACAACTCCATGCAGCCAATTTGCTGTGAGGAGAACTCACCATGGGTGGCTGGAGGGAGAGCCGAGCAGGCAGGCAGGCGAGTGAATGGGTGGGCACAGTGCAGTGTGGCAGCGATGGCTGGAGGTTCCTATTTTCACACATATTGTGCTGCTGCTGCTACCACTGCCATTGGGCTCGTGGCTGAACAGGCTGGGATAGTGGTGGTGGTGGGTGGGGCAATGGGTGAGGAGGCGGTGGCAGCCAGGAGCATCCCATATTCGCACACACCACTGCCACCACCGTCCCCAGCTTCTTTGGCTTGGAGCTCGGTGTGGTGGCAGTGGTGGTGGTGGTGGGTATGAGAATGAGACACCCTGGCTGCCACAACCTCCCCACCATTCACCCCACCCACTGGCACTGCCACCACCATCACTAGCCTCTTAAGCCAGGAATGGCAGTCGCAGTGGCAGCAGCGTAATGCGTGAAAATGAAATGCCTCCCTGCCGCCACCTCCACTGCCCATCCACCCACTGCTGCTGCCACTGCCATCACCATCACCATCCTCTTCAGCCTGGAGTTTAGCATGGTAGCAGTGGTAGTGATGATGTGTAAAAATGGGATGCCCCAGCTGCTGTCACCTTCTGCTGCCCATCCCACTCACTGCCACTGCAATAACCATCCCCAGCCTCTTTGTCCCAGAGCTTGACATAGTGGCAGCGACGTCAGTGAGATGCATGAAAATGGGATGCCCCTGGCCACTGCCACCTCCTTGCCACACATGCCACTCACTTCCACTCTGTCACCAGTCGAGAACTTTAGCCCAGAAGTTGGAGCAGTGGCAACAGCGGCAACAGGCTATGTGAAAATGGGACAGCCCCCCCAGGTGCCACAGTCTCCTTGCTGCCTGCCCCACCCATCCTCACCCTTGCCATTGCTGGCCTTTTTGGCCAGAGCTTGGTGTTGCTGCATACAGTATGTGCACATATTCTGGAGAGAGAAAAATTCTCTGATGGACTCCGAGCCTGAAAGCTTGAAAGAATAAACCTTTGGTTCAGATGACTGACTCAAATTGGACCCTGCAACTTTCATAAGTCTTTGATTTGACAAATGCTAAATCTTGGCCATCTGTGTTTAGTATATGTAGTGTTGTATTATTCAGATTGGATCCGGCAACATTATCCTGGGACAGGTATATTTACCTTCATTCATGTTGAAAGTACTTACTGTGGTGCTTTACAAACATGCAGAAGTTCAAATGCTGTTTATGTAATTCTATGTCTTTATGATTTAATGTATGTGGGCATGACAACCGGGAAAATAACAAATAGAAGAGGAGAACATTACAAAATAAAACAAAGAAGGAAAACAGAATGTTTAGCAAAACGTAACATAATATGAAGCAGATAATATGGAGCTCTGGGTTGCCAAACTGGTAACTTCCATTAGAAAAACTGACTTTGTAAGAAAGAAAAAATACTTGGGAAAGTAATTGGCTCTCTAGTTCTGCTTTGATTTTTGCTTTCAAGTTCTCAAGGAAATGACAATCTCTGACAATGGAAGTATTCTCAGTGCCAAGAATATTGAACATGGAGATACTAACATTTATTTTCTTCTCTTAAAATTTCATATGAAGAAAAAATCATGTAACATGTATGTATGTATGTATGTATTAAATTTATTTATAAAATTTATTTTTCAAGTTTGATACGCTTCTAAATATTTGAACAATTATCGCCATTCAACTGGGGGGGAGGGAAAGGTGAGAAAAGAACACAGATGATCCAAAAATAGAACATCTGAGCTGAGAACCCACCAAGGTTCTGACAAAGGTGTCTGACAAAGAAATTAATTGTTCTGAAAACAAAACACTGATTCATAATTGGGCAGCGTGATCACTATGGGTGGGAAGAAGGGGAAACTAATGTTTAACTATATAGCATTGTGTACCTCAGAGCTGGATTCTTCAGTGCTGAAATGGTGTATTCAATAAGTTTTACTTTGGGGATTTTAAAATGCCTGAGAGTGACTAGTTTTTTTGCGTTCACTAGTCGGATGGTTGACATTATTGACTGCCATCTTACCATAAGGTAACTGGGGTGAATTACAGTTACATAAAATCTAAAACATAAAAAATTAAAAACAAACATTAAAACCAAAAACACATGGGAGAGGTTGGAGTGGAGTGGAGGGGGGATCTGTTATCACTCAATCAACCACCTCCATTGTGCTGTTCCCCCACTGGGCCACCAGGCCAGCTGGCAGAACCACATCTTTACGTCCTTACAAAAGGATAGGATGGTTGGGACCAAGCTCATATTGGAAGCCAAGAAGTTCCAGAGGGCTGGAGCAATAGCAGAGAAGGCCCTCCTCCTGGACCCAACCAGCCAGAATACTCGGACTGATGGGACCTACAGCATGCCTCCTCTGCCATCATGAGTGGTACAGGCCAATCCTCCCTCAAATACCAACTCCCTCAAATAACCTGGACCCATGCCATGAAGGGCTTTAAAGGTGATCACCAACACCTTGAATTGTACTGGAAGCAGACTGGTAACTACTGCAGCTCATAGAGCAGTGGTGTCACAGGGGCCATTTCTTACCCCCCCTCCCAAAATACCTGCACCAGCTGTAGTTTCCAAATGCTCTTCATGCACAGCCCCATGTAGAGCACATTAAAGTAGTTGATTCATGAGATGCCTAGGGATTGGTCCAGGAAAGACCACAACTGCCACACAATATGAAGTGCCAAGGCTCTCCTAGCCATAACTGCCACCTGTTTCTCGAACAGGAGTCATGAGTCCAGGAGAATGCCCAAGTCGCAGACTGGGTCTTTCTGTGGCAGTGCCACCCCATCCAGAGTCAAAGAGGACAAAGTCCTGGATCCCTGTGTACCCAAAGCCATTTGGTCATACCAGGGTTCAATTGAAGCCTGTTGTCCCCCATCCAGGCCCCCACAACCTCAAGACATTGTGAAAGTCACAGCATCACTTGGGTCACTAAGAATGGAAATATAGAGTTGGGTGTTGTGACCCAGGTTCCTGGACCCAGACTCCTGGACTCGGATGATTCAGAAAATGAGGGAGAAGACCTGGCAAGCCCTGCTTCTCTTGAGCCCTCTCCCTCCCTGGCACCCACTCAAAGGGAGGGGCCGGCAAGGCCTGATTCTCCCGGGCCTTCTTCTGATTTGGCAACGCCCCAAGAACAGTTTTGGAGGGACGCAAGATTACGAAGGCTTGATCGGCGTGCGCAGCAGCGGAAGAGTTGGGACAAAGCCAAGTCATAATTGTCATGCAGTGACATCTGCAGAGACTATAAATAGGAGGCGGGACTTCCTGGTTTTTTGTCTTGGACAAAGCAATGAATTTGGCGCGAGCTAATTCATGGAGGGAAGAATATATTCGTGAGTAATTCTGGCCTTATCTATAATTTCCTCGTTATCTCCAGAAACTTGGCAGGCCCGTGGGTAGACGTGGCCAGGACATGTATCTATGTAAATAAAAGGAAAAAAGGAAGGCCTCTGACGGACTCTTTGCTGGGAGTATTGGGGAAGGAAACAGAACATTTTGTCCAAGACCTGACTAAAACATCTTCCACCAAAGATGGATCAGCAGCAGGTACAGCAGCAGTTAGAGCAGCTACAGCGGCTAATCAACAGCTCCAGCAGCAAGTGGCTCACTTGGCAGGCCAACTTGCTGCCAGGAATGTGCCTGCAGCCCCCCATCCTCCCACCTCCTCCTCGCCGCAGTGCCCGATAACCGTGCGGATAAGTTTTCTGGGCAGCCTGAGATGTTCCCGACCTTCTTGGGACAGTGCCAGCTCTACATGGCTATGAGGCCAGAGGATTTCCCAGACGACCGGGCTAAGGTGGCCTTCGTGATTAACCTTCTTTCCGGCTCGGCTGGTCGATGGGCCACGCCCTCTTGCTCCAGGACAGCCCCTGCTGGCGGACCAACAGCGTTTTGGCAGCACCTCGCACCATGTATGAGGACCCGTTCGAATGCTGGCGGCAACCAGGCGCCTTAAGGAACTCCGTCAAGGAAACGCCCCTGCAGGAGTACATCGCCGAATTTCGTCTTTTGTGCCAGGACTCTGACTGGAATGATGCAGCGCTGGTGGACGCGTTCAGGAGGGACTCTCAGAGGAATTGCAAGGCGAGCTGGCCGCGTGGAGGCGCCATGACCTCGACAACTTGGTGCCTTTGTCTCCGCCTCGATGCCCGTCTGCAACGGCGACCGTCCCGTCGCACCCCGGGACCCTCCACGACATCTGCACCCCACTTCCTGCACCACCAGCACCCAGGGTCGCCCACGTTTTGTAACCGCTGCGGAAGAGCCCATGGAGTTGGGAGCGGCCAGACCTCGCCTAACAGCCCAGGAGCGGAACCGGGCGCCAAGGGGATTGTGCCTGTACTGTGGGGAGCCCGGCCACCGCCGCTTCTTGCCCCAGAAAGCGGTGGGGCACGCACGCCGTCCCCGAATCACAGCGTGACCAATCGGAAGCGGAGCAGGCCCGACCTGGGAAACCCTAGGTCGGGCACGTACTAAGCCCCCACTGGGCGTTGGAAGTAGACTCTGGGCCCCCTCGGCATCTGATTCTGGACACACGGATATGGTTGGGGAACCAGTCGGACGGGCTCCAGGCGCATGCGCTGGTGGACTCAGGGGCCACAACAAACTTTATGGACCAGGCCTTTGTGACCCAGTTTGCGGTCCCCGTGGTTCCGGTGGACCCTCCGATGCACAATTGATGGACGAGAACTGGTGTCCGGCCCCATTAAATTCGCCACCCAGCCTTTGCGCCTGGCTATTGGGGACCATGAGGAGGCGATCCAGTTTTATGTCACGGCGGACCTTCATTTTCCCTTGGTCCTTGGGTTGGCCTGGCTTCGGACCCACGATCCTCAGGTGGCCTGGTCGCGGAACGCCATCTCTTTCCCGAGTCTGCAGTGCGTCGATCACATCCGCCACACCCGTGGCCGCCAGGACGTCCCCACCGCTGCCATCACCTTGCCTCCTGAGCTGACGGACTTCGCCCGGCGTGTTCAGCGAGAAGGAGGCGGACCGACTACCCCGCATCGGCCCTACGATTGCCCGTGGACCTTCTGCCCAACGCACCACTGCCTGTGGGACGCCTGTATTCCATGTCGGAGCCCGAGTTGGCCGCCTCAGGGACTTCCTGGACAAAAACCTGGCCCGAGGTTCATCCGGCCTTCAAAGTCCCTCTCGGCCCCGGTCCTCTTTGTGAAGAAGAAGACAGGGACTTGCGCCTATGCTGTGATTACCGCCGGCTAAACGCCATTACGGTGCGGAATCGCTACCCCCGCCGCTCATCCCGGAGCTACTGGAAAGGTTGCGGAGGCCACGATCTTCACCAAGCTCGATCTCCGGGGCCTACAACCTGGTGCGGATACGAGAAGGAGGCGAATGGAAGGCGGCATTCGGCACCCGATACGGACACTACGAATACACTGTCATGCCATTTGGGTTGACCAATGCTCCGCCGTTTTCAGCACTTCATGAGCAGCGTGTTCCGAGACATGTTGGATCGGTTCGTGGTTATCTACCTCGACGACATCCTGATTTACTCCCGGTCCAGGAAAGCCACCTTCGACACGTCAGTCTGGTTCTGCAACGCTTGGAGCAACAACTCAATGCGAAGCTGGAGAAATCGTCTTCTTCCGGACTTCCATAGAATTCCTCGGGCATATCATCTCGCCCGAGGGCATAGCCATGGACCCATGTAAAGTAGAAGCTTTGTGTAGCTGGGAAGCCCCTCGTCGGGTGAAGGATGTTCAGCGCCTACTGGGCTTCGCCAACTACTACCGGACCTTCATCCCGGCTTCGCCACACTGACAGCTCCACTTACCCAGCTCCTCAGGAAGAAGGTTGCATTCCGGTGGGGTCCCCCGCAGCAAGAAGCATTCACAGCCCTCAAGAAAGCCTTCGTCACGGAACCCGTCCTGAGGCATCCCGACCCGCTCCGGCCTTTTGTGGTGGAAACGGACGCGTCCAATGTGGCTCTGGGAGCGGTGCTGCTACAGGCTCCGACGAATGGTGGCACACTTTTTTCCTGCGCTTACTACTCCGGAAACTCAACCTTCCGAGCGCAACTACACTATCTGGGAAAAAGAGTTGCTGGCTATCAAGGCTGCATTCGAGGCTTGGCGACACCATCTGGAGGGGGCCCGACATCAGGTGGAGGTCCGAACGGACCATCGGAATCTCGAGCACCTCACCACAGCTCGGAAGTTAAACCAGCGGCAGATCCGGTGGTCGTTGTTTTTTGCCCGGTTCAACTTCCGCGTGACCTACATTCCCAGCGGTCACAACCGGAGGGCGGATGCCCTGTCCCGCAAGCCAGAGTACCTCTGCGCCAAGGACCCCCTTCCTCCACGGACAGTGCTGCCGGCAGAAGCCTTGGCGCAGCACGGGAGCCAGTGGACTTGCGGGCCCAGGTGCGAGAGGCGCAGCGCCAGGACGCCTGGTCGCAGCAAAGGAGAGCGGAGGTGGGCCCCACGTCTCCTTGGACCTTGGAGGAGGACTTACTCAAGTTTCGGGGGCGATTATATGTGCCCACAGGACCACTCCGAGCCCTCGTCATGACCCAGTGCCACGACAACCCTGCAGCAGGACATTTTGGGTTCTTCAAGACCCTCCACCTGGTGACACGGACCTTTTGGTGGCCCCGAGTGCGGCATGATATACATGCCTACGTGACATCCTGCGTACCGTGCCGGCAAGCCAAGACCACCACGGGGGCCCCTCCCGGGCTCCTCCAACCCTTGCCGACACCCGACAGACCCTGGGGGGCGATCTCTATGGATTTCCTGACAGACCTGCCGCCCTCTGGGTTCACCACGGTGCTGGTGGTGGTGGACATGCTCACCAAGATGGCACACTTCATCCCATGCCGCGGACTGCCCACAGCCGCAAAACGCCCGCCTCTTTCTGCAGCACATCTTCCGCCTCCATGGTCTACCGGACAGGGTGGTTTCGGACCGCTGGAGTTCAGTTCACAGCCCGCTTCTGGAAGAGCCTGATGGCCGCGTTGGAGGTGCAGGTATGTCTGTCGTCATCGCACCATCCGGAGACCGGCGGGGTACAGAGAAGGTCATCGGTATACTGGAACAGTATCTCCGTTGCTTCATCAACCAGCAACAGGACAACTGGGCCGACTACCTGTCTCTGGCGGAGTTTGCTTTTAACAACTCTCAGCACACCTCTACTCAGATGACCCCGTTCTTTGCCAATGTGGGGTACCATCCGGCTCTTCCTCTGGCACCACCGGACTCTCCTGTTCCCGAACGCAGACCTTCCTGACGGAATTGCATGCGGTCCAACAGTTGGTACGCCAGCAGCTGAATCGGGCAAAGGAGGACTACAACGGTCCGCTGACCGCTCCCGACGGGCAACGCCCCGCTGGCAGTTGGAGACCGGTGTGGCTCTCCACCAAACACCTCCCGTCCGACCGCCGGTAAAGAAGTTGGACCACCGATTCATCGGCCCGTTCCCTGTCGAGGCAGTCATCAACCCGGTAGCCTACCGACTGACCCTGCCACGATCCATGCGGATCCACCCGTTTTCACGGTCCCTTCTGGTTCCTGAGGCCACACCGAGTCCCCTTCGGTGCCCAACAGCACCCGTCACTGTCGCCGAGGACGGGTCGGAGGAATCTGAAGTCCACAGCGTACGAGACTCTCGCTGGCTAAAGGGTCGTTTCCAATATTTGATCGCGTGGAAGGGATACGGGACTGATTTCTCCTGGGTAGATGCCTCTGACGTTCATGCCCCTGACCTGGTGCAGGCCTTCCATGAGCAGAACCCAGCCCGACCGCATCCCGATCGTCAGCCCCGGGAAGGGCCCTGCGGTGAGGATAGTGTTGTGACCCAGGTTCCTGGACCCAGACTCCTGGACTCGGATGATCCAGAAAATGAGGGAGAAGACCTGGCAAGCCCTGCTTCTCTTGAGCCCTCTCCCTCCCTGGCACCCACTCAAAGGGAGGGGCCGGCAAGGCCTGATTCTCCCGGGCCTTCTTCTGATTTGGCAACGCCCCAAGAACAGTTTTGGAGGGACGCAAGATTACGAAGGCTTGATCGGCGTGCGCAGCAGCGGAAGAGTTGGGACAAAGCCAAGTCATAATTGTCATGCAGTGACATCTGCAGAGACTATAAATAGGAGGCGGGACTTCCTGGTTTTTTGTCTTGGACAAAGCAATGAATTTGGCGCGAGCTAATTCATGAAGGGAAGAATATATTCGTGAGTAATTCTGGCCTTATCTATAATTTCCTCGTTATCTCCAGAAACTTGGCAGGCCCGTGGGTAGATGTGGCCAGGACATGTATCTATGTAAATAAAAGGGAAAAAAAGGAAGGCCTCTGACGGACTCTTTGCTGGGAGTATTGGGGGAAGGGAAACAGAACATTGGGTGTCATCAGCATACAGTATATACCTTAGCCCATGGTGACAGATGATCTCACCCAGCAGTTTCCTATAGATATTGAAAAGGAGTGGAAAAAGTACCGAGCCCTGTAGTACACCATAGAATAGCGTCCAAGGACTGGACCTCTCATTCCTCATCAATACTGATTGGGACCTGCCACAGAGAAAGGAGTCTAACCAGCGCAAAACTGTGCCAGCCATCCCATCCCCTGCAGCTGACCCAAAAGGATACCATGGTCAATGCTAATGATAGCTGTTGAGAAGTCAAGGAGAGCGAGGATGGTTGCACTACTCCCATCTTGCTCTCGCCAGAGATCATTGATAAGCACAACCAATGCTGTCTCTGTCCCATAACCAGGCCTGAATCCTGACTGAAAGGGGTCCAGATAATCCATTTCATCCAGGACCCTCTGCAGCTGCCAGACCATCACCTTTTCTACAACCTTCCCTAAGAATGGGAGATTGGAAACTGGACGAAAATTGTCCAGGCAGGTGGGATCCAGTGATGTTTTTTTTAAGAAGGGGGTGAACCAGGGCTTACTTAAAAGCATCCGGAAATATCCCCTCCTCTAATGATGTATTAATCACTGTATGGACCCATCTGCAAGTCATCATCTTGGAGGCTTTCCTCATCCAGGAGGGACAAGGATCTAACTGACAGGTGGTGGCACTGACAGCATCAAGGGTCCTGTCCACTTCATCAGGGCCAGGGGTATCCCGTATTCACATTATATATTCACTTTATGATTGTAACTTCTCCTCTAGGGAATGTGTTTGATTGATTGATTGATTTAATTTTGTATGGGATCTTAATGCCAGAATAATATTAAAGAACACATATTAAAAGTCATAGTTCCAATTCTATAAGAACTTAAAAGAGCACTATCTCCATTTTAGGAAATAAAAATACTATTTTTAATATTTGTACAGTATGGTCCAATTCAGTTGCAGTTAAAAATGGATTGTCAAATGCAAAAATATGCACTGTGCAAACATACACATTTGAAATAACTCAGTCTTCAATGTAAATATTGATCCAGAAAGCAGAACTTGATTAACAGAGTGTCTCCAAATGAACGTTCTTATTAAATGTTTTGGAGGATAGAATCAAAATGATAACACATCCAAACAACATTTTATAATTAAGTTCAGTAACTTAACTTTCCTATTACCGTGTTTCCCCAAAAATAAGACAGGGTTTTATTTTCTTTTGACCTCCCCAAATAAGGGCTTGGCCTTATTATTGGGCAGTCTTATTATTTTTGGGGTGCAGGAGGTGATAAGCATGGGACTGGATACCCCATCGCTGACATTGCCTCCCCTCCCTGTTCTTCGTGCTGGCCGAGCGGCTCTACACGTCCCACCCCACCCCAATGGCAACAGCTGCTTCCCTTCCCCTCTGTCTCTTTATTGAGATGGGGGACAGGTGGGGTGGGGGAGAAGCGAGATGTGTGGAGCGAGACATGGGTCCCCTTGCTGTCTCTTCTCCCCCCCTTGCCGGGCATGACAGGGCTCCTACCCCTTGCTTAGCCACCCACCCCCTTTAGGGATACAATTTGGGGGTGGCAGGTAGGGCAGGTGAGAAGCTGGACACACGTCTTACCTTTCCAGTTCCATCGCGTTCCCTCGCTGTTGTGTCCAGGGAAACAGTCTGTAAAAGAAAACCTTCTTGCAAGTTCAGTCAAACTTCTCAAACGCACGAGAAGGTTTTCTTTTACAGCCTGTTTCCCTGGACACAATGGCAAGGAAAGTGACGGAGCTTGAAAGGTAAGACCTGCATCCCGCTTCTCGCCTGCCCCACCTGCCACTTCTCTCAATAAAGAGACGGTGGGGAAGGGAAGCAGCCAGGCTGCTGTTGCCATTGGGGTGGGGTGGACGTGTTGGGCCGCTTAGCTGGCATGAAGAACAGGGAGGGGAGGGCATGACCTCCTCGCCCCCCTCTGGCCTCACCTCCTCAAATCATTTTGGTTGCACGGCAAGCAACCAGAGGAAATGGCGGGACTGGCTGCATGTAAGTAATTGGTGGGGGGTGGTGGCTTATTTTGTGGGGGTGGCTTATATTATCGTATGAGCTGAAAAGCCCGATTGGGCTTATTATCCAGACATGTCTTATTTTCAGGGAAACAGGGAAATGTTCCTTCTAACATTACTAGTAAAATATAGTTTTAGACGGAAGTCTAGTTTCCAAGTCTCAGGATATTTCATTTTGCATCGGTTAGATCCCAATTATCTTTTGCGATTATAGAATGGCAAGTTTTTATTAATAAAGATCCTACTGAAAGCCTTTGAGGAAGAATTATAGATCTAGATATATTTACTGTGAAATTTCAGGAACCTTGTTAATGCTTTTTCCTGTATATCATAAATGAGTTGGATTATAACTTTCTCCAGAATGTAAAATCTACCAACTGGCTAGCCATGGAGAAAGAAAAATAATCCAAGTTCTAATTCCCTGTGAGCACTCCATATAAATTGCTCATTGAAGTATATACTGCATATCCAGATACTTTAAATGATTGTTAATTTCTATTTTTTGCAAAAATCATCAATCATTACCATCTGATTATATTTAGAGAACAAAGATTCATACCATCTCAATATCAGAAGACATGTTTTCTGGATGACATTAAAAGCTTAAGTAATTATGTAATGAAGAATAATGTAGACACCTAGACACCCTATCCTAGCTGGCATTAAACATAAATTAAGATTATGAAACAACCAAAAATTAATCTTTAGGCCATACTGAGTAACCATCAAAACAGATTCATTAAAATTTTTAAATTAATTCTACAGACAATATTGAAAACAATAAAGCAATATTTAAAGAATAAAATGCAATAGATAAAAATAACCACTATTGGTTAACTCTCTCTAGATTTCACTCTCTTTTGACTTCTAGAATAGTCCTTCAATATCAGAAAGAAGAAGAAGAAAAACATTTATCCTTGTTCTCATATTCTGCCCCATATTCCACTTCCTTTTTCTGAAAGGAGGGAAAACAGCTGATCACAAACTGTTTGACATGAGACTGAGGGCTAACCTCCCAACTACTATAAGCATAGATAATTATGGAAAATAGATAAATAAATTGTATTAATTGAGAAGAAATTTACCTCACACAGATAAAGCAAGCTAAAAGTGTTCAGTATTAAAGTGCAGTGTTCCATCTCTCCATCTATACTGTGTCTACCTGAAAACTGAAAATCAGTTTATTTCTTTACATCTTCTCTTTGCACATTTCAGTTATAAAAATGTTGAGTGCTAAGATATCCCTGTAACTGCTTAATAGAGTTGCTACCTGGATTAAGAGAGCAAACTTGGAATAAACCAGTCCTTTTCCATTAAGCCATTCTTTATATCAAAAATATTTTAATAAAGTGGATAGATTCCTGGGATGTGACAGTTTAATTGGCAATGATAAAACTATGGCTTAAGAACTGTATAGTAAGTGTGCAGTGCTACTATTCTTTTCTCGTAGGAACTCTTTTGCTCAGAGATAGCTACACTGGATACATTCAAACTATTTTTTCTCCCATTGGGGTTATTTATTTCATTAGGATAAATTGATAAAACTTGTTTACTTTATTCCAACCTAATTTATTCTTTTTATTATTAGTTTTATATTTAATATTTTATTTGTAAATTCAAAGTAGTGTACATGGGGAAGTTCAAAGCAGTGTACATTCACTTACTTCTTACAACTATTTTGTGCAATAGATTTGAGTTAAAAGTAAGTGACTGGTAAAAAGTAATACAGAAATCTTTTGTCCCCAGCAGGTATAGACAGTATAATAGATTAACATCTTATAACCATCGCTTTAGATATAACCAACCATATCTGCATTACATATACTACCCCATTCTCCAAACACAAGGCTTTAAAACCTCCTCACTCCATCTTAATCAGCAAAAGTCTATTAAAGGTTAAGAAGTATCAATACAATTATTGCAAATTGTATTTAATAAATTGACTTTGAATACTTCTTTTTTTAACATTTGTTTCAATTTCTACCTAAACAATTCCTTCCTAACTCATTTTTTTAAATAAACAAAACTTTCAAAATATCATTGTCCAATCATAGTCCACATAAATCCATTAAACATTTCCATAAATAACAATCCATCTATTTTAATATTGATCAAATAAACTGGCTTCATATTCTTTTTCCTTTCTCAGAGAAGTCCTTTCAAATAATACCTAAACATCTCTTTTCTTTTCTCATAAAGTCATTGATAACTTTAGCAAGCTCCTTTTGTAGATCCAGTATGAAGAGTTTATCCACATCACTCTCCAGATTCTTACTGTCTCCTCTCCTCAAATTCCTTACAACTTTAACAAATCCCTTTTGTAAATCCAATATAGAATGGTTATTCATGTTACCCTTTTGATTTATTATTTGTATGCTTTTTTTAATTCTTAAAGCCTCAGTCCATTTCACTTGTATAACCAACAGTTCATTTTTTTATATAGCCACTGATTTATCTTTTACCATCTGCCTATACGGTACATTTTCAAATCCACATTTAGGTCAATTTCAGCTTTATTCATTTAAATGTGTTCAATAGTACCAGTCAATTTATCTATCATAGTAGATAGCTGAAAAAGTGGTTTATGTGCCCAAAAGCCATAAACCACTCTCAGTGGATCTATTGATGCATTTATTTGTTTCTGGTGACTTTTAGTGACTAGCTTTCAAAGTCTTCTTATCAGTTATTCAGATGTAAACATAGAAGATTTCCCACAGGAAGGATTCTTTTAATTAACTTCAAAGTTTAAACTCTTAATGCATTTAAAAGTTATTGAAATCAGCATGCTAATTACTCTTTTGTTGTATATTACAAAAACATTTTTTTAACATTCTGAAGGTTCTTTAAAAAGTAATTTTCTAAAAGAAAAGTCCAAAGTGATTCAGAAGTGAGATTTGGTCAAACCTTGACTCCATGAAGGCTACATTAATGGCTATAAACGATGAAATCCCATGATTCTGAGCTGATCGCAAAAGACTGCAAAACTTTCAGTTCTTGTCATCTACTGATATAAAACATAGTTGTCTGGAGTACATGTTGGTGATGTAGAACAGGGGTCTCCAACCTTGGTCCCTTTAAGACTTGTGGACTTCAACTCCTACAGTCCCTCAGCTAGCAAAGCTGACTGAGGAACTCTGGGAGTTGAAGTCCACAAGTCTTAAAGGGACCTAGATTGGAGATCCCTGGTCTAGAAAGCCCCTCCTTTCTCAGGAAAGATTTCAGTGGTTGGGATCAGCATCCAGTTGGCAGTTTTGGCCGTAATGTCTGATCTGTCTGATTTGTATGATGTCAGTTTACCATTTCCTCATGGAAATTTCTTTTCTAGTGTTTATATTGCCATAAGTAGTAAATCTTTTTATTTTCCATTTTTAAGATAGCAAACAGATTCCTCTTTTATTCATTATTTTATATTAACTAAAATAATGAATATTTTTTTCCTAAAAATGTTATGATTTCTGTCTCTTCTACCATCATCAATTAATGTATTTTTAAAACTTTTTTTAAAAAATTAAGAATGTACTGTGGATATTAACAAATCAAAAGCAGCATGCGAAGCTCTAGCATGTTGTTTTTTCCCCCAACATTGCCTTCTTTTCTAAGAATAAGCATTCTTAAATGAAACGATCATTTGTGGAGAGCTGCCAGCCAATGCTTTGGGTTCATAATAGTGTGGTAGCTTCATAAATATTTAAAAATATTAACCCATGAGAGTGGGATGTCTACTGCTTCTAAGGGACATTTTCAGACTAAGCCCAAGCACAATGTAGAATAATTCAAAATACGTTCTTATTTGCTTACACACAATAGACAGAATCTTGCCAGACTAAACCTGTATTACACTCATCCTAATGGTATACCCTGGGAGAATCTAGGGAGTGGCTATCCTTATTCTTTTCCTCTGTCTCCTGTCCAACTCTGGGCTGTGCTCCTCTCTTGTGCTCCCTCTTTCTGGAAGGTGCTCTCTCCTTCTTGGGAAACTTCACTATGGTCCATCATACTAGCTCTCCTTCCATGGGCACCATCTCTCATAGACACAGCCATTGATCCCTGGGTATTACCTTGCCTACTTCTGCCTATAGATAGACCCCTAAAGTCTTGTTTAATTAAATTACTTTGTATTGCTAATTATCAGAAAAAGATGATGCAGAGGACCTGTTAACATAACTGCAGGAATTAGGAATATTTGGCCTTGAAAATGTTGAAGAGGAATTTAAAAAGACACATGGTAGATTGAGTAATTAGAAAAGATACATAGTAGATTGATTTTGTATATGGTGAATGCAGCAAAATTATTGAATACAAAACAATGGAAGACTAATGAAATTCCCACAGTAGAAAAATGGATTATGAAAAGATGAGAATTGGCAGAAATGGCAAAACTGACCTGTTTGGTCAAAGAAAAAAGACCACAAAAACTTTTTTAAAGACTGGAAATCTTATATTGACTTTTTGCTGAAGTAAAAAAAATGACATGATTTATGGATTTAAAGATTACAAAGGATATGGATTAAATGAGGTGTTGAGTGGACTTGTATAAACATCTGAGAGGCAGAAAGCTTGTAAAGATTGTAATTATCTGTTGAAAAGAAGATCAGAAGTCATTTATGTTTTTTTAAATTTTAATTTCTTTTTCATTTCTTTTTCATTTTCTCTTTTTTAATTGTCTTTTATTCTATAGAAAAAATTAATAAAATAGATGAATTAAAAAAAGAGAATGTTGAGGGGACAGTAAATAGGAACACATTCTTCAAATATTTGAAAGTACCTTACACAGATTGTACTCTTTATAGCTGCAAGGTGCAAGATACGAAAAAATGAACTCAGTTACGGGAAAGCAAATTCCAATTGAATATTAGGAAACAAAACTCCCTATCAGGTTGAATAGTTCCACAGTGGAACTCATTGCTCAAAGAGGTGACAGGCTCCCCTTCACTGGATGCGTTCAAGCAGAGGCTAGAACATACCAATGAAAACTCCCCTGGAATCTTGCACTGAATCCCCTGGAATCTTGCACTGAAGAGGAGATTGGACTCAATAATCTAAGTGGCTTACTTCAACTTTATGCTTCTGCGGTTCTAAATACAGGTTGTCCTCAACCACAATTGAGCCCAAAATTTCTGTTGCTTAAATGAGACATTTGTTAAGTGAATTTTGCCACATTTTATGACCTCCTTTGCCACAGTTGTTAAATGGATCACTGCAGTTGTGAGGTTAGTAACACGGTTGTTAAGTGAATCTGGTTCCCCATTGACCTTGCTCGTCAGAAGATTGCAAAAGGTGATCATGTGACCCCAGGACACTGCAACCATCATAAATATGAGTCAGTTGCCAAGCAACTGAATTTTGATCACGTGACCATGGGGATGCTGCAATGATCATAAGTGTGAACAACAGTGAAAAGTCACTTTTTTCAGTGCTGTTGTAACTTTGAATAGTTACTAAATGAAATGTTGTAACTTGAGGACTATGTGTATGCTTTTGGATGTTGACATTGTGTGTGTAATTTAACAAATCCTATATAAAGATATAGTTATCCTTTATTGGGTTGGTATTATGCTAAATTTTGAATTAAGCAGCAAACTGTTTATCTGATGGTAGGTAGCAACTGTAGACAGATAAAGCCACTGGGCTCACATTATTAATGCTACATTTGCTTTGAACTGTTTACATTTTTTTCATGGCATTTGTAGCTGCCTGAAGCAATGTTATGTATGAAATCTTTAAAATGTATAAACAAATTAAGAAAACTTATTTTATAAACAAATTTAGGAGGTGTTTTTAAAGGTGAAAATAGCAATAGAATATATATAAATGCTCTGTTCTCTAAGGTAAATTAAACAAGTTGGGGAAATAAAAATGTCATGAATATGTATATAGCTTTCTCTAACTCTATTTTTGCTCCTTAATTGCTGTGCACACAAATATAAATATTATTTTTTTATGTTACATGGGTAAAAGGTATGGGTGGAACAATGAAAATGAAAAACTATTAGTTATACCTAGATGATAATCCTTGAATGTGAGGTAACAAACTTTTGATTATTTGATGTGAATTTATGGGATATTTCAAAATGGATCTTTTTCTGCTAACAATTAAGAGATTCTCAAGTGTAACTCTGGGATAAACAGTTAAACCCACTATCACAAAATTGAATAAATTAGGATCCTATCATGGGATGGTCTATATGATAATTTTTGCATTAATCCATGTAATTTATGTAAATAATAATCAGGAAACTTGCAGACAATAGAGGCATGTCCTATACACATATCCAGAAAACATTTTCACATACTCAGTGCACTGTTCATACACACTGTTTCATGGATTTCTTCCGTTCTAAAGACATCTTTGAAAAAGATATTAACTGTCAGTTAAAGATGCAGGTTTCAGTTTTCTGAATCTTGAATTGTATCACTCTGTATATATTTTGACTAGTACCAGTTTTTAGATTTTTACTTGGCAGAAATTCTTTTTTGGAATGTTTGTTTACAGCATCTTTAGCTAACTGGATTGTCTGGGATTAAAAATGAAACAGATTTGCTATATCTCCCCTTACTATTGAATCAAATAATTTTTTATCCTTCTTCTAATGCTAAATTGGTGTTGTAAGGTTATCCAGATCTCCAAATTGATTTGAAAATGCCCTTATGGAAAATCTGGATAGACGCTAGGATCTCTACATCAGATAATCAACCGGATGATAATGATGCATTTTAAAAATAATTTTCGATGTTAAAATATGAATAACATTTATCAGTTTTTGATAGTATGTACAATTAAAGCATTTGTTGATATCTTCACTTGGACCAGTAACATGTTCAGCCTCAAAGTAATTAGAAAGGTTCATAAAATTCTATGGGATCCCAAAATTTACAATTTGTCTTTATAAATATTCATTATCATTACATTTATTCAAGTCTTAAAGACTAAATGTCATTAGAAACTAGTGACCCATATTTTTCTTAAACAGTGGGAATATGCTTTAACCTCAATATTTGCAACTTTATTAGGTTTTAGAATATGGCTTATATAAAAAAGAAATATTATAAATTTCAAAAAGCCTATTTTGTTTGTACGGAAAAAGAATGTGTATCATTAAAATCTATGTATTGTAATTTTCTGAATAATTGTTTTTGGGGAAAAAGTAATTGCATACATTAATTTCAAACAAAGTTTAATATTTTCAGATGTACTTAAACTTTGAAATCTCATAGCTACTGCACAGAAACAGAGAGCTGAACAATAGATTCTCAGTGCCCTTACTATTGCCACAAAATCAGTTCTTCAAAACTTTGAAAGATACATTTATGGCCCCATCTACCCAGGGAATTAAAGAACCGATGTTACTTGCATCTTATGTACTGTATGAACTGCCTGTAGACCTTGCAGGGTCTACAGGCAGATGGAATGGAATGATTATTATTATTATCATCATCATCATCATTACATGATAAAGAATCATGCATTCATTTATCTATGCATGAGTAGAATTAATCTTATATTAATTATATATATAATATATAATTTATATTATTGTAATTGCATTGTTTTGTTTTTTCTTTTTGTATTTTGTTTTTATTCATTTCGTTATTTTTCCCTCTCTATTCTTGATTATTTAAAAAAAGACTTTTTGTGCGAGTCTTGGTTGCAGTTTAATGTATCCACAAATCTCATATAATTGATCATTTTACTAGCTTCAGCTAAAAAGGATATAAAACCACAATGAAGAATTTGATTCCTATAAAAAAAATGCTTAAAGAACTCTGTCTCTATTGCCTTATTAACAGTGAGTTAGCACCGGGCTTTCAATTTGTCAGATTTTTTCTATACCTCTATTTCTGTTAGAGTAAAAAAATAATCTAAACGGTTCCAGACATTTCTCTCACTAAGGGACTCATTATTTTCACAGAAGTCTTAACATTATTAAAAATCCTTTGAGAATTATAAACGTTCTGGCTACTCAAGATTCAGGATTAATTAACTGACTTGGATTCTTCCTCAGCCTGCTAACTCTTATAAAGTCACTCAGTGTTAAACTGTTAAGTTTTTCTTCCAGGCCTATTTCTGTTGATTTGCCATTATGGTATAAAAACTCAGTCAAAATGGGCAGGATATAATTTTTTGCAGATAATATCCCTGCCCCTTTACCATAATCCCTAACCCAGTTCATAGCCCTTGCAATAGTAAGACAACATGATGGAGATCAGAATTCCAGTTTTCCTCTGCGAGTGTTCTGCCTTTTAATCAGTTTTGTTACCATAACTTGCTACTATGTTTTGGTGGCTACATGAATTACTCCACTGAATTAACACCCTCTGCAATATGCAGGAAAATATGCACCCTCATTCAGCCCTCTGCAATATGCAGGAAAACTAGTTAAATAAACTTCAGAGATCGCTGTCCATCTTTTAGTAAAAAATCTCCAGAGATGGAAAATCTTATTATATTATATTGACTTTGTGTCTTATCACATCTAGCGCACTTTTCTTGTTACTCATAATTTGTGTGTTATTGTAGTATCGAGAAAAGTAAATCTGGCCTTGGAAAGGGAAAAGAGCAATGAACAATTAAGAGAGGAAAAAAAACGATTTAGTACTGGGAAATTGGAAAGTATGAAAAGAAACTTAAAGTAATCCCACTTTGATTTAGTTTGGTATAAGATGAGGCAAAACAAACTCTGACAAGCTTTTCAAATTCTGTTACTCTGCAATAATATAGAACATTCTTGGAATCCCTTCTGCATCTGTTTCTTGGCTTTGCTTACCTCATAGGGTTGACATGTAGTGTCATGGGTTAGATGGCCTATATCCAGTCTCCTTTTTAAAAATTACATATAATTTCTTTGCTTCTTTGTTAAAGTAATATTTTCCAAAATACTTTGTTTTACTGCTGTATTTAACTATTATTTATCAATTTGTTACTCACCAATGGTTCTTATAACTCCTGCCCCCTTAAATTGTATTTTAAAACTTTCCTGATCAAATTAATAAATTGCTACCCAAATATGAATTTGTTTAGTTGCCATCTAAAAAAGATGAATTCCATTTCTGTAAAGCAACTACATATCTTTCAAGTTTGCATCATTGGTGAAAAATGTTCTGTTGCTTGCACCAACTATGCAATCAGTTCATTTGAATTTTTTTCTCTTTCTTGATAGGTTTTTGTCTTCAAACGGAGAATATCACTTAAGCCCCAAGATCCTTCATTCTTCTTCCCAAAGTATAGCCATATGGATAAGTACGAAGAGTCTGTGATCAGCAGGTCCAATGAACTTTGTTATTCTTTCCATTTTAATTTGAATTTGGGCAGTTGAGAGATAGAATATATGTTGAAATGAAAAGTCTTGGTGAAAAATGGGAAGTTCCTTTCATGGGGAATCATCTACAAACATAATTTTCCTCTTGTTTTTTCTTGGTTTGTGATATATTACTTCCTCTGTGAAAAGCTGGCAGAGTATTAACTTTGAAGGACTTTTAGAGCTCACTTATATTTCTAGAAGCTGCTATGGATAGTGGAGGTTGGAGCAGACAATGGTCTGCTTTGTGATTATTTTGCTTTTGAAAGTGACGTGGCCAGGCCCCTTGGTGAGGTTGTATGTTTTGACTTTGGTTTCCTGCTTGTGAACAATGATATCCTCACTGGTATTCAGTAAGTCTTCATCTTGATATATAAGGTGTAGTAGGGTTGATGCTCTGGCATCTAATCCACCAAGTTTTGCTTTCAGAACTTCCATTAATTGATTCTAGGTGAAGTTCATATTATTTTGAGGTGAAGAACAAACATGGCACATTTGTTGCAGATGATTGCTGGGATTTTGGGTCATGACGCTTCTTAAATGCTTTTCCATTTCTTCTTTTCTTTTGATGTTTTCTCTTCCTTGGGCCTTGATAGAAACAGCCATGGCTCTGTTTTCCTTCACTGATTACTTCATCAACAATTTTCACCCATCTAAGGATGATGGAGGTTCGATATGTTAAAGTGAAAAAACATTTTGGAAACATGGATGTTTGAGGGTTTTAAGGTCTATATACACTTTAAGGTCTACTGAACTTCAGGTCTATACTAGAAAACATGGATTTGAAGTGGGATAAAACAGGTCTGCAGACTTTTCAGTTTACCAGTTTTTGAGAATTATTGCCCAAAAGGTACCATTATCCTAAGCCAAAGAAAATATCTATGCAATAAGATATGCTTGTACCACCTACAAATAGAACAAGAACCTTAAGTCCTTTGGCTTTTCTAGATTTATTTATTTTATTAGGTCTATCTGTTGTTTCAATCAAGTCTGACTGAATGGTTTATATTCCAGAAAAGTAGTAAGATCAAACACTAAGCATAGCATCAAACAATAAAATAACAATAAAATCTATGTAATAAATAACATCCTAAGTAGTGAGGAACAACCATAACACACATAGTCTCCAGGCTATCCCCTCAATCCCTGAATATCTGCCATTTAGGTCATAAGGAATTTACAAACAGCAAGCAGGCTTGATGTCAGGAAGAACTCTTGGTCCTCCACTTACAATCTTCTTGCACACTTCACAACTCTCCGGAAAGAGTCTACAGGGTAAATCTGTTACCATCCACTTTACTCCAGTAAAAAAAAAATATCTCTCATTGCACTGGTTTACTCAAACAGCAGAAAATTCTAAACTTGCTTTATTCTCACTATTTAAGTCAGGCAGCTGGCATGTGCTATGGGCTGAATTCCTTGTCAGAATAAGACTTAGCAGCTCATTTAGAATTTAAATTTTTATTAGGCAAATAAAGAATTAGTCAAGATTTGAAGACAAAAGTAGAAAATAAAACAGTAACAAAAAACAATGCCTTCTGCAGAATTTACTCACCAGTCAGGAATATACAGACAGAATGAAGGCAGAATAAGTAAAGCAAAATATAACCAGTACATAGTACAAATGATTTTTCACTAAATGAAATCCAAAACTCTAATCAGAATCCAACATCATTATTCCCTAAATGGAAATATTTTTCCCAGGATCTTCAAACTCAGATTCTAAAGGCTGGGGGCATTGATTTATCAGGAGCCAGCATCGGTGGAGGTATTTTAGCTCCTCCTGTGAGAAAAAAAAAGCAAAAGAGAAAAAATGGAGCTGCCCCTTTCTTTTCTTAAAAGCACTTCTTACTCCTGATTGGCTCTTTGGTGTTTGATTTTCCCAAGCTTTGTGTAAGCCCACTACCTAGTTTGATAGGTTATGTCTGGCAGAAAAAAAAATAGGATTTCATTTCATGCCTTTTGGGATTAGGAGCTGAAGACAAGAATTCACCTCCCACATATAAATCTTGCAGATAATCCTTATGTTAGCGACTGTTCATAGTTATGCTGCTGATGGAAAAGTAACTTTGCAACTAATCTTCACATTTATAACCTTCACAGGTATGTTAAGCAAAGAAAAGTTCAAATAAGACAATAAGCACAACTGGGGTTTCACTTAGCAACTTAGCAACACTTTACTTAACAACTAGCCTCAATTGTGGACACTAAAAAGGATCACCTGTATTCAGGGACAGGTTTCAAAACCTGTTGCTACTGGTTCGCTTCACAACACTTCTGCACATGTGCAGACGCATCTGGGCAGGTGGGCGGAGTGTCCTGCTGCTGCCACTACCAGTTTGCCCCAATCCGGGGTGAACCAGTAGCAACCCACCACTGCCTGTATTGTTTTATTATTGTTATAAATTTTATTTCCTGGGATAGTATTTTGAGATTTTCTACATCAAGCTTTACTTCTCTGGCTATATGTTTATATGCAACATGGAATTTTTTTTGCTGTGTGATCTAAGTATCCTGCAGTTTTTAATTAGAGGCAAGAAAACAGAATATGGTAGATTTCCTAGTCTAAGTTCCTTATTTATATATAACATAACATAACATAACATAACATAACATCAGAGTTGGAAGGGACCTTGGAGGCCTTCTAGTCCAACCCCCTGCCCAGGCAGGAAACCCTACACCATCTCAGTCAGATGGTTATCCAACATTTTCTTAAAAATTTCCAGTGTTGGAGCATTCACAACTTCTGAAGGCAAGTCGTTCCACTTATTAATTGTTCTAACTGTCAGGAAATTTCTCCTTAGTTCTAAGTTGCTTCTTTCCTTGACCAGTTTCCACCCATTGCTTCTTGTTCTACCCTCAGGTGCTCTGGAGAACAGCCCAACTCCCACTTCTCTGTGGCAGCCCCTGAGATATTGGAACACTGCTATCATGTCTCCCCTAGTCCTTCTTTTTGTTAAACTAGACATACCCAGTTCCTGCAACCGTTCTTCATATGTTTTATCCTCCAGTCCCTAATCATCTTTGTTGCTCTTCTGCACTCTTTCTAGAGTCTCAACATCTTTTTACATCGTGGCGACCAAAACTGGATGCAATATTCCAAGTGTGGCCTTACCAAGGCATTATAAAGTGGTACTAGCACTTCACGTGATCTTGATTCTATCCCTCTGTTTATGCAGCCCAGAACTGTGTTGGCTTTTTTAACAGCTGCTGCACACTGCTGGCTCATATCTAGATGGTTATCCACTAGGACTCCAAGATCCCTCTCACAGGTACTACTATTGAGCAAGGTACCACATATACGGTACTGGTGCATTTTGTTTTTTTGGCCTAAATGTAGAACCTTACTTTTTTCACTGTTGAATTTCATTTTGTTAGATAGCGCCCAATGTTCAAGTCTGTCAAGAGATTGTCTGGAAAATCCATTTGCAACAGTTTCCTCCCCCACCTTTGGGACATGATCTGAAGGCATTCATCTGTCTCACCAGGAGGTCCCATCTATTAAATGATGTTATCTGTTTGGACCCACTTTGTAGCAGTGCCCATCCAATTCTCCCCACTGAGGACTTAATTCTGAAGATGTTTCATGATCCCCAGGCCCTGGGCCAGGATGTGAGTTGAGCTCACTACATATAGTTATTGTGAAGTTATTACGATGCCTAGTTAGAGTACGATGTTTTTTTAACTTGGATGGTGTGTGTGTTATTCTTAATATATTATATGAGTTTGATTTTTTTGTTAGCAGCCAAGAATTATATTGTGATGAGTGCCCATATAAACCTTTTAGCTAGACAGATAGATAAACATAGATGGATAACTGACCATACTTGTTATTGAGGGGTCAGATTATTATTTACTTCTAAAAATAGGGAATACAAGTAAGGTCTATTGAAAACAGACTACTTGAGAATTCTCCTGGAATTTTCATACTTAAAGCCATTCAATGAATGTCTATGGTAATTTGATCTCGGTTATTTGGTAGTAGCTCAATTTGATTATGTGTTTTCATTCAGATCAAGCTTCAGATAAATGGAGTTCCATTTCTCCAAAGTCTATTATGAGAAAAAAGTAGAAATGGTTGTAATTTTTAATCAGTTGATAAAACAGGATGAAATCTAGAGGCAAGTTGGGTCATTATGCAAGGAGAAAATATGCCAGGTATGGTACAGATTATGCATGGTTTTCAATTTTTAGCAAGGAATGATGGTTTTTTCCTAAATGAAGTGCTGTTGTTTGTTTGAGCCGAGGTGGAAGTATAACATATGAACTTGCTGGTCTTTTCTACAATGTTGGTCATTAGGGAAGGCCAGCTTGCTAATGCAGCTAGCATAAAAATTGTCACAATTAATCAGGATAAATAATTTTGATTATTGTCCTAGGGATTTCTCTCTACTACCACAGTTTCTCCGCTTTTTAGGGAACTGTGATAGGGCTAATCAACAGTCATGATTGTAACTCAGATTCGAGGGCAAATCAGTGAACTGCTGAATTCAGTATTCTTCTTCCCTCTCTTCCACATCATGTAATTTTACATAAATGATACAAATATTTTGTGCATATGTGCCCATGCAAAACTGTGCCACTCTGTCTGCATAGAAATATACTGGGATCAGAGTTTTATGTAACTTCAGAATCAGTTGTAGAGGACTTCATTGGAGTACATATAGTCCTCAATTTATGACCAAGATTGGGACTGGAATTTCCACTCTTAAACAAGGCAATTGTCAAGTGAATCATGGCTGATTTCATGACCATTTTTTGCCACAGTTAATTGAATCACTGCAGTTGTTAAATAAATCATGTAATTTAAACCAGGGGTCTCCAACCTTGGCAACTTTAAGCCTGGTGGATTCAGCTCCCAGAATTCTGGGAGTTAAAGTCCTCCAGACTTAAAGTTGTCAAGGTTGGAGACCCCTGTTAAACAAATCCAACTTCCCCTATTGTTTCTGCTTGTTGGAGCTGACTGGGAAAGTCACAAATGGCAATGAGATGATCCTGAGATGCTGCAACCATTGCAAATGCACGCTGGCTGCCAATTGTCCGTATTTCGATCATGTGACCCATGGGGATGCTGTGATGGTCGTAATTACATGGACTGGTTGCAAGTCAATTTGTACAATGCCATTGTAACTTTGAACGGTCGCTAAATGAATGGTTGTAAGTTGAGGATTAACTGTAAAATGGATACAAATTGATGCTGAAAACCAATCTGAAGAGCAGAATGAATCCAGAGAAAAATTTCCAAGATTTCACAATCTACTGAATTGGACTGAATATGGGAACTTCAATATATTGATGATTTATTGCAATCTTTAGATGAAATGAAACACCTGTATATCAGGAGAGCATTTACCAAGAAACTCAGAATTAAATATTAGCAAGATAAGCCCCGAGATCACATTTGGCCAAACAGTGTTTTTTGAAATTACATATAAATTCATGTGAAACAAAAGAAACTTTGTGTAAAAAGCATGCAAAGCTAACACATGATTAAATGAATAATTCTGCTATTCAGTTTGTGGGCAGGGACCATGTTCCTTTTTTTAATAACTAAATCTCCAGCTGAAAATATGTATTATAATAAGGTCCAAATTAGAATGAAGATATTGTACAGATGAACACATTTGAGTTGTAATGTTGCAGTTCTGCATATGCTCATTTGGGAATGCACTGTCTTTTAAAATTTAGTGGGACTTCTTAACAGACATATGTAAAATTTTATGGGGGAAATTTAGTTCTGATTTATCTGGTGTAAAAATTAAGAAGTTGTAGTATCTTGTAACAATCACATAATATTTGCAAGAAAAAACTTTCAGTAATTTCTTATGGTATTATACAATTCAATTATCCATTCTTTTTGGATTTGAGTTAATTTTTGACAATAAAATATAGCATATGAGTAATGTTGTAGACTGAATAGTAGCTGTTAGATGCAATTAAATTCATTTCAAAACATAAAATACATCTGGGTGAATGAGAAATCATTATCTACCTATTTCAGGATCTTGAGGTGACTGTTGTGACCTAAATTTCAGGCAACTATTGCAAGGTATAACACAACCTTAGTTGTAATTAATCACATCTATGCATTATTCTGCAGGATAGTGAGGTCAACTAATTCAATCCGGGTCACATGGAATGGCATATTAATCAACTGTGGCTTTTAAAATGAAACTAGTGGACAATTTGCTAATATTCAGCTGTACTAATTTCAGTGGAATGTAAAGACAGTCAATTTCAATTTATTACCATTTTTTTGAGAGAGACACATCTGACTTATACTCTGTCCTCCTCTAATTACGCTTTAAATTTTGAAAATAAATGGTAAGCATCACTTACCTTGGCAGTGTTCCTGTTTCTCAAATGAATGATTGACAAATAAATATACAAAAGATTAAATGGATAGAACGGAAGAGCAAATAAAAATGGATATATATATATATATATATATAATCTGATTAATAGGATGAAAAAAATATTTTCCAAAATTAATTTGGCCATTTTGGAAGGACTTTGTGAAATGCATGGGGAAATATTTGTGCTCAATTACAAATAAAGAAAAGAAAACAGAAAGAAAGAAAAATTGTGTCTATAAAAGCACATCATGGGACTCTCACTAAAAAAATGAGAGAAACTCCACTACACCTGGTGTGTTGTACATGCTGACAGAAGGGTTGTTATAGACGGCCGATTCCCCGAGCAATGTGTTATAAGGGTTGTTAGTGCCATGAGGACGAAGGAGAGCATTGGTTATAAGATGGTTAGCCATGGCTCCTGGAGCAGCCAAGAGAAAGACAAAACAAAACAAAACAAAAAAGCAAAAAAATGTCAATCAGGCAAATTTGAATTAAAAAAAAGAAAAGAAAATATTCAGACTGACAACAATTTAAACAGTCCTGATTAAAAGCAGCCAGTTATTTCAAGCGGCAAGCTAAATGCCATCAAAGCAGACATTGCCGACAATGAAGACAGAAATGGATTGCGGTGATGCAAAACCAACTTTTGAGAATGTAAGTTGAAGAGTTACTCTGCATGCTTGCCACATTCAACCCTTGTGAGAAACTTGGTAGAAAAAGCCAAACAAATATAAGGAAGACAGCCAAAACAAAATAGCACAATTAACACCATCATGTGAGTCACAATTTTTCTTCAGTTCTCTAGGTTTTAGGCAAAATTATTAAGGATATTCAATAAATAGCACAAAAAGTAAAAAAAAAAAGATTGCTTTGAGCAATAGTGCTATAACATTCATTGTCCTTTTCTAATAGGATCTCCCCTAGGCCAGCTTGTACTTCTGGTGAATACTTTGTGATGATACAGAAGCTTATTATACCACATTCAGATATTATGGTTTCATATTCCATATTTACAGTTCTGTTCTGTTTTTTTTTTACAAAAAACTCTCAAACTTGTTAGTAGCCAAAATTGGCAAATTTTCCTGATTAATTGTCTGATTGTGTGCCATCAATTTGTTGTTGACTCTTAACAACCACGGAGATAGATTTTCATGATGAATTGTTCCTAACCTCGTCTTTGAACTCTTCCAATGGTGCACTCAACCAGGCCCAATTTGTCTAAAGACAAATTTAATATAATATAAAGTAATATAAAGTAATTCACCCAGAAATAACATCCAAAAGTATTTCCCTTCTTTATAATTCAGCAATCACAGATATGAAAACCCTTATCTAGAGAAGTTAGATTCCAGACAAGATTGATATGAGCAATCAAAGTTAAAAAAAACCAAAAATAATGTTTTTGCCCAGCATGAGAGTAAACAAGCAAGTTCCAAAGTCTGCCTATATAAACAGCCTGATTAAAGATTATTGTCTTGTTGTTAAGCTTTCTTTTATTTTAACTGAGTTGGAATGGTAATTGCCAAACATTTCAAGAATTGCTGTTTTTTTAAAAATGGATCACCTTCTGTCAATGATTGGCACAAGATGAGATTCTGACATAATTCCAGGATGCTGACCTTGTGCAAGAAATAATTCTGCAAGGCCAAAAACTGATTGATGGTATTTGTTCTGATTGCAGGCTGTCCAGTTGACCGTAAAATGCTATAGGAACTATAGGAGAGGAAAGAATGGTGACAATAATGATGTAAAAGTATACTGTACAAGGCAAACCTTTGAGGTGGGCTCTGCTATGTCATTGTTAGATACATTACAATAATACAAAAAAATTAACCTGCAGAAATGCTCAGTATTTTGGCAAACAGAACAGGAACCTCTTTTCCTTTGCCAATGACTATGAAAAAAAGTGAAGGCATCCTTGGTGCTCCAATTGGAGGCCAGTGAAAAAGGGCACGCTATTATTAATTTTTAGAAAACTGGATGTCCCTTTACCAAATTAAAATCAAGCAAATGGAACTCAGGTATAGAATTTCCTTGCTGGAATTATCAGCTTACCATCTATAGGAAACCTAGTGCCTTCCTTTCCCAAATAATTGTAGAATATTAACTTGCATAACAATTGCAACAGCACTTAGACTTATATGTAGCTTTATAGTGCTTACAGCCCTCTCTAAGCAGTTTGCAGAGTCAGCATATTGCCCCAACAATCTGGGTTCTCATTTTACCAACCTCGGACGGATGGAAGGCTGAGTCAACCATGAGCCGGTCAGGATCGAACTCCTGGTAGCCGTGAGTTAATGCATTCGCCTGTATTCTAACCACTGCCCCAACATGGCTCCTATCCATGCATATCCCTATTAAGTTAATTTGGATTTGAATGATGATGTTGAATTGTAGCCCATTGTTCTGTTTCATTCGACACTGAATGCATCTTATACCATAATAATAAAAATGCAGAGTACAACAATATTAATGCAACTGAAAATAATACCAACATTAAAATCAATAAGTGATGTGCTTTTATCATCTTTCTAAATCCTGGGAAGAAGCAAACTAATTAGGGAGTTCCACAGCCTGAGAGTCAAAAGGAGAAGGTTGTTTCCTGCAGACCTGAACATCAAACTTCTGACAACGGTAACATCTTCAGAAACTTCCTGCCGATCAAAATAATCTTTTCCTGAGAGCACAGGGTGATGTGCATAAGGCTCCCTGATGCAATTTTGTATTCATAGCAACAAGCCTGTGAGATAGTGACTATCCTAAACTCACACAATAAGCATCCATGGCTGAGGCTGGAGCTGAACCTGAGTCTCTCTGTTCTTAATTTCTATACCACGCTAAATGTGGAACGGATGGTTTTTATAACATTGACAAATTGTACATGTTTTAAAACTACATTTTAAAATAAAAATTATTTGCAGTGTTTCATTTTTCAATTAATATTCTTATTTTCGCTTTAAAAATTGAGCTTAGTTGCCAAGATTTACCATATATGCCATATTCGATGATGATGCAAATCGTATGATTACCAAGTTATCATTTATAAATCTAAACACACTCACTTCCCACCTTTCTTTAATTTTTAGGAAACTATGATTTAGGGCAGATTCCCCAACCTATTCTCCTTTACAATTAGTTGGATTACAGCTCCCATCATTCTTAGTCAGCGGCTATTCCAAGTTTAGCAGGTTGGAGAAAATGACTTACAGTAACAATATGCATAAAGTGTGATGGAACTGGTTTGGATGAATACTCATTGCACTGAGAATAAAAACCCATTAATGACTTCCAAATGTTCAAATCATTTCTGCTTTAGGATGGAGAAAGAGAGAGTATTAAAAATTATTTCAATACACATTTTGTCCACTAAAACAAGTGTAGCAAATACTAAACAACAACAACAACATGATATACAGAATACAGAATACCAGACTTGAAAGGACCTGGTTGGTCTTCTAGTCCAGGGGTCTCTAACCTTGGCAACTTTAAGCCTGGTGGACTTCAACTCTCAGAATCCCCCAGCCAGCAAAGCTGGCTGGAGAATTCTGGGAGTTGAAGTCCACCAGGCTTAAAGTTGCCAAGGTTGGAGACCCCTATTCTAATCCAACTCTCTGCTTAAGCAGGAGACCGTACACCATTTGGGATAAATGGCTGTCTGATCACTTCTTAGAAATCTGCTGTGATGGAGCACCCACAATTCCTGAAGGCAAGCCATTCCACTGATTAATTGTTCTCACTGACAGAAAATTTCACCTTAAATTCAGATTGAATCTCTCTTTGATAAGCTTCTTGTCCTGCCCTCAGGTGCTTCGGAGAATAAGTCAACCCTCTCTTCTTTGTGGCAGCCCCTCAAATATTGGAAGACTGCTATCACGTCACCCCAGACCTTCTCTTCATTAGATTAGACTTACCCAGTTCCCACAATCATTCGTCATATGTTTTAGTCTATAGTTCCCTAATAATTTTTGTTGCTCTTCTCTGCACTGTTTCTAAAGACTCAACATCTTTTTTGCATCATGGTGACCAACAGACTCAGTATTCTCCAAGGGTGGTTTTACCACAACAATATAAAGCAGTACTAACACTTCACATGATTTCTATTCTATCCCTCTGTTGATACAGCCTAAGACTGCATTGACGTTTTTGGTAGTTACAGTTGATTTGTTTCACTTATTATTGTAAGATATCCTGGCTATGTTTACAGTAATTACCTGAATACATATAACCAAAATACATGGGGCTTGGATAGAAAAAAGTTTGAGCAATAGGAACAAAAAAACCCCACAATCTCTAGTATATTCTCCATATTTTAATGTCTGCTATCAACTTTAAATGAACAGAATAATTTGTTCAAGGGATGTTTATGGGCCATTTGTGGTATCACTTGAAACTACCACCAGAAAACAATCATTCATGCCATTCTTTAGCTGGCCAAGGACCTTCCCCAATTTTCTTTTAAAAGACTTTTCTTCATGCCTACTTCCTCAGATATTTTGTGAAAAGAACATTAATGAAAGATGGTATTTCTGTCATAAGTTTTTAGAACTCTATAAATGTTTTGGAACTTACGGTATGGGATAGTACAACTTATCTTAACTCATCTGGCCAAAGAATTTGAGCCTCAGATCTTAACCCTTATCCTTCAGTAAAAAGTAAAAATATTATTTATTTAAATTTATTGGCTGCTCAGCACCAATGGATGTCTTCTGTGTTATATTTGATACATTTAAAAGCCTTTAATACATTCAGGCTGGACTAGTCAGAAACTTACAGCCGATTTTAAGTTACAAGTAGTCCTTGTTTAGCAACTGCCCTGTACCTTCATAGTTATGACAGTGATGAAGCCAAGCCAAGCCAAAATAAGATCATAAGCACAATCAAAAGTTTACTTAGTGACCATTTCACTTAATGACCGAGTTGCTGGCCCCAGTTATGCTAACTAAACAAGAACTACCTGTAATTGGCAGTATGATGAGTTAGCATGAAAGATTTCCTTCCTGGCTTGGGATGGGGCACAGGCAGTTTAGTTCACATTACATGTTTTTTTCTCTGGTGGTATCAGTCTATCAGGGCAACCTGGCCTGCCCAATTATGGGATGGATGGAGATACTGCTTCTGTTTTCACCTTTCAGCTCCAATCCAGGGGCCTTTGCAGGTAGTTGCTTTGAAACATAAATTTAAAACACAAAATATAAATGTAGTTCACATTATATTAACTAATCTAGTTAAATAATTAAACAATTACATTATTATCCCTCAGTTTCCACATTTTTTTCTCTTCTCAAAACATGATGCAAAAAGAGAGCTGAAGGGGTCACTTAGTTCATCTAGTCCATTCTGTGCTCAGTGTTCCTTTCCTTTGCTTGAGCACATCTTGTGAAGGAAAAATCACCACTATTTCTTGATAACTAATTAGGCTACTTTCCTTAATATTGAAAAAAGCACAATCTACCTTTTTGTAACATAAAAGTATTATTTCAGATCCTGTTTTCTGGAAAGAGTCTTTATCTTTTTGTGTGTGACACCAGACCTGAAAATTTCTATTGCTTCTCTTCTTGGTCGATTATCCTGAAAAGAAAATATGCCATGTTCTCTTACTCTCTTTATCTTTATAAGGTCTTGTTTATAATCCCTGATCATATAATCCCTCTTTGTTTTTTCTTTGCACCAGTTCCAGCTTTCTTAAAATGTGGTGCTCAAAACTGGAAGCAGTAACTAAGAGGGGCTCTAATCACTTCCAAAGAGAGAGGAAAGAATATTTCCTTTTGATTTGGAAACTCGTTGAAGCAATCCTGCACTTGTACTTCCCTTTTAGCCATAGCCATGTCTATGGATTTATTGATATCTTTTGATTATTTTCAGATTAAATACAATTTCCAAATATATTTTACATACACTGTTATCAAGTCACCCCTACCCTATATCTGCTTTCCTTTTTAAAGTGAAAACCTTTGCTTTTGCCTTTTAAAATAATTCATTCTATTATTTCTAGTCCATTTCTCTAACCTATCAAAATATTTTTTTCTTTCTGTCTCTTTCAGTATTAGCCTTCCTTCAGTATTAGTATTCTACCTAGTTTTATATTAACATCATTTTTGATAAGGTTTTCCTCCACTTTTTCATCCAAGGCATTAGTAAAACTAAATGGCAGCAATATTAAATTTGAGGAGAAGCTTAGCTTGCCAAGAGAGTTTGTGGGGGGGAACTCTTGGAATATAGAGACATAGCTGTAAAAAAGGGGAAAATGTTTTTTAAACTCTCTCTCTTTCTTGTCCAAATCATTATCACTATAGTCTTGCTGGGCAAACCCCATTTCATTCATTGTTTGTAATCCTGGACACCTTGAAAAGGATTTAAACAGGACTAAGAATAAAGAAAGACAACGATGATAGATAGTGGATACAAGTTGATTCCTTAGCCTTTGGAAAAGATACCTGAAGGAGAAAATGATGACTTTCTTTAAGTGCCTAACAATTTGTTCTCCATTCTCTCAGAGTGCAGGATATGGAATAATGGGAAGTGAATAATGCTCCCTTTCCAGAAGAAAAGGGTCAGTCATCTGTCAGGAATGCTTTATAATGCTACACTGCGCACATAAGCCTTAAGGCATTTATGGGCTTAACACAAAAGGCTAAAAGAAACAGCATATATAACATTAAGAAAGAAACAGAATCACACATCTACTTACTGTCTAAGAGGAATATTTGGGATAATGCTCTTACTATTTATTTAATTTACATTTCATCCTCAATGCTTTGATCATCTTAAATAATATACTGTACCACATGTTACATTAAAGGTGAAAATGCCAAATAAATGGAGTTTTCTAACTATTAAGGGATGTCTAAAATATCTAGGCAACTTTTCTAGGCGACTTTGTCTTTTACACTTATGAAGGAGGAGAACAATTTGATCAATTTTTGTTGGCATGGGAAAGCATTTGAGGGCACTTTTAAGATTTAATGTAATGGCCATACTCTTCCTTATACTCCTTTTGGAATAGTAATGTTATATAACACAATCACAAACACCTGAGAAAGCTCGGGTCTTTAAAGACATGTAGATTGTACTTAATTACATAGTGGCTACTTAGAATTTAACACATTCAGATCAAAGATTAGTTTTTTCATGTTCTGATAATAGCAAAAAATAAGATGGAGGAATACCATATTTTCAGATATAAAGGATTGGATTTTAGAGCCAAGTGACTTAATTGTAGTCATTTGAAAAAATGATAAATGAATAGTAATGGTGGTGGACTTTATTTAACTTGAAATTTGTTTAAGGAAAAAACTGATCAAATATTATAATTCCAGGAAATCTTGGACCACTCTTGCTGACAAAGAAAGACACAAAAGATCAGATATCCTTGATCTGATTCAGAGAGAAGACTTAGAGTGGGAAAGGGCATCAGGTAATGGCAGAATGCTTGATTTTACAGAAAATTAAAGGTGAGTTATCAAACACCTACTTTGAATTTTAAGAAAACATTTTAAACATAAATGTCACAGCAAGTGGCAGTTCCTAGCTAACTAGTTTTTTAAAAATTAAACAAGTCAGGCTTGGTTAGTATTTAGTGGGAGAACAGCGGAAATCCAAGGGCTGTACTCTACACTGCACAATCAGGCAAGAAACCATATCTATAGAGGATTGTGACTATACTCTTGCCAAGAAAACTACATGGATAGACATTTATAGTAATCATATCGTATTGTTTCAAGAAGGGAAAGAAGGAAGTCAGCTGACTAAGTTGAAAAGCTGAAAATCAACCCAGATCCATATTGGAGATGAAAACAGGAACTTGTGAACTAAGAACAATGTCTGAAATTAAAGAATTACAGCAATTACACAGCTTGTATTGGGAAATGAAATGCACAAAATCTGCTAAGGTTACTGAGAGATGCTAACAGCAACAAAAATGGCCAATTTTGACACGTTTCAAATAAAATCTGAAAAGAAACAGTAGCTCACTGAAGATGTCAAATAGCAAGCAATTAAAAGAAAAGTCAGAACTACTCTACTTCTATTTTCATTGAATCTTATCTGATAAAAGGTTATATTTTCCTTCAGGCAATTGTGAATTGTAGGTCGCAGAAGCAGGATTTTAGTTGGAGTTTGACAGAAACAGTTCCTAGAAAATGGATGGAGCGCTTAATGCTGCATTTGTCTTCACTAAATGTTATTTTCAGCCAATTCCTCAAGAGCATTTTGAAAGATTGCCTTCCAGGTATTAGCTACCCCACCCAGGTTTTTGTTGATGGCAATTCTGATAAACAGATCTGTCTGCAAATGTTAGATGAGTAATCTGTAGTTCCCCGGATCTTACTATTCTCTTTTTTTGAAGATGGGAAAGTTTGCCCTCCTCTAGTTATCTTCATCCATTTTCCAGGTCTATCATTTTTATCAAGCTCAAAGCTTATCAAGTCCACTGTCAATTATTCCTTTTTTTCCCTGCACCATGAGGACAATGATTCTGCAAAGAACAGTTACAACCATATTGCTATGATCCTTGAAGATCTGGGGAAGAAGCTCAAGAATCTGGAAGCTCAAGTGGTGGAAACAGGAAACTTTTCAGGCCAGCAAATTACCTAATCAGCATTCCAACATATGTAGAATTCTGTTTTGGGGTCCACTTCAATGTCTTGCTTTCAGCCATTTTGCAGTATTTTTTGGCAGTGCAAATGTGCCCATATATTCCTTCAATGTCCTTTCTATAACAACTTGAACTCTACTTACTAATGAAGTTCCACCTTCATTTATTTTATTTGCATTGTTTGCCATTGCTTTCTGCAGGAAAATAATTGTCTTAATTTTAGGATGTTATTATTATGTATGCATTTTTATGCTTTTATGGTTTTTATGGTCTTTTTAATCACATGATGACCACTATAGAAACCTTTAAATTTCTAGGTTCTATCATATAAAATGGACAGCTAACATCAAAAACATCATCAAAAAAGGATAACAAAGAATGTTCTTTCTGCGCCAACTCAGTAAGGTCAAACTGCCCAAGGAGCTGCTGATTCAGTTCTACAGAGGAATTACTGAGTCTGTCATTTGCACCTCTATAACTGTCTGGTTCAGTTCTGCAACCCAACAAGACAGACACAGACTTCAGAGGATAATTAGAACTGCAGAAAAAATAATTGCTACCAACCTGCCTTCCATTGAGGACCTGTATACTGCACGAATCAAGAAGAGGGCCGTGAAAATATTTACAGATCCCTCACATCCTGGACATAAACTGTTTCAACTCCTACCCTCAAAACGACGCTATAGAGCACTGCACACCAGAACAACTAGACACAAGAACAGTTTTTTCTCGAAGGCCATCACTCTGCTAAACAAATAATTCCCTCAACACTGTCAAACTATTTACTAAATCTGCACTACTATTAATCTTCTCATCGTTCCCAACACCAATCTCTTTCCACTTATGACTGTATGACTGTAACTTTGTTGCTGGCAATCCTTATGATTTATATTGATATATTGACCATCAATTATGTTGTAAATGTTGTACCTTGATGAAGATATCTTTTCTTTTATGTACACTGACAGCATATGCACCAAGACAAATTCCTTGTGTGTCCAATCACACTTGGCCAATAAAAAATTCTATTCTATTCTATTCTATAAAGTTATATACAAGAATAAAGGAAAAAGAAGAATGTAGGTGAATAACTGAATATGTACATAGTGTCAGTGGGAGAGATTTGGTTTACGTGATCATGGTTTGCGCTACCTGACATGAAATGGGTTGCATCTCACAAGGACTTGTAAAATTATATTTGGCCAAAATATGGCAAGCTGGGTTAGCAGGACTTACTGAATTGTGTACAATTTAGAGATGAAAATCCTACAATAAGCACTTGTGCACTGAAGAAGGAAGGGGGTATATTGTTACAATGAGTCTTATTAAACATTCAGTGAAAAATCAGAAACAACACTAGCTCATAAAATGCACAGCTTTTGCAATGTTCGCAATAATGTTAAAATTCTTAACATAAGAAGGCATAGATTTAATAGACATAACAGAGACTTGATGGGATGACTCCCATGATTTAAATATTGCAAGTGAAAAATATTATTTATTCAAAAGGAACAAAAACAAAAAGGGAATGTACAGGCTGAGTGCAGTCAAAAATATATTTTGGAAAATCTCAAAATGTATTTTAATAAAGTCAGAGCAAGATAAATAGAATTACATAGCAGGAGAAGATGAAGGTTTTTTAAAAAAGTATAAAAACAAAATTGCAAGCAATTCCAATTAGGAGAAATAGGAAGGACAGCATAAGAAGTCAACGTGGCTGCACAAAAATTTACTGAAGATCTAAAGATAAAAAAGGATACAGATGGGAGATATGAAAGAAGGATAGATCACCAAGAAAGGATACATATACATAAGCTGCAGAGATGGTATCAGAAAAGCTAAACTCATGTGAAGTGAAATTGGTACAGGATGCCAAACAGAACAGAAACTATTTAACTATGTGAATAAAAAAGAAGACAAAATCGTAGTATTCCAGCTGTTTAATGAAGATGACAAAATGCTAAAATGCAACAAGAAAAAGACAGAGCTACCCAGCTTGTATTTTGGCTCTGTGTTCTCCAAAGAGAGGGCATATATTTCACCAGGCAACTGTGAAGAGGAACATGAAGGGGCAGAAATGAAACCTGAAATTGACAGAAGATTGTCAAGGAATTCTTTGAATGAAGGATAGGTTTATTGCTTTCTAGTGTACAGAAGGACTTTGCTGATGGTCTGGCTGATCCTTAATGTCTGATCTTCGAAAATCCCAGAGATTGGATGAGATGCCAGATGACTGGAGAAGAGCAATTGCAGTCCCTCTCGTCAAAAAGGAGAAAAAGCAGGATCCAGCAGCACAGAGCTACAGTCAATCTGACACTGTAGCTGGGAGAATTTTAGAGAAGACCATAAAGAAACTGATTGAGAATAACACAGTGATTACCAAAGGTCAACATGGATTTGTCAAGAAGAATTCCTTATTTTCTGAATGGAAAATTTCCTTAGTAGATTGTGGGGATTCAGTAGACCTTAAATATGTTAATTTCAGGAAATCTGATTAGGAAGCTAGTTAAGTATGGATTGGATAGCATGTCTATTACATGGATCCACAGCTGGCTTGAAAATCATACTCAAATAGTGTTCATCAGTGGTTCCTCATCAAATTGGAGAGAGGTATCAAGTGGGGTGCCACAAGGATCAATCCTGGGTCCTTTACTCGTCAACAGTTTCATTAATGACTTGAATGAAGAGGTGAAGGAATGTTTATCAAATTTGCAGCTGACACAAAACTGGGTGGGATAAATAATACCCTAGAAGACAGAAATAAAATTCAACATTGATAAGTTAGAAAATCTAGGTTGAATATCTAGAATGAAATGTAATAGAACATGCAAAGTTCTACACTTAGGAAAAAGAAATAAAATACGTTAGGGGATACTTATACTTATGAAAAAGATTGATGACCTATGTATTTTCCTCCAATTCAGTTCTATAATTCTATGAAAGTAGTAATCAAATAATATTGTATATATTGTATATCACAACTGCACAAAGAAGTACAGTATATATATGGCAACTGCACTAAGAACCTGCACACTAATTAATCCAAGAGAATCATATTTTAATAGTTAACAGCTTAGTTTAGCTTTCAGAATGTGAGATTAGAATCTGTCTTCTTTTAAAGATATCTTTCAACATTTAATTCTGCAAAAGTAATAACCAAGAGTACTAAAACTTTAATATATTTTTCCTACATTACTGGAAAAAAGCCATTACTACTTTAAAGATGGCATATTGATAATTTGTACCCAGACATTTGGAATACTAAATCCTATATAGTTTGTAATCCTGTACGTTGTATATTTAATGTTAGAATCTTATTTCAGACACAGAAATATCTATGCAACCAGCCTGTAATGCTCATCTGAGGTATGAAATCAGGAGTATGAGGCTGGAAAGTACCACAAAGAAAATGGTACAAATGAAGAGAAGACTGAGGGAGATACAGCAGAAACTGAAATAGAGAAACTCACAAAGAGGACAAGGAATGTCCACAGGGAATAACTTATTTCTCCCCAAAAATACTAACATTAATCCATCATGTTGTATTATGTTATGAGGATCAGGACCAAAAGGGACAGGGCTGATACTCAACCACAAAACCTCTTACAAGATTTCTGAATTTGTTCATCTGAAATCGAACTAAGAAGGGGTACAGTCCAAAACATGGAATGAACTGACACCCACTGTCAGAACTAAGAAAAAACAGATAGTAAAGAAGGTAGCAAAAAGAGTTTTGACAATGATGCAATAGAAAGATTTGGAGATAGAAACAGAGATTTCTGCGTCCCTGACAAAAGGCATGTGGTGGGCCTCTTTTTATTCTTCTGAGTCAATGGAGGACTGCTTCTTTCCATTTTATTTTTATTTCAACAGGATGTGGAATCAGTTGGAAACATTAGTAAGTATGCATCTTTCATTCATATGTCTGAAACTATAGAAGGTAGTTAAGGCACCAGAAATAGGTGTGACAGCTATTCCATGGGTGGGAATGGATATTGGAGACAAGTCCCCAAGGTTTGGATGAATAGCTAAAAACATCTTTCTCAAGCAGGTACTCAAAGGTGAGATTATAGGCCTTTTTCATTCATTCTGGCAGGATGGGAAACTATCTGCTATCATTTAAAACAAAGCACACAATGACAGTGGCATGGGTGGTAGCTTGTTCTCACATTTCTGAGCATTCAGATGCTTTTTGCCATAAGCCAAAAGTCAGAAGCATTTTATATAAGAAAAGGAAAACAAGCATGAGGAAAATAAATTGGAAAAGTAACTTTTTTCACATTTTCACAAGAGAAAGCCAGAGAAAGAATTGTGGGAAGTGGCTCCAGCCAAATTTTTCCCCAGTGGTCTAACATTTCTTATGATGCATCTGTGCAAGACTGTGGTCTATATGTGTGATGCATAAAGACTGAAAACAAGGATTTAAAAAGCCATCAGAAACCTATCTGTGCATTTGGGGAGAGGGAGTAGTTTTGCTGGGTGAATATGCCACTTACAGAAACCATACCTTGGCTACAGTAACAGAAAATGTGATATGAGAAAATATTTAAGTTTCATGAGATACAAATCAGATTACAAAAGTTTTACTTTTTAAGTACTTTTCAGAAGAAAGGTCTCCCTGTTTGGATATGGGTTTAATTTACTGAGTTCATGGAAATATATACACAGCAGTTAAACTGGTTATCATCTCTCGCTATTGTTACCAATATTGTTTTGTCACTTACATTTTATAAATATTTTTCACTTCACATAGAATAAAGTCATCAGATAGTCAGAGATGGATAAAGATACTCATATATGTTATATTCACAATGACAAGAGCCTACCTATCTTAGAATAGTTAGAAACTCTTAGAATAGTAAACAGGAATTTTACCCAAACTTGACATTTCTGTGTGCCACAAAAAGTAGAAGGCAGAATGCCAAACCACTATTATGCTTTTAGTTTGACATAATAGCCAAAAGTAAAGGAATGTTAAGTTTGCATTTATAGTCAGAGATGCAGTTGTGGCTGATGCTCAGTTGGGCTAGTAGGGCAGGGTGGCAGGTGGCAGAAAGAGCCAGGGAATTCACAAGCAAAGCCAAATGCTTTGGCTGACTGCCATCCTTCTGTCTTGCAAAACCCACGGAGAAAAGTATTTTCAGAAATTCCCTACTATATTTATTGTATGCAGTTTGAACAACGTGAAAGGGTTATTCTTCTACTCCCAGGCTCACTGCTGTAGTCCCAGCAGCTGTCATTCCACACTCTTGGTCCCTCCTTTCCACCCAAGCAGCTATCATTTCATTCCTCTCCCCTGCAGGAAGTTTCCATGATACCATGTTGGCAGAGTTTCTTTCCTTAATGTGGTCAGTTTCTGTGATCCATCCCTTTCACCCGGGTAGGCCCACAAGAAAAAATATCTATCTGGTCTTACTCCTCTTCTCAGCAGCCATCAAGGAAAGATCCAACAGGATATCTGTAGCACTTCTCATTCCCTACCTGGAAACAGCTGTCACTACTTCATTTCTAATACAGTACATTCAGTATTTATTTTGATAGCCCCAGCCGTGTGAACTGATACGGTACTCTACCAGTCCCACTGTTTCCAACAGGCCAGCCAGTGCTGTAGCTCCAAAATTCTGTAAGAATCTTGTCTGAATTCCTGTCCGCAAATATTTTAATGTTATAAGAAACCCAGAGTTGCTTTCTAGCAAGATGGGCAGCAAACAAATTTAACAAACAAATGAACAAACTGCCTTTAGTTTGAAGTTTACGCTTCTTCCCATTGGGCTGGAATAAATAACTTGTTGAGATCATCCTTGCCCATAAGTCATGCCAAAAGAAATTCCAGAAGAATATATCAAAGAGGGAATAAATGAGCCACACAGTGACTCAAGCACATCTACCTATTCAATAAATGTCCCATATATTTACTTCCCTCAATCTGAGCCTTCTTCTCCACTGCTGCCAAGATCCTTCTGGCAGAAGATCTATAGTAAATCTCTCTCACCCTGATTGGAGGTGGCAACTGCTCCTTGTCCATTTTTTTAAGGATTGTGTATGAGCAAGGGAGGGTTTGCCCTCTGGGCTATTTTTCCTGCCCTGAGCCACTTGTTGTCTTTATCTAGTGCAGGGAGACAAAAATGAAATTCTGGCTGCTTGACCCTGCTTTGCAATAGAACTAAGAGGATAGGCAAAGCTTGGGTATGGCCTAAGCAAGGCCAAGGCTCTACTTTCACAAGTAGAGAAAATAAAACTTTTGGGAAATAAATAGTAGGTACATTGTATGCAATGCTAGTTTCTGCCTGAAGGGAGCAAGTATGGTGGTGCTTTCCCTTCCCTTAGTTAGTAGCCCCTTTTGGAGAGACATTTTAGTTTCAAGGAAGTTCCCTGTGTCAAAGCACAGTCAGAGGTTAATCCAGCAGCTGTTTTTTTTTCTATTTATTGGTCTGGAGGAATTGGAGAGAGGAGTTTTATCTCGCTGCGTTCCTAATCACTAGGATCATGTGAAGCTTTGTCACTTGCTCAATGCTTTAAACAAGCCACTCCTTTGAAAGCACTTGGCCAAATAGCATGGTAGCAATATGCAGTCACTGCATTGATTTCCTTCTTCCTGTTCTGTGTTGTTCAGCAATTCCCATTCCTGCAAGAGCCCTCTGCTCATGACTGTTGAGGCTTTGTGTCACATGAAGTACCTCCTTGAAGCAGATTGTGTTGCCATGACAAGGAGAATCACAGAGCCTTGTTCAGGCAAGCCCAAGCCACTTCTCATGAGTTTACAAATTACCCTCCTGTTCCGTTTAAAAAGAATCATGCAGACTATAATATAATTGTCCCTATGAGAGCTAAATTGTTGAAACACCAAACCACTGATACCTTATTATCCAAATGATTTTGATTTAAGCCACTTAGCACAGGATAGCAGTGCAAAGGAAATGCAAAGGAAAGCAGAGCTGATACAATGTAGTATCCAAGTTAAGGATCAGGAAATTATAAGCTCAGCTCTTACCTCTGCAAAGTCACTGGGACATTTCATCTGTCTACCTTCACCCCCCATACCCCAAGTGTAATGCAAGGAAGATGCAGACTTATTTTCTGGGTTCTTTGAGGGGACTTAATCAATGGAAAATTTGGATTACACAAACAAATACAGTACATTCAACTGGGTTGTGCGTAAGTTTGAATAATCAATCAAAACTAGGTATGCACGCCCCTTACCTCTTCTACACCAAACACTGCAGGTCTCAAATGCAAATTAATAAATGCAAGAAGTATTGTAAACAAATTACCGGAATTCATCCTATTGCTAAACAATGGTACATTTGATATATTTGTTTGTGAAACATGGCTGAACTCATCCCCCCGACTCCATTATTTCTAACAAAGAATATCAAGTTTTTCGATTAGATCGTGAAAATCGCAGAGGTGGTGGAGTGGCTATCTTTTACAAAAATCACTAAACCTAAAAAATATTCAAGTTGCACATAAACTTTCTCTTACTGAAACTATTGTATGCGGCCTGTCCATTAACACCACACTTCGATTCTTTCTATGCTACAGAGCCCCTGACTATGACCCGACTGCTAATATGTTAACCACACTACTAACATGGGCTACCTCTTGCCCATATCCTCTCATCTTCCTGGGTGACCTAAATCTATCTTTCATCAACTGGATAACAAATTAATGTTCAACTGAACCAATCCATACTACACTATACAACGCCATTACAGACCTAGGTCTTGAAAAACTAGCAACTAACAATACAAGACTCAACAACTGCCTTGACCTCATCTTTTGCAATAACAAACTTGATTTATGGACTACAAATAAAAGAACCCTTTTCCAACAGTGACCAGTGCATGATAGACTTTTGTTTCAATATACGCCCTCACATAAATCGTCATAATAGTACTCCTAACTACAATTTCAAAAAAGCCAACTATGATCTTATAAACAATGACCTCTCATCTCTTGACTGGCAAAATCTGTTCTTAACCTGTATCACTGCCGAAGACCACTATAGAGTTTTCCTACTGGAAATCAATAGAATCATCAAACTATACGTACCACACATCTCCACCAAAAAATAAATAATTAAATTACCATATCAATAAAAAAGCTTCAATCCAAAAAAAAAAATCCCTCTGGAGAAGAAACAAAAAGGTTTATGTAGCAAACTTCAAAAACCGCTACAGAAATATTTGCAACCAAATAAAAACTGAATGCACCATTTATCACACAAAGCAAGAAGAAGACCTTCTGTGCACAAATTCCAATCGTGCTTTTTATAATTTTGTGAACAATAAACTTAAAGAATCAAGATCCATCCCACCACTAAAAGAATCTAATGGTAAAGAATGTAATGATGAAACAGTTAAAGCAAACTTCTTTAACACATTCTTTGGCTCAGTCTTTGTTAACAGTGATGGCTCATATCCAACATTTCCCAATCGCACCAACAATGAGTATGACGACTTAACACATATAGACTTCACAGAAGATAATGTTGAAAAAGCTCTCTGCAAACTGAAACCATCTTTATCTATTGGGCCTGATGGACTATGTGCATAAAAAAACTTTCGAATAAAATAGCAGAACCCCTAAGCATAATCTTTGATATAGCTTTCACGTCTGGTTCCCTACTCAAACTTTGGTCTCTAGCCACAGTCATCCCTTTCTTCAAAAAAGGAGATTCCAGCCTAGTTGAAAATTACAGACCAATCTCTCTATGCTGCGTCACCTGCAAAGTAATGGAATCTATCATCAACCAATCCATTACTTTCCACCTAGAAACAAACAACCTACTCTCTAATAAACAACTTGGTTTCAGAAAAAAATTATCATGTAACTTACAACTTCTCCACTGCAAAAACATATGGACTACTAATCTTGATCAAGGCAAAGCAATAGATGCACTGTACATAGACTTCTGCAAAGCTTTTGACTCAGTGGTATATGATAAACTTCTCCTAAAACTAAAATCCTACGGCATTTCAGGACCTCTTCACAATTGAATAACTGCTTTCCTGTCAAACAGACAACAAGTGGTCAAAATTGGCAATGCTCTATCAAACCCTGTTCCTGTTAAAAGTGGCGTTCCTCAAGGCAGCGTTCTTGGACCAACGCTCTTCATACTATACATAAATGATCTCTGTGACTATATCTCAAGTTATTGTTTTCTCTTTGCTGACGATGTCAAACTATTTAACACCACTACTACTACCCTTCAAAAAGACCTTGACTTTGTATCTGATTGGTCTAAAACTTGGCAACTCCAAATCTCAACCAGCAAATGCTCAGTCTTACATATTGGAAAAAAGAACCCAAACACTAAGTACACGCTTGATGGACATTACCTTACAGATGACCCCCACCCTGTTAAAGACCTTGGCGTTTACATATCAAATGATCTAAGTGCCAAAGCCCACTGCAACTACATAGCAAAAAAGGCTCTAAGAGTTGTAAACCTAATTTTGCGTAGCTTCTTTTCCAAAAACTCTACACTACTAAACAGAGCATACAAAACATTTGCTAGACCTATTCTTGAATACAGCTCATCTGTCTGGAACCCATACCACATCTCTGACATTAATACAATTGAACGTGTCCAGAAATATTTTACAAGAAGAGTTCTCTGCTCCTCTGAAAACAACAAAATACCTTATACCATCAAACTTGAAATCCTGGGATTAGAAAACTTAGAACTCCGCCGACTCCGACAAGACCTGTGTTTAACATAAAGAATCATCTATTGCAATGTCCTTCCTGTTAAAGACTACTTCAGCTTCAATCGCAATAATACAAGAGCAAACAATAGATTCAAACTTAATGTTAACCGCTTCAATCTTGATTGCAGAAAATATGATTTTTGTAACAGAGTTGTTAACGCTTGGAACACACTGCCTGACTCTGTGGTCTCTTCTCAAACTCCCAAAAGCTTTAACCAAAAACTGTCTACCATTGACCTCACCCCATTTCTAAGAGGACTATAAGGGGCATGCATAAGAGCACAAAAGTGCCTACCGTTCCTGTCCTAATGTTTTCCTTCATTATAGCAAATTAATACAATTATTACATACTTTTGCATATATATATATATATATATATATATATATATATATATATATATATATATATATATATATATACACACTTATGATATTTTGTTGATTTATGTTGATGCTTGTGTATACTGTTGTGACAAAATAAAATAAAAAAAATAATAATTCATTTAACTTCCTCATAAAGCAGCTGTATCTCAATAGATTACAATAATTTTAGAATAAGAAGCAAAGGGTAGGCTATTTGGATCAAAAACTAAACCCAACATTTAAAAGCTAGCCATGTTAGTCCACTAGGGCAGCAAAATTTCTGCACTTCAGAAAGACTTTTCTTATGGCCAAGTCAAATGCTACAACTGTAGGCAAGCTAAAATAGTTAATTTATTTTTTTAGTTCTGAAGCAAAAGAACCAGATTTCACTTTATTCTTCCCTCTATTACCATAGCAACCTCCTATCCTTTTTGTTGTAATTCCATGCCAATACACTTTCTATTTTCCCCCTTATTCACACATTTTCATTCATCCATCTGTACTCTTTCTCTACCACTCACATTTCTATACAACTGACTCTATGCATTTTATATAACTATAAACCCCCACATATAATGATTTATGCATATTGTATGCACAAACCAAATAATAATTTTCATTTTACAATAAAGATAGAATATAAAATCTGATTGTCAAATGGATTGTCAGCAGCTGGCTAGATGATAAGAAGGGGAGCAGCAAATGAAAAACTCACTGAAATAAGTGATCAGACAGAATTCAGGGTATTAAAGGGTAAGGAAAAGGAGACAACATTGGTGAAGAAAAATTGGTAAGGAAGGAAATAGAGAAGATCAGTGGTGGGATTCAAGTATTTTAACAACCGTTCTCTGCCCTAATGATTAATTCCAATAACCAGTTTGCCAAACTACTCAGAAAGTTAACAACCGGTTCTCCCGAAGTGGTGCGAACTGGCTGAATCCCACCACTGGAGAAGATGATTATACATTGCACACAATTTTCCATGCCACAGACTTGGCAGAGACTAGAAAAACAAGAGGTTTTCATGTGAATGTGCCTGAAATTTGCTGTCTGCTCCCTACCAGTAGGATTGCACTTTGGAAGAATCTCCCTCTTTGCCATAAATGAGGGTAAACAGGTACCCAAATAATCAGAATGATTAACTTGCCTGGTTTTTGGCTTTCTTTGGGGCAATGAGGTTTCTAAAAGCCATTTAAAAACCCAAGCACAGGGCCAAGGCTGCGACTGCTCCTGACCAAATTCCACCCCCCACCCTGCCATCCCTGCTTTCTGTTTCTTCTGCATATTACCAACTACTATCACCTATGGGTCTGCAACAGAACTGCAACAGAACAGGATATTGTTTAGGCTTTACCAATATAAATTTATGTCTACTACATGGGGGTTTGGACCATAGAAAAACAACTGATCTTGGAACTCGATAAAATCACATAGCCTTGCAGCTCTTTTAAACTCCAATCTCTACAATTTGTTCTGAGAATTTTAATCTTCATGGTCTCTTTATGTATGTTTTAACTGTTTTAATTGTCATGGGGATTTTGTAAGTCACCTAATATCTAATGACTGGGGGGCCCTAACAAATTTAATAAATTGAAAGATTTTGAAATGACTTACGAAGGAAGGCAATAATTGAAAAATGTTAAAATTTTAAAAATGGTAGTTTAAAGCTGAAAAACCACAACTGGATTAGAAATCCATAAGCCCCTGCATTTTATTTCTTTTTACAGAGGACAACTAGATAGTTACGGGCATGTCATAGAACTTATAATATTTAAGCCTAAAAATATTTATGTCTTCCTTGCTCCATATTCTCAGGATCAGAAGCTGCTTCAGGTTCTCTTCTGCTATTTGTCTGCTTCCTAAATGTGGTGTCTTTTCCTCATACATGCTGCCAAATAATTTACTTAAAACAGTGAGCTGGGAGAAAAGCAACTAGGGTCCCCAGCAAGACAAGTCAAAATGCGAGTGTTGATGATCCATGGCTTACAAATGCTTGGTCTGCATCCAGTTGGAGAGAAAGCTTTTTAAAAGACAGTAATTAATATTGCCATCAATATTTATACTTTACATAAAATAAATTTACTCTTTGAATTTACTTCTATTATATTTGGAAACCTAAATTATCTAAAGGAATCTCTGCACTTTAACATGAAAATTTAGTACAATATCTTCTTTTTAGCAGAAGTATTAAGATAGGCTTCCTGGATGATAAGGAATTTTTTTCTCTTAGCACTTACTTACTTACTTCAAATGTTATTTCTCATCTGAGGGGGGCAGATTACATTTTAAGTGAGATTGACAGAGACTAACGGGGAAGTAGATATGGTTTTGAAGTTGTTGCTGTGTCTAGCAAGATGAGTGGGACAAAATTGAAACCTCTTCTCAACCTTGTGGGCATAGCTGCAACTAATTAATAAGATGCTTGCCCTCCCCAAAAAAGAGGGGGAGGAAGTTTGTAATATTTTAAAATGAGACATTTCTTTTAAACAGTAATGCTTCTTCTGAGTTCCTCAATAGTTTTTTTCCCCAAAATCACTTTTATGGGAACAGACATATTGCAAAAGGTCAGATGGTGATTGAGAAAGTGTTAGTTACATTCCATATATATATATGTATGGAGAGAGGGAGGGAGGGAGGGAGGGAGGGAGAGGGGGGTAGATTAGCCATTGTTGAGAATTCTGGGGAATAAAACTTTAGATATATGGAGGATACTGAGGCTTGGGAAGACTGACACAGTTGAGGAAAGCTAGAGAAAGAAAGTATTAATTTCAATTAATGAATTGACAGAAAAAAGATTCCCACTTAGGTCTCTCTCTGTTGGGAGACCAGCTAGATCAGCTACTCTAGATGATCAGAAATGGATTTCAGAAACAAAGATAAATGTCACAAGAGCATGTACTGTATGTGGTTCAGAATTTAAGCAATAGAAAAAAATATATTTGGTTAGCTAATGAAAAGGTGGCAGGGCGGAGATGGTGAGTGCAAAACAATTCTAAACACAGACTCCTTCCTAATTCACATGAGGTTAATACTACTTTTATTAAGCGGCTACCTGCAGTTGACTCCAGGTCTGTTTTGTATGGTGGTGCTGAGAACAATCTTTCAAATCTCATTGTCCTACACCTCATTTGCTTTTTATGCTCATTTAAATTAGAGAGGTGTCCAGGGTGGATTTGATTTAAATCACTAGTAAAAATGCTTGATTTAAATAAACTCGATTTAAATCATAATTTTTAAACAGCAACTGTCATCTCTGTCCCACAGTGGCTCCTCCTCTGACCCGCTGTTGACTCACTGACAGTCCCATTCACTTTAAAGGGATGGCTGGTGATGCGGCAGTGACACAACAAGGTGAGGGTTATGGCAGGCAGCAGGTAAGTGGATGCCCGCTAACAGGCGCTGCCATGATGGCTCTGAAATGACAGGTGCTCTTTAATACTATATTTATAAGCTGCTTAGAAGGTTTCACTTTCATTTTTACTGCTTGCCCTTCATCCTCCAACTTAGAGCCTGGTGATACAGATACGTTTCTCTTCAAACAATCATACAGTTTGTAGTGTACACAGATTTGTCAACCCTGAAGATGGTATTTTATTTCATGAAACATGTTACTTGGAAGCTTGACAGATTTGCAAAACAATGGGATAAAGAAATATTCCTGAACTTTGTTTTATGATTTATCTCATGGTTACTGTGAAATTGTGCGAATGCATCAATGCAGTGCATGTCAGCTTGCAGAGCTTGGATTCATTGAATGAGCTACCAAAAATGTAAATATTGCAGAATATACAGCCTCATGCTACATAAATGTCCATTTCATGCTGAATAAACTAAATTATTAATGTATCTTAAATAGAAAACTATCTTTAGATAGCTTTTACTCCAAAAGCATTTTATTAAAATAAATTTGATTTAAAAAATCAATTTAAATTAAAAAAATCCAATTTAAATAAAAAAATCAGTTTTTTTTATTTTTTTTAAAAAAAGCATCGATTTTTATCCAGCCTAGAGTTGTTGGTCTTAGCATCTTCTGCACGTTTTTGCTAGTTTTTTTCCTTGTGGTTTTCTAAAGATTTCATTAATCTCCATCAAACTCTTGTTTCTTACTATTGCAATATCTTGAACTTGAAGAACAATTTTTAATACATTTACAACAATGGTGATTAGATGTTCATGGCAGAATAACTTAACAAAGGAAGTTAATTCCAATTTGGCCTCAGTCTTTTCCAATAAGGTAGCTTATAGTCCATAGGTGATTATAAAGAGCACAATGAAGGATTGTTTGAGGCTAATACACTTACTAAGTTTGAATGAGTTTTAGTCCAAAGGATGAATTATATGCTAACATATAGAAGTCACTGACTGACAGTGTTGTCCATTATCTTTCAAAAACCTTGGACAACAGGTGAAGAGCCAAATGACTGAAAGAGGGCAAGCATTGTTCTCCAGGAGAACATGGAAAATTACAGATGAGAGTATGGCATCTACATGGGAAAATTATAGAGCAGAATATCATGCAGTGATATAAATCCTTTGGAAACAATGCAGCAATTATCAGAAGTCAACATGGAATGGGAATCACCGGCTTTGTGAAAAAGATGATGAAATTTCAGTTATAATTATAGTATAACATTGGAGTATAAAAGGCAAACATGGGCTGTATCAATCAGGTTTCTGAATCACAGGAGTATTATTTCCTGTATTCTACTAAGCTCTTCTTAAGATTTTAATAGTATTCTGAGAACCATGCTTAAGAAAAGTTGAGGAAAAAAACCAGAACAATGTCACCAAAGGACAGTCAGAAAGTCATTGGAATAAATGAAAAATACTTGGAAGAACTGTATAAGTTCAGCCTTGAAAGGGAAAGATACGGCAGTATCTCAAACATGAAATATAATTATGGTAACCTCAGGGGTTTTTTTCTGGCTGTAGTTTTAAGTTAGAGACCCATCTGTCCTCTGTTACAGCTATTGAAGCTAGTGTAGCATGAGTAAAAATGCCATTATTTTCATGGCTCTAGTTCTCATGCCTCCAGAAGGGTAACCATTCAGAAAACTGCCATTACTTACATTTCCCCCCAGAAGACTAACACTCATCATCTTGTATCATTCTTGGGATTTTCAGAGGGAAAAGAAAAGGCAATGTGAAGTGACACTGAAAGACTCTAGCTTTGCCTTTCCTCCCCAATGGCTGTTTCTCTCTAGCCAAAATCTGATCGGGGATTTCAGATCTGTTTTTCAGCACTACTTTTACCCTCATTCTCCCACACAAACATACACTTACCCTCATTGCTGCTCCAATTAACCTTCCCAGAATCTTTGAGAAAGTTGTTTTCTAGAGCTAATGATCACTGATGGTGGTGGCGGCAGAGAAAAAGACATAATGTGTGTGTTTGTGTGGCAGGGGAGGGGGAGGGGGGGAACATTCCCTGAGAGGAATGTTTTTCCTATCCTCAGAATTCTGGCACGTCTTTTAATGGAGTTCAGAACATTGGTTTCTTTGATTTTCGAAAACTTTAATTTTAGATCCAGTGTTGAGGCTGGCTGAAAACATCTTCATTACATTACTACATGTAGATGATATTACCATGGATTTTCCCATTGACCTCTGAAGACCCCAGGAAGGCTATGCTGGGAAAATGGCATAACTCCACGTTATGCAGCAAGTTTTCCCATTATGAAATCTTCTCTTGCACTTCAGTGTTTAGCAGGATGCACCAATACCTTTCATGGATGGCAGTTAAGCTCGACAATATTTGTCTTGGCAATAGCAGTAACATTAAGAAGACAGATACCTTTATCTGTCTGACCTCAAAACTATTCTGCCTCACTGCCGCTACTCCTTCTGCAACTGACTTTCAACAACATTTAATATCCATGTTAAAGAACTGAGAGAAAGTTAAAAGAAGTATTTTCTATTAATGAAATACAGTGCACAATGGATCTTTTATTCTGTGGTAACATTTTAATTCAAGGGAACAAGATGCTACATGTTGCAAGGTTAACAAAGCATTGCTGTTTAGATTCTTCATAATTACAAAGGTCATATGTATTTGAAAAGTCCATAATTACCTCTGTTAAGTGATGCTGAACTGTTTATATCACCAGTGATGAAGGAGGATTCTGATTGCTTTCGAACAGTGTCATTCCACATCCTGCGAATTCGGCTCTGCAGAAGCACAAGAAGAAGGGGCAGAAGATGAACATCAAGCAGAGGATCCATAGGAAACAATGACCTGCTTCTTTCTGTTTCTGTGGAGATGGCTTCTGGCAGTGCAGGAAGTAAGCAAGGTGTTTTGATTTTCTCTCTGAAATGGTTCTCTCTGGGCAAAGAGCTCCCTGCATTTCCTAGAGCAAGGGTGGACAATATTCAGCTTATATGTATGCCCTCCAGGGATGCCCAGAGTGGGTCAAGTTGAAAGTTTTGGGGAAATCAAGTGCATTAAACCTTTCAGAAGCTCATGCACTTATAAGACCACCTAACACCTTCTACCCTGGAACAAGGGGGTGGGGCGGTCACTTGTTCCTATTCAAGAGTGTTATGGGATAAAACATGTATGTTAAAGTTCAAGTCAATTTCCATTTAGAATTCACCAAAAATGCATAAAAAAGTTTATTGTTTCAGCCCCCTCACTCTAATAACAACATAATTTCATGAACCCTTCTTTTTTGTCCCTTAAACAGGGTAAAAAGTAATAAAGTGGACTTCAACTCAGAAAGTTGTCCAAAACTATGCTAAAATGTGAATAAATCCATCTAATCCAGTATTTTTTTCCAAATTGGAAACTTGCAAGCAGTACAAGTGCCAATACAGTAAAGTAGTTAAAATGTTGCCTTTAGTTTACTCTTAGCCACAGAAAATTCCTGAATTAATGTTGGTCCTTCTCTCTTAGTCCAATCACACAAGCCATTGCTGTGGGAAAAGATAAGAGGAGGAGATATACTATTTATGGTGCCTTGAGCTCCTGAATAAAAATTAGTAAGTAAATAAAAACAAGAGTTTCCCACTGTTAATGTAATGAAAACATAATACTCATCCTACCTCTCCAGTGTTGAGATTGTCACTAGGGAAGTGATATTGTTGAATGCAAGTATCTGAGAGAACTGCTTAGGAATGTAGGATAATTGTTTCATAAATCGATATATAAATTGAAATGTATGTTCCATTCCCAAGTTTAGAAATGTAACGAGTAGAAGAAATACAACATGCCTGATGCTTTATGTCTAAAATATTCTGAGAGAAATGCAGTAATTTGGATTATATTTTTTTCTAGTTACATTTCACTTGTAATGAGTCTCAGCATTTTCCATATACCTCTTTTGGCGCTAAATTCTGTTAATGAAATATAATGCATACATACATGTACAGTAAACAATTTCAGTAAAATAAAATAATAATTCTAAAACTGTATTCGAAACACAACTTAATTTTGGAACTTTTTATGCCACCCTTCAAACAAAGGTGAGAAACCTGAATTTAACTTAACTTAAATTTTAAATTTAAATTCCAGCTTTCCTCTAAAGTAATGATATTTTATGTGTTCTAGTCCTTAAAAAATAAAGGGAAAAAACTTCACAAAGAAATCACAAGTAGCCTGAAGACAAGCACCCCACCTGAAAGTGGTTCAACCACCATCCTGCCCCAAAGTCATTGACAGCTTCCTGCAAGTTTTCAGGGTGGGATCATCTGGATCTGTGTGTGTGTGTATGTGTGTGTGTGTGTGTGTGTGTGTGTGTGTGTGTGTGTGTGTGAGGGAGAGGGAGGGAGGGAGGGAGGGAGGGAGAGAGAGAGAGAGAGAGAGAGAGAGAGATATGGAGAGATATTCCAGAAGACAGGTGTCACCACAACAAAAAGATGTTTGCAAGGTCCTACAAGATTATACAGCTTAATCAACAGGACCCAAACCATGTCCACTCTATCAGATCTCATTGGACAGTGAGAAACAATTGAAGGCACACTGTCCTTCAAATAATCTGGTCTTATGCCAGGAAGGGCTTTACAAGTGATAACTGACATCTTGGATTGCACTGCCAATTGATAATCAGTTTATTTTGTGGAGCAATGGGTTGACAGTGGCATAATGAAACCTTGCCTGTGTTGTTGCATTCTGGCTAACTGTAGTTTTCAGCTAATCTTCAAAGGTAGCCTGCATGTAGAGTGCATTACAGCAATCCTTTCATTAGTGGCTAAGATGTGAAGGATCTCTCAGGCCAGGAAAAGGCACAACTACTACATAAGAAGTATGTGCACAAAGGCCCTCTTGGCCTTTGCTGTTATCTGTTTCGTAGCTATAAACTGTGAGTATTGGTTGAGCTGGGTGGCTATGGAAAACAAACAAACAAACAAACAAACAAACAAACAAACACACACACACACACACACACACACACACACACACAACCCTCAGTAGTTCACCATGTTGGATGAGCAAATGCAACCCATCCACGATAAAAAAATGGAAGATATCCCAAGACCTGGAGCTCAAATATTTGCAGTCATTCATTCTTGTTAGGATTGAGCCTCACTATGCTCCTCCTACATCAAGACCTGGATAGCTTTCAGAATTTGGGACAAGACCTTGATAGTATTACTTTGGATGGCCTCAGCCCAAGATACATAATTGTTTATCATCGCTTTAGTGATATTACCAGACCTCAAGCCAGTCACAAAGAAAGGATTCACATCCCACGTTATCAAGAAGCACAATTACAGCTCCATAGTACCATCTGGTCAAAACCCATCTGAAATGAGTGCACTCACATTCAATCTATAATAATAATAGCTAATAATAGCCAATATTGATAGATCTCTCTGCCAGTATCTCAGCATCCACATTAATCAAGGAATGAGAATTAGAACTGGATAGACTTATAGGAGAACCATTTTTTTTTTTTTTTTAAAAGTGACATTTACTTAAAGATGCATTATTATCACCCTGCAATAAAATAAAATAAAATGAGATTTTTTTTGAACCAATCAACTGGAAATCCACCAGTTTAGGAGCCAATTTTCCAATTTAGAAGATTTAATGTGAATTCCCTTTCTATGGAAATTTCTCTATTGTTTCTGATTGTGATGACATCAAAATGATGAAAACTGCAATGTGGTATCATAGCATATATTCAGATTCAGATTTCTGCACAACATATGTAAATGTGTAAGGGGAGAGTTTGATTATGATGCATGTTCCATTATGTCCTTTCCTAGCCTTCCCCTCACAGATACCAATAGCTCTTTGTTGGCTTACTGATTTTTAAAACATACTTTTTAAAACAGGCTTTTAACTGAATATTTTTAATTTTGGTTTTAATTATGGTAACTGGCTTTCATTCTGAGATGTGGAAAGTAGCAAAACAAGTTTAAAAAATATTGTTCATGCACATGCCTGCTGCTGTGTTTATTATTATATACAATTTAGTAAAGTATCAATCATAAGAAGTGATTATTTATTTATTAAATAATAGTTTTGCAGGAATAAAATATAGAAATAATGTTTATAATTATAATCTACATATAGAAATTTTTTGGTGTCTTTTTTATTAGGAATCAATAGTAATATAATTTCAGTCATTCAGGAGTGTGGAAATAAAGGGTTATTTCGGGGTAAAAAATTGATTCAAATCTGCCATATGCCTGCCTGCCTGCCTAACTAACTAACTAGCTAGCTAACTAACTACCCTATAATTTTTTTTATTTATTTAATTTTGTCATAACAGTATACATAAACATTGTCATAAGTAAAAAACATATCATGAATATATATATATATATATATATATATAAGTAAAGAATATGCATTAGCTATATTAATTAGATATAATAAAGGGAACAATAGGACAGGAACGGTAGGCACTTTTGTGCTCTTATGCACGCCCCTTATAGTTTATCTCTATATTATTATTTAATTATTTAATTTATTTATTATTTATTTATTTATTAATAAAATTATTTATTTTATTATTTAATTTATCTCTCTATATATCTCAACTCAATCTATCTAACAGGGACAGAAAAAGAGGTGGGATAAGATATCATGTACATTGCCTTGAGCTTCTGGACGAAAAGGTGCCAATTAAATAAATAGGTGTATAATAAACCTGCATGCCATAATAGTTGCAAACCATTTCATTAATCTGTGCAGGAAACAAATGTCAATTATTATCTAGAGGTAAAATATTGCTATTGTACTCCAACACAAAGTTCATTTTTCCTCTGCAGAAATTTCAAACCATACTAAGAAAATAGTTATTCAGTGCTACAGAAACCTGGAAAGTTGTGAAACAGTTCTGATGTTATGATAAAAAATAGCATGCAATAAATAAAATATTACAGGTTCCTTCTTTTTGGCAGATGCCTGGGCTTAAAAATTCTCAATACTTCTCTGCTATATGCTTGGTGTGATCTAGAAAAATCATGTTAAGGTTCATTCATACCCGACTTGAGCTTCCTTCTCTCACAAGCATACTTCAAGCTATTGTTAATTTTTTTTGGATAAAGATTTGCCAAAATTGAAGCAAGGAAAGGGATGGAATACAAAGAACACCTGTGAACAGGTAATCTTTTACACATATTTTTTTTAATATACAGGGGTCTGGAAGACTTTGCCTAACCTTCCAAATCTGCAAATTGAAATGGCAAAGATGAGGTTCCAAAAGTAACCGTTTTAGCCTGCAAATTCTGGTTAAGTTCTTCTCATTTTTCTGCATATCACTCAGCATGAACCCCACGCTTTCACTTGTGAAATTCTGGGTCAAAAATCCTTTCACAAGATACTAATGACTTTTAAATCATGTTAAAGATATGAATAACATTAGCACTTTTTGACTGTTTTATCTGTTCTTAGCATTTTTAAAAAGAACATTTGCTTTTTATATATTTATTATTATTGGTTGCTCTGTATTTTAACAATAAGGAACTTCCATTTAACTAATGAACAATTAATTCAGATTAACAAACAATCTGGCTAAGAAACATTACAAAACCAATCATATTTGCAGGAGTGCAAATTACTTAGATAAAGGCTTTGAAAAATTTAAAAGAAAAAGAATGATGCTTGAAGAATACCAGTATTGCTACTTTATAAACCTTTCCTATCATTGTCAGAGTTGAGCCTGACTTGAAGGCAGCTTTGGTTTTCCTTAGGGCCACTGAAAACATCTTCTCCAAGGTATCCAGGCATTGACTGGAAAGCCAGCAGATCAAATCTTTAACTAGTGAGAACCATGTGGAAGCAATGCCCTTCGAAGTATCCTGAGCTGTTAGGATTTCATTTGCGTTCCAACCAAAACTTTAAACCTTGTTCAGAAATCTTCTGTTGATCAGTTGAGAACCAGCATTATGTGATACTATTTCACAGAAGTCCATTCAATGCCAAAGCAACAAAATGTGCATTCTGACATAGTACTGTGATACAGCACTGCCCTTTAACACCTGTGTCATGACATCAAGTGCATGTATGTAGTTTGTGTTGCTTTGTTGCAGTGTGTTTTATCAACCCCCCCCATGTGCTGTTTCCTAAGTAAAGGTAAAGAAGAAAACTCCTTATGCATTTTAATGCAAAAGTAAATTTGCAACCCCCCCCATCATCCTCGAATCTGTTCCTGTGTTTACCAACTAAAAAACTTAAATGTTGAATGATCAATGCCACGAGAGATGAGTTTCTGGTGTGGTGCCCATGAGCACGAACTAACCCACCAAGTCCATTTTTAAAACAGCTAGCAGCAAGCATTTCTCAGCAGTCTTTACCAAGATTCTTGTGGGGGAAGTCTGACCAGAGTTTCACTGTACCCTTCCCCTTTCTGCAATAGGAAGATTACATAAAAGAAGACCCCCTGTTTACAGGAGAAGAGAGAAGACCAAGCTAAAAAGAAAGTGGCAGACAAATACTTGCTAAATTGCAGAAGGAAAGAGTTATAGGTTCAGTTTGGGGATGGGGACACAGTCAGGCAGGGAAGAAGGCAATTCCTATAAGCAGGCTTTTTATTATAAAAAGTTTTTTATAACTGAGTGTTCAATCTTTTTTGTTCTTAAACATTTTTCCTAAAGTTGTTTAACCTACTCATGTATTCTATCCCTATGCCTGTTGTGACCTAGGCCCAAGTAGTTATTACCAGACACAATCAATCCTAAACATACTTTATTAGAACAGCTGAGAATTTACTTCATTCTCAGTTTAGTCCAAATTAATTCCAAAACAAATCCTTCAGAAAAAGTCCTTTGGCCTTATCACAAACCTTTGTCTTCTTTGGCATCCTGCCAAAGGCTTTTCTTGGCAAAGCCGCACGAAGTTCAGAAACAAGAGACGCCGACTAGAAACCAATGTAGCAACGTTGTTTTCCTACAAAGAGCTCAAGAGCTGTTGCTGCTCTTTTAAGCCTTATGGGAGGGGCCAATCATCTCCTGGCCTTACTCCCGAGTCATCCTTTTTGCTTTAGCTGTTCTTGCCTTCTGGCAGCTCTTTGCATGTGTGCACTAGGAACAGGCTCCTCCTGTTGCTCTGCCTCTCTGCTGTCCACCTCTGGAGGCTCTGGAGTCCATGCATTGCTCCCAGATGGCCCTGGCCCCATCTCTGCCTCTGACGCAGAGCCCTCATCCAGGCCTTCCACTGACTCCAGGACTGGCCCATTGTCCTCCCCAGCCTCCTCACTGTCCAACTCCACTGCCAGCTCTGCAAGCTGCTGGTGGACCATAACAGTGCCACTAGTCTTATCACTTATAATCCAAGATCCCATTTTATCTCTTAACCAGTAACTTGGATTTTATGCTATGTTTTCTGTGCTATACTTATTGAAAAGTATATTTTTTCACAGTGAAAACAAGGTGTGGACAAGGTAGCACTTGGTCCTGCAGTCAGATAAGAGTTGGAGTTTTATTTTTCATAGACTCTCTTCTGCTGCTTATAATTGCTCTAGGCCTGAAGCTGTACCCTTAGATACGTTCTTGAAATCTCAAAGGAACAGCTAGTCTTTGGGTTGCTTTTCAATGCCGGCACTGTGAGCTGTTTTCTGGCGCACTACTAGTGACTGAATTTCTGTTAAAGCTTGGGTCCTCTGATGTCCCTGGACCACTGCTGCCATTCTGGTGTCACTCTCTCCCTTTCATTGCTGCTTCTGTTCTCTCCTAGCTCTTCAGGGCTTTAGTTTTCTTTCTTTGTTTAGATCATTCCCTTCCCAACAATACAACCTATTCTGATGTAGTAGAGCCCTTTTTAAAGGACAAGCTCAAAATAGGAAACTGCACCAGTGTTTTGTCTTTTTTTTTTTAAAAAAAGTAGTGTCACTATTTTAGTCTATTCTGGAAGCACATTATATAGGAGATGGGCAAGTTAAATCTGAGGCAGCTGTTGATAACAGAAGGAAAGAAAGAAATGAGGAACATGTCTCCTTTGAAAGGAACATAGAGAAGGCTGAACTGTTTCATGATATTTATTGTGAAGCAATAGAATAATGGAAAAGAGTCTGAGATCAGCACCCTGAAAGGCACTGAAAGGGAATTGTGAGTAACTTCATGGGTCTACTACAAAAAAGGGGCTACAGCACTGGAAGTTGGGCTATGGAATAAAACATTGGGTTGTGGAAAGGCATCTCATTCAAGTGTCCAAGCAGAAACACCAAAAAGGGAAGAAGGGGGGGAAGAGAGAGAGAGAGAGAGGGAGGGAGGGGGAGAGAGAGAGGGGGGGGGATCTTTTCCTTTCTCTAACACTGTTCATCCAGACAATTATGGATATTTCCAGATGACAGACTGTTCCATTATCCATTTTTCTCTATATTTCAAAATTAGAATAAAGCAGGGCTGTTCATACCATTTCACTCACCAAGACACTAGAAACAATTTATTATGGCTAATCTGACCAGTTCTGGTAGTAGTTGGTAAAGTTTCATTCCTGCCCACCAAGATACATCACAGCCATTCAGTGCTCATCTTCTCTGTTTTATATTCATAAACAAATACCTTCCCCCCCCCCAAAGAAAATAAATTAAGTATCCCATCTTTCTAGAACAGTGGCATATTTGGGGGACTGGATGGGATGAAACAAGCTCCAACTTAACTCTAGCAAAGCAGAGTTGCTATGGGTTCTTGGACCCTGTGGGGACAAGGATTTTCCATCTTCAGTTGCAGATGGGGTTAGACCCTATGCACAATCCAGGTCTCCTCCTAGACTCATGGCTCCTGCAGTTGGTAGCCATGGCTAGGAGAGACTTTGTACACCTTCATTTGGTGTGTCAGTTGCATTCATTCTTGGACCTAGAGGCTCTGTTCATAGTAACTCAAGCCCTTGTAACCTCTCATTTAGGTACTGCAAATTTGCTCTGCATGGGGCTGCCCCTGAAGAAGATTCAAAAGCTTCAACTGATGCAGAATGCAGCCGCATGGGTAATAAAAGGTGCCAGATTTACAACACACATATAACACCACTTTTGCATGAGCTGCATTGGTTACTGGTGTATTCCTGGATGCAATTTAAGATGCTAGTTGTCACCTTTAAAGCCCTACATGGTTTGGAACTGGGTTACCCAAGGGGTCGCCTGTTTCCAAGAATCTCTATCCAAATTTACACATTTTTTAAGCCTGTCTTCTTTTTACTGCAGGGTGCACTGTATGTGTGTGAAAAATCCAGTCCTTTCTGATCATCTCTCACTTGGCTTAACCATTGATATACCTGTTGTACATGCAGATAGGAAATGGTGAACCAGTTAGGATTTATAGGGGCTTGCCTTTCTCACTGTATACAGAATGTGGAAACTGTGACCAGTGAACAGAAAGGTATATATGAACCAGTAGCTCCACAGAGTGACTAATAGGAAGACAGACATTGCCTTAATAAAATTAAGTGCAAGAATAAGTTGGAAAATATCATACATGGATCAGATGAGACAAGGAAACTCAACTGCAAGTTGCCATGCATGCTGGGACAGGGCAAGGTGAAGCCAGAGGTGGGTTTCAGCAGGTTCTGACCAGTTCTGGAGAACTGGTAGCGGAGATTTTGGGTAGTTCGGAGAACCAGTAGTAAAAATTCTGACTGGCTCCACCCCCATCTATTCTCTGCCTCCTTAGTCCCAGCTGATCAGGGGGAAATGGGGATTTTGCAGTAACCTTCCCCTGGAGTGGAGTGGGAATGGAGATTTTACAGCATCCCTCCCCTGCCACGCCCATCAAACCACGCCCACCAAGCCATGCCACGTCCACCAAGCCACACCCACAGAACCGGTAGTAAATATTTTGGGAACCCACCACTGGGTGAAGCTGATGTGATCTGTTCAAGCCTCTCAATGAGACTGCTGAAGCATTGCTGCCTATGGTTAACAATTTATGTGGAAGAACCCAAAGTCACACCAATCTCACTCACTCACTCATTCTATTGCTTGAGTGCTAGCAAATTTGAGTAGTTGACATAGAACAAGCACGCGACAAAGCATGATAATTTCCAGAAGATTTTGAAGACATCATGAAAGTATTGAGTGCCAGAGCAGTAATGGTGGGCCTTCTGTACCTCTGTGGCTTTCATGATTTACATCTAATGATTTGCTTGTAGCTGTGATGAGCAATTGCAGAAAGCTTTTTTTAACTAAATGCCTAAAGCATATATAGATACCCATCAAGTCTTCCCAAGACACAAAAGACAACTCTGCAATCACATGAAGGAAAAGCTTATGACCCCCAAGATATGGTACCAAGACTAATGGAAAACCAGTTGCAGGGACTCATTGTTAATTGTATCTTGCTTATTCCTGTCCACATCTCCTTCCAAGGATTTGTTAATATTTCTAGAAATAAATTACATAGGAAAAAAAATAATTGCATATCATCAAAAGTGCTACGATGTGGCCCTCAAAGAGAAATGAAGGATCTGTGCCTAGGCATGCATGACAAAAAATGGGACCCCTGGCCAAAATGAACTTTTCATTTTGAGCTTTTCAAAATTCTGAACAAGTCAGGATGACAATACCTGTAAGACTGTATTTTTGTAATATTTTCTATATATTTTTCCTGTTAGCCATGTTGAACATGTTTTTTCAAAAGTAACAATGGGATGCAATTAATAACAATAGCTAAGTAATTTTTTTCTCAAAACACAGAAATCTGGGGCAAAATCTGACATGCACTGAAAATCTTATATTTTATAAATCCCAGTCAGCCCATTTTCCTACTGTGTAGATACTACATAAGCAAGCTGCTATAGAAACTGAGCTGAAAAGAACTCTAATAATTATGACTGAAAAGTTAATTATTTGGGCAAGGTAACAAATTGTGCAACTTAAGAAGTACTTTTTACCTGTGATCCTGTGGAGTACCGTCCAGGAGTTCGTGACCCAGAAGTTTTTCCTGAGCCGATGGAGTTCTCTGTACTTTTCCCACTACAACAATGTGTACGCAGGCATTTCCCATATTCTTTACGTACCTAACAAATTAAATTGTGATATTTATTAGCAGGAAATCCATTCTTCAATTTTGAAAATGATTTTGTATTGGGAAATTGATTCAATTATAATAGTTTCTGGATATCTATTAGGGCTGCTACTGTCATATTTTAAAATATATAGTATTTGCTATGAAGGTGTTCAATTAAAAATCCAGACTTTTCAAGGAGTAATATGAAATAAAATCAGGTATTTTGGAGGTACAAAAGGAAAGTTTATCTATCTAATTCATAAATTTCTATTTTCCTTTGCCAATATCTTTGCTCTATATCTTTGCATTTATGGTTCATTCATTCATATAATCACCTTTCAACATAGATAAGTACAAGATGATTGAATTTTTTAAACTTAAAATATAAACCAGCAAACTTAAGAGCATGAGAAAATATAAAGCAGAGCAAGTCCATCTAAAACCTCTTCAATATGGAGTAGAATAGAACAATATATCCTATCAATGGCTACATAGATCAGAAGAAATATAATCAGCATCAAGGTCACGCATGTTTCTTGCCCACTCTATTCCATTTAATTTCTCAGCAAATTATTATTTGTAATATAGCCACTAAGATGCAGATATTTTTATAATTTACATTTTTAATCAATTTACATGAAAAACCCCTATATTCTATTAATTGTTAAGTCAATATTTATTTGCATTTAGCCAAAGTCTATTGCAGTAGAAATGTATAAATAAAGGGAAAAAAACCAGAGCATAAATTTGGAAATGAAAACAAACCTTACTTAAATATTTTCCTATTATAATTTTAATATTTGTTTTAAATTTTGAATATTATGTTTTGATTGCTCGTTAAATATTCAATATGACTAGAAAAGTTGAATGAATAACCAATTCAACCAATCGATCCTTAATAAATAAATCAACTGCAGTTCCAGACAAACACAGTTTTCTGGCTATTAATGCAAGCCATACAAAATGATTGTCAACCATTTTTAACTCAAATTCCATTCCATGAGGCCATTTCACTGCTGGCTAAACTGTGATGAGAAATTTCTTCTTGATTAAAAATGTTTTAGCTGAATTTTGTGCTAGTTGGAGATTGCTACTCAGAAGGACTTAATGTAAGGACTTCATTTATTGGTTTATTAGTATTCTACCTTTCTTTTCCTACAATAAACAAAATGACTTATGACAAAGGATTTGTGCCCAGTATGAGGATGTGAGAGAATAGTTCAATTAAAAAATTCAGAAAGATCATTACTCATAAATTTCATTATTTTCACTTTCTATATTCTAATAAGATTATGGTTATATCTATTAACTGAGACCTAATAAGAAATCTATAAGTGAAATATAGCAATGAAAAGATATAATTTCTTTAAAAGAACATGAACAATGGAAAAGGAGAAGTTACACTGATTATTAAGAAACATTCTCAGTTTCTTAGAATTAAAGACCAAGAGAAGCTGGGTAGCTAGATACTGATGACATAATCACATGCTTACAAGAGCTCACCAAAAGAATTACTAACGTTCAATCCAGGTAAAATAATGCCCATGAGATCACAGAAGCATCCAGACTCCTACTAAGCTAAATATACTAATCATTTTTAATTCACCATATGCTAGAGAACTGTTTACTTGTCTAAGATTGATCTTAGATTGTCTAAGATTGACCTGTTTCCCATTCAGATCAAGGATCAGTATTATATAATGCTTTCTCTTCAGTGGTAGCTAGACATCTTCCAGAAAGCCTTTATATCCAGTTACTCACTTCTGAAGTATAATGCTTCAGATTCTGGAAATTCTACTTAGCTATTTTGCATTACTTTTCTCAATTGGACTTTAAAGTTATTGAAGGGGGAAATATTTAGCTAACATATTCTGAATTTGGCATCTAGAATGTGCCCTTGGTGTCATTAGATGTATGAATACCTACAGATTTTAACTGATCCCTTTTAAAAAAAAAAGTTAGAATTGTGCCAAGTTTAAGAGCAAATTCCACACACATGTTCTACCTGGAAGTGTCCCGATTGTGTCCCTTTCATTTCAGAAAGGTGAAGATGAAAGATGAAATTCCTAATTTCTGAGCTCAAAATAAAATTTCTTTGAATTTGAAACAATTCTAGAATAGTTTCTAGTATAGAATATCATTATATATATATAATCAATATATATGATTTGGTGAGATTCTTTTCTGAATTTGATAAAATAGTTTTACAATGCCTAGCAGGAGAGAGTGACCCATTACAACTCCCAGATTTTCAATAGTGCCCAAAAATTAAGGTATAAAGGGAGAGCTTCAAGGGGATTATGTATTCTTACTAAGGTAGAATTGCAATGGCAGGGTGAGAAATCATATAATAGGAATAATGGCTTCATATACTGGCCGTGAAATTCAGATATAAAAGTGTTGAGCTTGTACTGGTAAATGTTTATATGCCACCAAATACATTCCTTTATTACATGATATGATTACAGTCAATATAGTGAACTCCCAAATAATTTTTTTGATAATCATCATTGGCATTCAAAAGATAAAGATAATACTGCTGGTCTAAACTTGACATTGCTGATTTTTAAATATGATCTTCTAATTCTGGGAGGCAAGGATAACGATTCTGTATACCCCTCCATCGACCTTACACTCAAACATGTTAGATTTAATTTGTGTATCAAAAAGTAAAGCTGACGTTCTCAGAGGTCATTATCTATCCAAGAGAGTGATCACCAGCCAGTGAGTGGGAAGTTCCTAGTTTCTTTGGACTTAAGTTCATGTACCATGGTTTATAACTAACTGAGAGATGAATCAGAATAAAATAAAATAGTTAATATGGTCCAAAATATGTCTACCAAGGTAATGCTGTATAGTTTCAAATCAGAGAATGCTATCAGTTGGGTCTTAGCGGTCCACAGTCAATCTTCTATGCATTCATAAAGTTGTGCCACATGTTGAGAAAAGACATCTATTATCCAAACCCTCCTCCAAAAGTTTCCTTATAGATAAATCTCCCAGGTTTGACAATGAGTGTCATTTGATGAAAAAGCAATTGAAGATACAGTTATGAGATTTGCTCAGAGGCATTCCTTTGTATATATAAGGCTAGGATGCTGTCTTTAAGAAGAGGATACAAAAAGCTCGTTAAATCAAAGGGGAGAAAAAGCCATGCTGCTTCAAATTGATCAGGACATGAGCTGTCAGCAAGAAGTCATAATTCAGCTATATTTTGGCACTCTGTAGCTGGGATCCTGAAAGAATGGAGATTCATATTCAATATACCAATCACAGCTGAGGATTGGGGAAATTATTATCATCAACTGTTTGCTCTCTGGAACCTGTTGAGAAACAGTTACTAAATAGCAATTTACCACCTATTGAAACTACACCCCTCTGACCACCAGTATTAGAAAAACAAGATTAAATCTATTACAAAAGGCATGAAGAGCAATAAATAAAGCCCTGTTGAGGGCTTTCTACCAGCCAAGTTATTCAAAAAGTACTCAACCACAAGCCCCTCTCTTGGTTGGTTTATTTATACATATAAATAGTATCTGCCATATCACAGTCAGGGGGAAGATGGCAGTTATAGTTCCTAAAAAGGATTCTAGCAATTACAGGCTCATGCATCTAATAGATATCTAATAAATATATGCCAGGTTCCTCTTGAGGAGAGTTGAGAGTTGGCAAGTACTGCACATTCTTGCAGAAGAACAAACTGGCTTTAGGCATGGTCGATCCACTATTGCTTTGTCTTGAAGCATCTAATTACCAAATAGTCAGTAAGGGGACACAGCTGATTGCTGTCTTCATAAACCTTAGTGCAGCATTTGATTAAATAGAAAAATATTATAGAGGAAATTGAAATTAATTGTCCTCAATACAGAACACAGCCTGCTTGCATTGACCAAGGTTCTTTATACAAATACTGTAAAGAGTATATTGTAAACTGCTTCAGGGTGTGGTTTAGGGTTAAACAAGGAGGATTGACTGTCTTACTTACAAAGGAGTAAGACAAGGGTGCATAGTTGCACCATTGCTATACACTCTATATATTAATGACTTACCATCACTGATGAAGGATTCTGTACTACACACAACTAAGGTACTTGACAAATGTTACTATATGTTGACAGTATGATTTTTACTATTCTATTTTGGGTTGCATAGATTGTTAAGACTTGGCTACTACTGCCCTAATAATTCTTTGATTATTAATACATCAAAATAAAGATCATGGTTTTTAAAAACACCATCTCAGCCATAGATGGCTATTAAATGGTGAGTCAATTGAGCAAGCCAACACCTCTCCTTATTTAGATGTAGTCTTATATGAGACTGGATCTTGATTCCCTTATCATTGAGGAAGTTCACCCAGAGAAGGGCAGGTATAAATTCAATATTAAAAATTACAAAGCATTCAATTCAGATTCTATGCATGCAAAATCAACACTACCACTATGCTTTTATATGGAGATGAAGTTTGGGACTTACAATGCATGCCATTACTAGAACAAACACAATCATAGCATCTGAGTAGTGATGCTAGTGTATTCTGAGTAGCTGAGTAGTGTATTTTGGGTGTCAATAAAATAACCTCACCTGCAGAGTTTAGAGTTGAATTAGGAATTTAAACAATTTGTTCTTTGTCTAAAATCAGGCCATACAATTATTGGTGCAAATCAAGGCTATGAAACTGAAGACCTCCAAAATTGTATCTAATAGTATTCTATTAAGATACAATTTCAAAATCTCAATTAGGGACCTTTTGGATTGCACAACTGACAAATTATATCAGGAATATTTGGCCTCTCTGTTTCTTGCCTGATTTTTCTGGGAGACAAGAGAAAAGATTTCTGCACAAAGAATTTTGGATATACTATAGATACTCCGAAAGATACTGCTATCCTCAGTAATCCAGCACATTGAAATGGATTAGCTACTTTAAACACACCTTCCTAATTACTAAGTATTAAATACAGAAATGCTCAAGAACTTTAGGGATGTATTTATTTGAGTGAGATTTGGGCAGCTGGACACAATGGTTAAAAAATGGAAGGTTTACCCAAGTTTCTTATGATGAATGTACTTTCTTTTTTGAAGCTCCAGAGATAGAGGACACAGCACATATATTATTTGAATGTCAACTGTATAAGAAAGAGACAGTCATATCTTGGATTCCAAATTAGATAGCATTTGCATTAAAACAACTTATTTCATGTGAGGTCAGAACTCCAAAATTATATATAGTATGGCCCTTTATGTGAACAAAATAGCATAACTGAGAACTGCATGTGTGGATTTGACTGGTTAATTATAGGGATGACACAGAAATACCATTTTAATTTTCATTTAGTTACCGGTATGTCTTTTACTCTACTTCATAACAAGTGGTCTTATCATTCTATAAAATATTTTTTATTTTGATTTGGCATAATAGCTAAACAATAAATTATAAGACAGAAAAATGTGAAATCACAGCTGGTTTAGCAGGTTTTAGCCTTCATTCCATCCAGTTCTTCCATAGGACGTTGGATGTCATATTAAATTGGTGTAGTATATGTTGTGGATCCAAGCAATGTGGCCTTTTGGAACTGACAAATGGAAATTTTGTTAACATGCATATTTTATAAGAGCCTACCAATATTTTTGGGGTATCATCATCATCATCATCATCATCATCATCTCTTTTATTCGTTAAACATGAAACTCAGTCAACTGAACATTTAAAAATGTATCACAAATATCATTGACTGGCGCTGATGGTTGATACGGGTTGCTGCCAGCATCCTAGGTATCGACCCAGCATCTTCTTAAGATGTATGATATTCCAAGTAGTGCAGTTTTTTGCAGTTCCGCTGGTTTTATTGCAGGAAGCTACAATTTCTTGATGTATCTTATAACATTCTTGTACCAAGTACATTATTTATTATTATTATTATTATTATTATTATTATTATTATTATTATTGTTGTTGTTGTTGTTGATTTCACTGTTTTACAACTTGTAGTCCCATCAAACTACATTTGCTATTTTAACCATTCTTCAAGTTGGACAATTTTTTTAATTACATTTTTTTGTTTTAGCTGCCAAGTGATTTGAGTTTGACCATTTCACTGCTGATTCCTTATTCAAAACAATCAAAAAAGGTACCTGTTGCAGCTGTTATTTAGTATGAGCAGCAGTAGTAAGAGTAGTAATACTGTATAATTATAGTAGTAATCCTTGGGACTAATCAAGAAACTACTGAGAAACTACTGAGCCTTTTCAGGGTGCCAGAATACATCAGACATCATATTGTTAAGGCTAAACTTATCACATTTATCCACCCTTTTCTAACCATGGCATGAAACAGTTCTTATGTGCCTCCTTGCCTTTTGTTTATGTGCTCCCCAAGCCATATATTGGATTTCAAAGACATCCTTCCATTACTATCCTTATCGGCATGCTATTTTTCCATGACGAACTGTGCTTAAGTGACTCACAATAGTCTCATAACATTTCCATTTCCAAATAGAAATAGGTCATGAAAAGATGAACAATTTTAATAGTGACACAAATCTTAATAGATTAATCAAGATGACTAGTAGAATCAAGCTGATCCCTGCCCTATTTCTCAAGTGGAAATGAACCGGATGAAAAGTAGCAGGCAGCTACTAGCCAGCTTGCTGACTCACTTTTCGAGGTAGATGGTCATTCTTAAGATCAAAACATGCCATTCAGGAGCCAGTTTCTATGTAGTCTTATTGATAAAAAAATGAGTTCTATGTTAGGCCGTTGCAAAATAATACGTAGGTGGGTGCTAACAGAGTAACTTTGGATATCAGAGAAAGGGAGAACAAACATAACAAGTTTCTGGCTTGCTGGAAAGCCACTTTTCAATCATCCTATGTTTACATACAAAATCTGTTAAAAAGGTTGAATATTGTGCACCATTTTCTCTTCACAGTGGATCTGTATTATCTCTGGTTTTCCTTTTATTTCTAACATACCATTTTAATTTATTTATTTTGGTATCTCTCCTAAGTCTCAATTCATTCTGAGCTTTAGTTTATCTGATAGAGGTCCTTTCTAGATTTTTTAAAAAATTATTATTATTTGAATTTATATCCCGCCCTTCTCCGAAGACTCAGGGCGGCTCACAATGTGTTAAGCAATAGTCTTCATCCATTTGTATATTATATACAAAGTCAACTTAATTGCCCCCAACAATCTGGGTCCTCATTTTACCTACCTTATAAAGGATGGAAGGTTGAGTCAACCTTGGGCCTGGTGGGACTTGAACTTGCAGTAATTGCAAGCAGCTGTGTTAATAGCAGACAGACTTAGTCCGTTGAGCCACCAGAGGCCCAAATTGCCTTGTAATCATTCCTCTTTCCATTGGCTAAGCATGTCCTTTTTGCTTTTCAACATTTTAGAAAATTCTGCATGTATCCAAACTGGATTCTTTAGCTTTTGTCCCATTTTTTCCTTCTTATGGGAATTGTTTCTGATGGCTTCTTCAATATCTCATTTTATAGAATTTCCCATCTCCTATCCCTCCTGGATGTTTTTCTTTTTTAGGATTTCAAGGCACTGGTTCTCACCTACATTTCCCCTGAGCAACTCAAAGTCTGGTTTTCTGGAGTTCAGTATACAGGTCTGAGTTTTTTCAGTTCCTCCTCCTCCTGGATATTACAGATCCAAGGGTAACACAATCACTTTTTTAAAGGTGCCAGTCAGCGTCACTATTTAACAGAACAGATAGTTAACAAAATAACAGAGTTGGAAGGGACCAGATTAACAAGCAGGAGACCCTAAACTATTTCAGATAAATGGCTGTCCAATCTCTTCTTAAACACCTCTGGTGATGGATCATCCACATCTTCTGAAAGCAAGCATTCCACTGATTAATTGTTCTCACTGTTGGGAAATTTCTCCTTGGTTCTAGCTTGGTTCTTTTCTTGATTATTTTTCATCCACTGCTTCTTGTCCTGCTTTGTGGTGCTATAGGCTGAACACTTTTCTTCTTTCTGGCAGCCCTTCAAATATAGGAACACTGATATCATGTCACCCAGGGTCCTTCTTTTCAATAGACTAGACATACCCAATTTCTTCATATGTTTTAGCTTCCAGCCCCCTAATCATCTTTGTTGCTCTTCTTTGCATTCTTTCCAGAGTCTCAACATTCTTTTTCACATTATGGCGACCAAAACTGGATGCACTTTGGTCTTATCAAGATATTATAAAGTGGTACTAACACCACATGAGATATTGATTCTATCCCTCTGTTAATGCAGTCTAGGATTGTATTGGCTCATATTTAAGTGATTGTCCACTAGGACTCCACAATTCCTCTCATAGGTACTGCCATGTACCACCTATTCTATAGGTACAGGTACCACCTATTCTATACTTGTACATTTTGGATTCCCCCCACCTCAAGAATAAAAGGGGCCGGAATAGCTCAGGCTGTTAAGAAGCCTGTTATTAGAACACAGTAGCCTGCAATTACTGCAGGTTCAAGCCCGGCCCAAGGTTGACTCAGCCTTCCATCCTTTATAAGGTAGGTAAAATGAGGAGCCAGATTGTTGGGGGGGCAATAAGTTGACTTTGTAAAAAAATATACAAATAGAATGAGACCTGAGTCTTCGGAGAAGGGCGGGATATAAATGTAAACAAAAAAAACAACCTTACTTTTCTCACCACTGAAATTCATTTTATTAGATAAAGCCTAGTGTTCAAGTCTGATGAGATCATTGATACCATCGACCATGGTATCCTGCTGCGCCGGTTGGAGAGTTTGGGAGTGGGAGGCACCGTTTATCGGTGGTTCTCCTCCTATCTCTCTGACCGGTCGCAGACGGTGTTGACAGGGGGGCAGAGATCGACCGCGAGGCGCCTTACTTGTGGGGTGCCTCAGGGGTCGATTCTCTCGCCTCTCCTGTTCAACATCTACATGAAGCCGTTGTGCGAGGTCATCAGTGGCTTCGGGGTGAGTTATCAGCTGTACGCTGATGACACTCAGCTGTACTTTTCCACCCTGGGCCACCCCAACGAAGCTGTTGAACTGCTGTCTCGTTGCCTGGAGGCCGTACGGGTCTGGATGGGGAGAAACAGACTCAGACTCAATCCATCCAAGACGGAGTGGCTGTGGATGCCGGCACCCCGGTACAGTCAGCTGCAACCGCAGCTGTCTGTTGGGGGCGAGTCACTGGCCCCAACAGAGAGGGTACGCAACTTGGGCGTTCTCCTGGATGGACGGCTGTCGTTTGAAGATCATTTGACGGCCGTCTCCAGGAGAGCCTTTTACCAGGTTCGCCTGGTCCGCCAGTTGCGTCCCTTTCTGGACCGGGATGCTTTATGCACGGTCACTCATGCTCTCGTCACTTCCCGTCTGGATTATTGCAATGCTCTCTACATGGGGCTACCCCTGAAGTGCACTTGGAGACTCCAGTTAATCCAGAATGCAGCTGCGCGGGTGATCGAGGGAGCTCCTCCTTGCTCCCGGGTAACACCGCTCCTGCGCAGTCTGCACTGGCGACCTGTGGTCTTTCGGGTGCGCTTCAAGGTTTTGGTTACCACCTTCAAAGCGCTCCATGGCTTAGGGCCCGGGTACTTACGGGACCGCCTGCTGTTACCTTATGCCTCCCACCAACCCGTACGCTCTCAGAGAGAGGGTCTCCTCAGGGTGCCGTCCGCCAAGCAATGCCGGCTGGCGGCCCCCAGGGGAAGGGCCTTCTCTGTTGCAGCACATACTCTCTGGAACGACCTTCCCCCCGGTTTGCGCCAAATATCTGACCTTCGCACCTTTCGCCGGGAATTAAAAACTCACTTATTTATTCAAGCGGGACTGAACTGATTTTTTAAACTTTTTAATTTTTAATTTTTAATCCTTTGTAATTTTATATGGGGTATTTTAGGTTAGGTCAATCTGACGGTTTTAATTCAGCCACTATTGAATAGGTATTTTAAATTGATATTTTAACTTTGTATACTTATTGTTTTTATCTTCGGCTGTACACCGCCCTGAGTCCTTCGGGAGAAGGGCGGTATAAAAATTTAAATAAATAAAATAAATAAATAAATAAAATAAATAATTCTGAATCCTGAGCCTGTCTTCTGAAGTGTTGGCTATTAGGGCCAGCTTGGTGTCATCTGCAGATTTGATGAGCTCCTCTTCTAAATAGTTTATAGATATTGAAGAGTACTGGATCTAACACAGAATCTTGGGGTTCCCCACTGCTTACTTCCCTCCATGTAGCTGTAGTTCCATTAAGGACTATACGTTTAGTGTGGTTTGTCTGTCAGTTACAAATCCATCTGGTGGTGATGTTACCTAGTCCACATTTTTCTAACTTAATAAGAAGTAGTTAGTGGTCTACTTTGTCAAATGCCTTACCAAAATTCAAGTATACTATGATCACATTATTTCATTGGTCCACTAATTCAGTCACAGAATGAAATAAGATTTGTTTGGCACAATCTGTTTTGGTTAAACCCATGTTGGCTTCTAGTTATAACTTCGTTTGCTTCTAGGTGTTTGCAGTTCTATTTCTTGATTATCTTTTTCAGGATCTTCCCAGATACTGATGTCAAGCTAATTGGTCTGCAGTTTCCTGGATCCATTTTTCCCCTTTTTTGAAAATGAGAACCACATTGCTCTTTTCCAGTCCTCTGATAGTTCCCTTGTGCTCCAGGATCTTTGAACGATATAGTTCAGTGATCCTGAGATTATGTCTGCCAGCTCCTGCAGAACTCTAGGTAATCCATCTGGTCCTGGTGATTTGAACTCATCTAGGCAGACATGTGTTCTCTTACCATTTTCTTACCTATTTTAATTGTATTTTATGGTTCTGTTTTTGGTAGGTTGGGCTATTTTTCCTTTTTGCATATAAGACAGATACAAAGAATGAAATAAGCAACTCCACTTTCTCCCTACTGCCTGCATTTCCTTGACATCTTCTCCCATTAATGGACCAATTGTTTCCTTGATCTTTTTCTTGTTTGTTACATGTTGAAAGAAACTTTAAAATTATTTTTGACATTTGTCGCAAGTCTTAGTTCATTCTGAGCCTAAGCTTTCCTGACTTCATCCTAGCAGATTCAGGCTATATGCTGGTATTCTGCCTTAGTTTTGCTCCCTCTTTCCATTTTTTTATACTTAATCCTTTTGTCTTTTAGTTTAACATAAAGTTCTTTATAGAACCATGCTGATTTTATCTTGGATTTCTAACTTTTCTTTTTCAGCAGTATTGTCGTGCACTGGGCTTTTATAACCACATTTTTTAGAGTTTCCAAAAATTTTTGAGTTATTTTCATCTTTAAGATTTTAATCCATGGAATCCTTCCCAAGCTCAAAGTTTGTTGAAATCAGTTCTTTTAAAGTCTAAAATACTAGTCTGATTTTGTTCTATTATGTGTGTCTGCATTATATTGAATTAAAATGTGACATGGTCACTCTTCACCAAAGTTCCTGCAAATTCAATCCCCTCTATCATTTCATCTCTTTTGGTAAGAATTAAATCCAATATAGCTGACCCTTTAGTTTCCTCTATTTTTTGGATGACAAAGTTGTCAGCTAGGCTCATAAGGAACCTGTTTGATCCCTCATTTCATGCAGAGTCTGTTTCCCAGTTGATGTCACGATAGTTAAAGTTCCCCATTACTATTATGGTATGTTTCCTACATACATTAGTTACCTGGTTAGCAAAAAGTTCATCTATTTCTTCTGCTTGGTTGGGTGGCCTGTAATATATACCTATGGCAATGTCATTCTTTTTTCCTTTTATATGAATCCATATGCATTCAAGGGGTACAGGTGTAATGATTTTTTTTACATATAATGCAACTTCACCTTCTCTTTTGTTGGGTCTGTGTCCATTCTATCTATTTTGTCCATGTTGCTTGGATCCTTCCCTATGAATTCCCCTCGCCAAACTCCCACAGAAATATTCACTATTTGCTTCCTGTGGTGTATTGAGCACAGAGAAATTCTAGATGAAGACTAGATTGGACTGAAAGAAGAAGATAGGTAAAAAGAAAAAGAAAGGGTACACACTCCAAATGAGTCTCCCCCTGGAACTCCCTTGCTAATCTCCCTGCAAAAACCCTGCTTCCACTCACACCTATCTCCTCATGTCCATTTTAAATATTTGCTTTTTCTTTTCTTCACTACCTGATTTGACCATCTCAATGTGCCTTATTCTGTGGACATATTGCTATTCCAGGAAGCATTGGAGAAATATTTCTAATCCTCTAAAGGTTCCATGCTGTTATATGGTACGTGGCCAAGAATTTTAAGGCCCTGGATGGCACTTCATCACTTGCTTCTTGCTTACAGTGAATTACATTTGCCATTTTAAAGTCCCTTTTCTAGGCTGGAAAGATTAATTTTGGAGATGTATGCCATATTGCTCATCTGTAATTCCAGGTGGTTTATGAATATATTAAAAAGCAATCTCACTGCAAATCCTTAGGAGACCTCACTTTGGATACTTCCACCTTATGAAAATTATCCATTAATTCCTTCTTTTTGTTCCCTGTTCTTTAATCAGTTAGCAATCCATTAAAGGACTTCAATGAATCAAAGAGTTAGAAAGAACCCACAAGTCACTGAGTTCGGTTACTCAGAAATTAAACCTCTCCTTTTATCCCAATGGTGTTAAATTTACTCTAGAGTCTTAGTGAAAGACTCCGTCAAAGTCTTTTTGAAGCCTAAACCTTGAATCACTGGAACAACTTGGAAACAACTAATTCAAATTCCAATGGATAAAGTTAACCCATTTATATGTCTGTTGACATTCAAAGCAGTTTTAAATGCTATGAAGTAAGATTAACATTAGAAAAACTCTTTGTTGTTTAACAAGATGTGACAAGATATGCTTACTTATTTTATTAATAATAATTTATCCACGATATGTTAAAACTCTCTGGCCTATCATTTTCTGTATCTACCTGTACAAAAGATGGATCTACAATTTTAAAGAAAATTGAGACTACTTAGTCTCAAAAGACATAGTTCAAAATGTATTTTTCACCCCAAGTTCTATATTTTAATGTATACTAATATTACGTTCAATGAAATGCAAGTTCTTTTGGCTGATCTTTGATCCTAATAAACTGAAACTGAAAATTTATGTTGATAGCTAACAAAATCCCCACTCTACATTTATCTGGATGGAGCAGATAAAAACAGCTTGTATCTGCCAAAAGCAAATTCTTCAAGAATATTTGATCATTTGTCCCACTTTTATTATTTTTACAAATAACTCAAGGAAGGAAACACATCCAACACAACTTCCTCGTCCTATTTTCCCGACAACAACCCCGTGAGATGGGTTGGGCTGACTGAGAGGGACTGGCCCAAGGTCATCCAGCTGGCTTTCATGGCTAAAGCAGCACTGGAGCTCATGGTATCCTGGTTTCTAGCCTAGTACCTTCACGACTATACTAAATTGGTTCTCTCTTATCACAAAAGCTTCTATCACAAAAGCCAGGTCAACACCCTACCTCCTGAAAAGTTGCAGATTTCAGTGCTACACCGTTGCCAAGGTAAAATCAGTTGGAATAGTACTATTTGGAGAGAAATTCAGAAGGATTACTTTTAAATGTGTTTCTAAATAATGCACATTTAATGAAATGCTCCATGATCATTAATAACTACTCTCTTTTTTTCCATAGGTTATATTAGTTGTCAGGCAAACCAATTAAAAACCAAAGTGTAATCACCACCACCACCACCATCATCAAAATCAACATCGCATCATCCTTACCTTTTTTTGGAGAACACAATGGAAAATGAATATAAACATTCCCTGCAGAGAATTGAAAATGGTGAAGAGGTACGCCATGATCACCGTGCTTTCATTAATATACATAAGTCCAAAGGCCCAGGTGAGTCCCAATAGGCAGAGCAGAGCTATTGCACCTATAACCCATGACCTGTCAAGGAAAGAAGGAAGAAAGGAAGAAAGAAAGAAAGAAAGAAAAAAGAAAGGACAGAAAAGAAGTGTATTTGACTGATAAAGAAAACAATTCAATGAACACAACAGTATTTTAGATTATTCTTTGATGAAAAGAAAGGCAGAATGTGAATATTTGTGAGAAATGAATTTTTTGAATTCAATGCAGTTTTATTATCAAATTCATAATCTGAAGAAAATATATAGATGGAAAATGTCATGAGCATGAAAATGCCTCTCTAGAAAAACAGGCTTGTAGCAAATGTTTTTGAGTAGAGCAGTGCAGATGTAATAAAATATAGAGATATATGACACTGTAGAAGAAAATAAAAAAATATTTTAAATTTGCCTCCTTCCCTTACATGCCTAATTTTTAAAGCTTCATCATATCGATCCTACAGAAACCACTCTGGAGAAAAAACCCAAGGACAGTTAACAGAACAACAGTCCTATTATTTTTAAAAAGTGCAATGGTGGAACACTAGCAGATGGTGTTATACATTTTGTATATTTTCTGCAGTTAGCTGGCTCCAAAATTCTTTGCATAATGTATTTTCAAGTGAGTTCTATATTAAATAATCTGAAACCTAAAATTTAAATACAACCTAGACAGTGTTCAAAATAAATTTTGCCCAATGTTTTGTTGGAAACATTGCTTGTTTTTCCAAAGAAGAAATTCCAAAATAGTATATTATTAACTAGTAATAAATACTGATTTTATAGATCCACTTCAGTCTGAGTTCTGTTCTGGCCTAATTATAAGAGAATCTCCCCTGCCTAAAGTGATGGATTACTTTCCCACGAGAGGAACATAATCAGTATGGACATGGTATGGACAAACCAACAATTGCTGTCCATGATGCCAAAATGACAAAACACGTGCCATGATGTTATAGTGTAACATCTGTCCTTTTTTTCTTGTGTCTACATGAAAGTTACATATCAATGTAACAGCACACACCACTATGTAATGGGCAAAATTTGCATTGTGATATTGTAATGCATGATTCATCATTCATCACTTCCCTTTTCCATTCTGAAAATGCTTTCAATCTGTTCTCCTGTGGTATTTTTCTGCTATATTTAATTACCACTGATTTCAGTATCAACCTGTATTGGCTCTATGGATTAGGAACTTCTGCTAGCCCTGCATCTATTCTGGAGCAAAGCATTGGGATACAGTACTGTAGTTTGGCCTCCCAACAGTCTTTCTGTGGAATGACTCAATTTACTTACAGTGCCATCTATAATATCTATGAAGTGGCTTGATACAGTAATGAGGACATTTGGGGTGAGGTGTCACCCCAGCTCTATTACTTGGTGACCTCAGAATCAGGACAGGCCATGCAAGTCTGAAATTGTTGCTTGAATGCAATAGCGGAAAACAGATAAGGGCCACATCAATAGAACACAAGCATTGTGGATCAGTGGCTTCTGGGTAGGAATAGGAATTAAAGATATTCTCTATTCTGGACGGAACTGTAGACCCCTGAAGGAACAGGTTCATATTCCTAAGGGCTTCCCAGATCTGTCATTGCTGCTCAAACAGATGATCTTTGTGGAGCCCATTCTTGAATAAAAATAGCTTGGTTACACAGATTCAGGCATCCATAACTTCAAAACTCACTAATATAATCCTTCAGAATTTCTAGGACTTTCCTTCAGAATATTCTGGAACCTACAGTTCCTCAACTAGGCTCCTGTATAGGTAACATTATCATTCATATATCTCTGTGCTGGTTGCCAGCCTAGAGAGCCTGTGCTGATTGTCACCCAGAGAGCTGGTATTACTAAACTGAAACAGTTGTCTTCAATTAAATTTGTCTCCAGGTCTGCTCTACAACCTGCAGCTTGATAGCAGTGGTGAAATCCAAATTTTTTTACTACCGGTTCTGTGGGTGTGGCTTGGTGGGCATGGCAGAGGAAGGATACTGCAAAATCCTCATTCCCTCCTCACTCCTGGGGGAAAGATATTGCAAAATCTCCATTCCCACCCCACTCCAGGGAAAGGATATTGCAAAATCTCCATTCCCTCCCCACTCTAGGGCCAGCCAGAAGTGGTATTTGCCAGTTGTCTGAAATATTCAAAATTTCTGCAACCAGTTCACTGAACTGCTCAAAATTTCTGCTACCGGTTCTCCAGAACCTGTCAGAATCTGCTGGATTTCACCCCTGGCTTGATAGTTGGTGGAGGTTTTCTTACAAGGCATCTGTTCTCTAAAATGTCTTTCCCTCTTATGATGCTGGGCCCTGTGTTTAGGCATCTTTGAAACAGTTGGCATTGTATGATTGACTTCCATAGCCATTAACTCCACTAATATCTGGAGAGGGGCTGGATTGTTTTTATTCTATTTCTATTCTGTTTATGTTCTATTTAACTTCATACTTGTCTACTTATTGAAAACAGTTTAGGTTTTCAGAATATGAAGCTTATTAATAACACACACACAAAAAATAAGTAAACAAGCATTCAGTGTTTATCACTACAAAATTCAAAAGAAGAATTTCTAGGGCCCTACTTAAAAGGCCTCTAAATACTCTTGGGAATAATTTAGAAAGATTAAGCCCCTACATCACAAGTGTCAAATTTGCGCCGTCATGTTGCCGTCACGTGACATATCATGATGGTTTCCCCCTTTGCGGAGCAAAGTAACTGGAGTGATGCATCCGGCCCATGGGCTGCGAGTTTGAAACCCCTGCCCTACACCAATTCCATCCTTTAGAAAAACTGTCTCTAAAGGAACGGGAAAAAAAAACCTATCAGGAAAATAGTGGTGACAGAAATGTAGTAGTGGAAAGTGAACTGCCATTTTCCTTGGTGGTGGAATTTGGTTACAAAATATTATATGATTTGGAATATTGTAGTTATTTTGACCCAGATTAATCTGATAATTTGTAAGAGGTTTTTTTTTAACTATAGGAGATTGCGGTATATAAATTGTGGATTAGCCTGATTTAGGACAGTTCTATTCTGTACAGAGGAGAATACTTTGTCTATAGTACGTCATTTCAGTGAGCAAAGCATTCCTGTATTAGCAAGTAGGTGCATGGAGTCTAAAAGTGGGTAAACTACCAGGAATATTGTGTTTAGCCTCTTTTTGGCTGTGTTCCCAGGTGAATTTATGCAACAATTTTGGTATTTTCCTAAGAAGTCTCAGAATTGCACAGAGCTGATTATACAGTAACAGTTACTAGATCAACTTAGAAACCTGAAATATGTTTGATTAACACCAAAGTTATTCAATATTTTCATTGAATTAGAAATGAAAGAAATAGAAGCAATAGGACTGCAGTTGCTGCAAAAGCAATTTAAAACGTATATTGTTTATAGATAACAAAGTAGTAGTCAGATGAAAAAATCAGCATTACTGGAACTGTTATAGACCCACGTGGTCTGAAATTATGTGGAACAATAATAAAACTATGCAAAAATTCAGATACCCATTAGATACCATCTATGCTTCTGTGCTGCCAATTAGCAATTGTTCAGATTTTTTGCAGCCCAAATATGACAGACATATGTTTCTGGAATGCATTAAATGAATGAAGCACTGTGGCAAAATAAAATGCAAGATAATTTTATTTTCTGTTTGGAAGTTCAGGACAACTATAAGGAGATTATCAAGAAATATTTGATTATTCAAGGAATAGTAATCCAGAAATATCATGAAAAGTAAAGAAAAAAAAATCTGTATTATTTTTAACAGTATCCTGGTGTCTCACTAATTTTCATGGGCCATGAGAAGTTTTTCCAGAGCTACAAACTGTATGCCTAAGAATATTACTATGATGATGGAGTACATCTCTAAATTTTCTTATAGAAAGTCTAATAAATGTTATGCATATATCCTTCTCTCTCTCTGTGTGTGTCTATGTCTATATCTGTCTGTTGAGATTATAACTTCTACCCAGCAGATACTATCTTATAAGGAGAGAAGGAACCCACAAACGCAGGAATGAAATTTGCAAAAGGACTATAAGGCCATTTACATACCTTAAATAAGCTAAGTTAATATATTTAATGAAAAGTCTCCAGTCATTTTATTAAAAATTAATGAGTGTCAGAAAGTTTGAATCATGCAGCAGTTTTGGAAATTCCTGCTTCTAAGTCCTGCAGATTTGAGGACTAATTCTGGAATTTTCTCCCCCAGAAACTTTGATATTTAGGAGGCTTGTTGAAAAGCCAACTGGAAACAGAATTGCTATAGGAAATGAAATGAAAGATAGGTGCTCTTCATGTGACCATAGGATCACAGACATTGCAATAAAAAAAAAATCTGTGTTGCTATTGCAAATAATAACGATTTCAGTTTTGTCTTCAGAAAATAGGATCAATATTTTTACCCAAGAAAAACTTGATCTGTGGGCATGCTTGCTTTCATCAAAGAACAAAGAAGCCTGCAGAAAATGTTGAGGCCTGTATAAATTGGCCTCTTCATGGACTGTTGCTTTCTAGTGGTAAAATAGCTTGTATAAATGAGACTGTGAGCTATGCTGCTGAAGCTGTATACTCCCAGAAGGCTTACTCATAATTGCCAAGGGATCAGAGTAAATATGATCCACTGGAGGACAGAAGTAATCCACTTTAGTAATCTGTCAAGAAAACAAATGCATTTAACACCTAAGTTAATATCAACATGATATTGGAAGATGATTCCCCAGAGACAGGAAGTTTCCAGACAGCTATAGGAAAAAAGGACAACTAGAAAAGTGGTATTGTTCCTTTTGGATTAAACCTGAAAAGATACCTTGCTGTTGATATGACCAAACATAAAAATTTGATGCTGCAAATTATTTATACCATCATTATAGTCATGAACCTAGACAAACCTTATGCCATTAAATGCCAAAACTGAAGTTTGATATTCTTGAACTCACTGAAAAGAAATGCAGTGTAATAGGTCACTTAACATGCAAAGACCATCAAACTTTCTGCCTCAGACAAGAAAATCATAGAAGAAATAAAGTAACCATCAAAGGGTGTCAAGTCAGTGTTTGGATACAACTCTACAAAGTAATAGAATGATCTTGATTCCGGTCCAAGACAAGCCAATCAATATTAGTGATCCAAGTCTATGTTCCACCCACAGATACAGAGGAAGTGGAAGATTCCAACGGAATATAAAAATTGTAGGAAAATGGAATGCTAAAGTTGGTAATCAAATGATAATGAGAAGTAAAATATTTGGCCATGGTGTATAAAATGAAAGAAATATGGAATTGTGCCTAGAAAATTCAGTGTTTATTACAAATGTCTTCTTCCAACAACCTAAAAGATTATACTAAACATGGGCATCATCATATGGACAACACCATAATTATTTAATCAGTGCATATCAAAATGGAGAAACTACTAACTTATCAAATTGACTGTGGTTAAGATCATGGACTTTTTGCAGGACTGACATTAAAAGAAAACAAAATTATCAGTCAAACCTAATATGACCTCAGGTATATTTTAAATGTAGTGTTTATGAATATATTTATTTAACTTATATGAATAGGGTGCCTAAAGAATTCTGCTCTGGAATTTATGAGATTATTAAGGATAAGGCAAACAAAAACATTCTAAAATAGAAAAGCAAAAGAAAATGAAATAGCTATCAGCTGTTCTGCTGAATATAGCTGAAGAACTGGAGAAAGCAACAGGCAACAAACGAGAAAAATTTACCCAACTAAATATAGAGTTTCTGAGAACAGCAAGATAAGGCAGTACATTATATCTAAATCAATAGTGCAAGGAAAATAAAGATAACAATTGAATGGGATTTATTTGTGAAAATACAGCAACAGAGGGAAACTTTTATGCAAAAATAGGTACAATAAAAAACAAAGGCAAAGATTTACTGAAAAAAAAAGATTTAAAGAGGAGATGCTATAAAAATAAAAAAGAACTATAAAGAACAAATATCCAAGTAACGAATACATATGAAAGTTAAAGTTTTATCCCTGATCTTCTAGAAAAAGACTGGAAAATCTGGAAAGTGTAGTTAAGTGTGAGAAGACATCACTAATAATGAGATGGCAAGAACTGGTGAAATGCCAGCAGAACTTTGAACAATCTTACAATAGTATGAGGTATGGAAAAGACAAAGAGACTTGGAAAGATTGCTTTATATTCAGAAAAAGAGATTATATAGTTAATATCTAATAGAAAATGGAAAAGGCAAGGATGCATTTTTTTCCATCGTCTGGAATCATTCCAGCTATACACAAGTCTCAGGTCATTGGTTCCCCTGATATAATTCAAAAGATTTGGCCTAATTAGTAACAAGATGCTAAGGGCTTCTACAGATTCTAAGACATTACCTTTGTATTGCATATTATCCATGGAAAACAGCTATAGTAGCAGATTTTTTTGTGATAATCGGTAGTGTTATCTGATTCAAGCTTAATATGACTTAGAATAAACGAAGCAGAAGTGCCTGCCTCAAAGACTATTTCTGATCATTTTTTCCTCCAACATATTACTTCTGCTGATTCAGAGCCACAGGCAATAGTAGACTTCATACAAGACATTCACACAACATGCCCACTAGATTTAACCTGTTCTTTGCAGAGAGAGATGTACAACATTACAGATATTAATTCTCTATGTTGGCAGAATTGTTATGGTGTTGTGCTGCAATCTGGCACAAAGTACTGAAGAAAAGATTAATTAAGCATCATCAAATGCACAAAATATATAGAACTATCTGCATGGCAGCCAAGTCAAATTCTTTAAATTTTTGTAGCTGGCTGGCTGGCTGCAATTCTTGCCAGAAGAATAAACTTTTCTAGTGAACAAAAACTCACTAATTGTTGCTCCAGTGCCAGGAATCTGGAAGAGAATTGAAGTAAATATTAACTCCAATTCAATATTTATGAATTTAGGGGCCAGAAGCATTTAGTTGATATAGACTGTAATTCCATCATTCTCAGACTGCAACTTCTGCCAATCTTATAGATTTTACTCTCATCAATTGTTTTAGAAAAAATAATTATTAAATAAAAATGCCCTGATAAATTAATAATGCTTCAGTGTTCATGGGGAAAAAGTTTGCACCATTGCTTAGAAGTTTAAATTTATTCATATGACAATCAGTATCAACTATTCACAAGGCAATAGGGAGATAGAAAGAAATGGTTCCAACCTCTTTTATTATGTTAAAAATCTTCTTTCACTTATGCCCTGGGTCTGCAAATTAATTATAAATCCTGGTTTCATATCCGAGAATAAACTGTACTCTAATTCTCCTGATTTTATAAAAAAATGTTTCTCTGATGCAAACACAGTCTGCATATTCTACTTTGATAATCATCATCGTTTGCAAGCTTTGTCAGAATCACAACCAAGATAACAACTGTGAATGAGACTGTTAGAAAAGACAATTAGGAACAGAAATCACAGAGAAATAGAATCAGATATCTTGATCTTATTAAAGCAAAAATAAGCACAATTTGCATGGGATAGAGCTTGGGGGGTTGGGCCCAGAAGTGCTGCCTAGGACGTGGTCAAATAAGAGATAGCATAGTCCAAACCTGGATAGTGGACAGACTAGAGTTCAGAAGAGATCTTTTCTAATATCTTGGTGGTAGAAGAGATGGGGGGTGGGGAGAATTACACTTTCAAACTTGCAAGATTATTAATATCTTTAACTTTACAATACAGTAGAATTAACTGATCATGTCATGTTTTCTGTCTAATCTACCTGGTAAGGCTAACAGAATGTAAGATGGTTGCAGCTTTACATGAAGCTCCCACATTCACACAATTTTCAGAAACAGGGTTAAGGGTCATAGATCAAAGTTCCTAGATCTATAAACATTTCGTGAATTTCATATTTTTTGTTGAAAGGAAGAGATCTGCTTGTAACTAGTGACTAGGAGAAAGAGAAGCTCATATATTACATGGAAAAGAAGACCCCAAAAGTGAAATAGTAGTTAGCTGATGTGTGAATTTCTAATAGAAAAGAACAGACCAAGGGCTGCACATTATGTAGCAATGAAGGAACAGGACCATAGTCCTCCAACAGCATATGTATTTTAGCCAGAGTAATCATTTGTGCATAAAAATTTAAATCTGAATAGATGATTTTGTTTGTTGACTATTTGTGTTCTTGTAGTAACAAGTCTGGATTTTTTTCCTCTTCACAAAATCATAGAATAGGGAGGATTTAGTTCATTAAGTCCAATGCAGGAAACCAGACTTGAGGAACTACTAGCTAGGTTTCTCTTGAACCCATTTATTGATGGGAAACCTACCAACTGTCTGGGTACATGGTTCTACTCTCAGGCATACTGTAAATAGACAGACAATGACATGGCACAAAATATTCCAGCATTACTTATTCTGTCTCAACTGTCTAGCTCTTTCTGCCTCTTTAGCTTTAATAGGGAATAAATTAAGGAAAATGATCCGTAGAATTCCTGATGGAGGAGTGACATCACCAACTGCTTTCCCTAACACTTTCCTCAGCAGAGGATGTGGGTTTTGACAAATGGTTAGACTCACAGGCTTAGCCATCTATCAAACTTCCTCTATGAGATGGATGGAGGCTTCCTGATTTCTCCAGCTTTGTTGGGAACCCCCATATACAGCATGGGTGAACTACAGATTAACACGGGTCGAGATGAAAGCTCTGTCACAGGGTCATGTCTTTAGAGAATGATTAGTAAGGCATTTTCCAGTTGCAGTTAGAGAGGATATTTGAATGAGCCTGCAAACTGATCTCCCTGTTAGAAATTAGATATCATTCTACTGTTTTATATTTTATCTTCCTGATGACATATTAGACTACATGAATGGTAATGTCTTGCTCCACAGCCAGTGTGCATAATGGGGAAAAGGAGCAATCAATATGATGCTTTTTGTCATCATACTACTCTTATTAACCATGAAATAATTGGATTTTACACAACGTAATGCCTTGCAAACTACAGTCTCTGGAAGGGCAATTCCAGAAAATCTCATACATTGAATGAATTTGTCACTGTAAATCAGAAGCCATTGAAACAGAAGCTCATACACGTCTGTGTTGTAAATGTATTAACTGGTAGCCAGGCTGCCCTGGTTGTTTTTATCTCAATTATCTTTTAGCTGGCCAGAGTGATGCATTCTCTTGTAACATTGTCAACTTCTGTTTAATAGCCAGAAAGATTTGGCAGGATCTCAGCAGGGATATTTTGATTTAATTAAAATTGTTTAAAGTTCAACTATAGCAATAACTGTTAATTTTTTATCTGTTTTTAGTTATAATTTATGATGGTTGCTTATAAAAAATATAGAGTTGACCTTGTGGAAGTTATGGGAGAGTCATTAAGGGGAAAAGAAAAAGGAAGTCATTATGGAGAGATTTCGAAAAAAAAACTTGAGTGTTTGTCACAGTCTAGCAATAGAAGGAAGTGTGAAAACCTCAAAGTTTTTTTACCCTCAAAGTAACCCCACATTAGTTTGCTTAATATGAATAGGGGCATAGAGAAGTCTGAACAGACTTTCAAGATTATGTTTATGTATAAAAATAATTTAAACTTTCTGGGAATCCATGTGTTGTCTGATTCTTGTCTGTCCAACCTCAACCTTCTTAACTGAAGATTTATTGCTAATAGTCTCAGAGATCTAAATGGTTTATTTGAATTAAAAATTTTCACCCATTATTGCTATATTCAATTTATCTTTCTTTATTCCATTTATATATCGTATTCATTTTTTAATCTTACATAACTGTGTTTCTATGCCTTATGTTATTTAAGACAGATCAATGACTGAATTAAAGTACTAATCTAATTAGCTGAGTTTTAGGTACTGCAAAACAACAATGTAGTATATATATTCTAAAGGTTAAAGTGGCTGATCATCTAAAGTGATTTTGATGTATTACGGAAAAGGATAAATGTAGGATAAAAAGAATGAACAAGTATAATAATTTGTAATTAAGTAAATGAATTAGGAGAAGCTATATAGTGCAATGTGCTATAATGATGAAGATACATATTAGTTCTTGATGAATGTATTTTTTATGTACACTGAGAGCATATGCAAGACAAATTCCTTGTATGTCTAATCACACATGGCCAATAAAGAGTTCTATTTTATTCTAAAAATGCATGAAACATAATGATACAACAAAATGATTCCTAATTTTATTTTAGATTATTTTTATAAAAAAATATAGTTTTTTTTATTTGTCAATTTTTAGGAGAAAAGAATTGCTTATAAAAATCACTCTTTGAGAGACTTCATGGGCATGTTCTTAGAGTTTTCTTGGCAACAGTATAGAAGTGCTTGATAGTGTCTCCTGCTACTGCTCCTCCTTTGTGACCTAAGTACTAGCCAAATCCAATCTTGGAAATATTTTTGAACAAGTATGAGCAAGGTCAGCTAGGCCATATAATACATTTGCTAAGAAAATGAATTGTGAATCAGGAATTTTCTAATGCACATGACAACCATATTATGATTTCAGAAGTTGACCTGGATCAAGACTAAATACACATTTGTTTTGGTGAGAAAATATGGAATTTTGAGAACATGTGATGGACCCTTTCACAGGGAGGTCTTGTCAATTCACTGAATGACTGTCACTGTGGGCACAGTTATTTTCAAAGCATTTATACATTTAGAAGGCAAACTGGTGACAATGCTATCCTCATTCCCCATTTGTATGTTCTAACGAAGTCATACATGACCTGAGGCATTCTGGTAAATAAAGATAATGTTTGAGATCTGTTCATAGGCTTTGTAAGATGCCAGTTTCCTAAAAATAAATATAACTAAGAATACATAGGAACTGTCAATTAGGGGTGAGAGTTTGGCAGGATCAAGAAATGTGTCCAGGGAATCACAACAGACATTCCAAAGTTAGACAAGTATTTTCTTTCAGCTTTAGCTCTTCCTCCAAAATATAAGGGCAATAATGGAATAGAATTATTGAAAGAAGTGTTAGCTCAATCTATATTTTAAGGATCTTGTCCCATCAATGCTACTGGAAAAAATCCTTATCAGAGGAATGAACATTTCCCTCGGACTACTTAGAACAGCCAAGGTACAAGCTGAGGAAGTAGCTCTTTCCATTTTTGCTGCTCTTTCCTTATTCCTGATTTTTTTTATAAGCATTTTCACTGACTTCTAGAATCCATGGTTCCAAACTAAACACATTCCATTTACCCAACTACCACTGGAGTAATAGTAGTGATAGAGGTTTCTGCTGGTCTAATGAGGCAACCACCTGCAAAGAAGAAAATTTGTTGTAGGAATTAAGACCCACCAGAATTTCTAATAGCTTATTCATCTCACCCCCTACCAAAAAGCACTACAATTATTCAACAATTCTTCTAAATGTTTTTTTTCTTTGAGGCTGCTATTGTTCCTAAAAATATATAGTAAAAAATCTTCCTCTTAATCTTTTGTTAAATGCAGGAGGGATGGATGATTGATTTAGGAAGTGTATAATCAAATCAGTAACAGATGTACATCAAGCAGGATGTACATTATTAAAGATTTTCTCCATGTTGTGGGTCTCTTTGTAAAACTGATGCATGTAAAAGGTGCAGCTGATAATATTTTGTTATAAACTGGTATATTTTAACACTGGCTAATAATTATACATAATTAAGATTTGGACTCTATACAGTAATCACAACCCAGTGTAATAGATTGCATCTCATAATTTTGTAAAAGAATGACAATGAAGAGGATGAGACAAAATAAATGAACATAAATGATTCTTCACCAGAAGAACAAACTGAAAGTCCACTGTAAAGTAGCAGCACTTGCAAAGATAATACCACTGATTGCAGGATTTGGGGTGGTAGTGCGGTGCATTATCTAAGGCCCATAATTAATATTTTGCTGTGTCTCTTAACATTCAGCTGTTCTAAACACAGGGGTGTTATTAGAAGTTTTCAGTTTTCAAAAAAATGTAAATAAGGGATCTAAATACTTTTGATTAATTATTTATTTCTGTGTATCTTTAAGTTGTCAGTTTAGGATCCTTTTTTCACATTGAATAAAGAGCATTCGGACTCCTGCATTTAAAAAGAATACCGCCAATCACCTGCATCAGCCAGTATAAACTAAAACATAATAAATGTCCTGGATATAATGGAGAAGGTGTCTCAAAGCTATAATAAATATTATTGAATAAGATGTCCAAGTAATTGCCAATCAAGAATGATACAGCATAAAACTATAGACCTTACAGTTTTCCCCTCACAGTTTGCTCTTCTGCCGCTCTCAAAGGTGAATGACAGAAGCTGTAATGATTTTTAAATACTGATCTGACAGCCAGTTCATGAGAAGACACTGATAAATAGAATTTATCAGTCATTCAAGTCATTCTTACTTGATGAAGGGTCTGTTATCCTCAAAGCTGAAGAATGCATAGACATAAAGACAAGAATGTCAGCATTAGAATATAATGACAAAAAGGTACCATGTAGGTAAGCAATCAAACAAGTTCATCTCCAATTCAAATCATAGAAAGCTAGAGAAACAATTGGACAACCAGGTTGAAAACTAATCTTTTTTTAATGCCATTAAAAGATAATGTTTTGGTAGCCTATCAAAAATAAGAACAATCAAGGAAAAATCACCAATGTTGTTTAATTAACAATACATTTCTACAGCCTTTAATAAGAAGCAATATTTTTTGCAGCTGTACTCTTTCTGCCTAAACATTGATTTTAATGCCCCGCTTTTGAAATCAGTCATTTCAGAAACATCCTATAATATGAAAATAACCACACATGACAATTTCTTTTTAAAAATATAACATGAAAATTATGATCTGCATGAATTTTTGAATAAAGGATGAAGCTGTAGTTCAAAAATCTTGTTTTCCTTCTCATATCTATTACTGCTGAATAGATATTTTCTGGAAGTGTAGGTGTCTTTACAGCAGGGAGGTATGTAATCTGTGACAGGAAAACTGACAAAGAATGATGTTGACTATAGTCCACTTCATCAGTTACATCAAACATCATTTTCCCAAACCCCAACAAGCTACATGTTTGTAAGTTCCTATCTTAAGTTAATACTCTGCATTTGAATAAATGAACAAAAATCTCTATAAACATTTACGCCATGATCAACGTATTATTCCAAACACTTTGAGGTGTTTTTTTTCTGAACCTGTTTCTCCATCAGCTCTCTTAAATAAGAGTACAAATGACACTACACCGATGATGCTAAAAGTAATTATACAACATAGAATAACAGAGTTGGAAGGGACCTTGGAGGTCTTCTACTCCAACCCTGCTTGAACAGGAGACTCTATACCATTCAGGACAAATGTTTGTTCAATTTCTTCTTGGAAACCTCCAGTAATGGAGCACCCATAACTTCTGGAGGAAAGCTGTTCCAGTATCTAATAATCAGACACTTACTGCTGAGAATGCTGAGTGATGATACCCTTTATAATTTCTGAATTGTTTTACTAGGATGCCTCTCATCATTATCATTTAGCGAAATTGAGGTATTAGAAGGAATAGATGAGATTTCTGAGTTAAAAAGTCAGAAACATTTTCTTCTCTTTCAGTTGTTTGTTAAATTTATTGTTCATTTATTAGATTTATTTTTCATGTTTTCTACAGAAGTTTAAGGTGCTGTATATTGTATTGTATCCTATTATTTCCACATAATAACTCTGTGAAGCAGGATTGACTGAAGAAGATAGACTGGTATAAAGAAACTTAGCCAGCTTCAATGGCTGAGGCTGGACTAGAATCTCCCTACTCCTAGTCTAACTCCTTAATCACTGCACAGATATGGTATATCAATTTTTAATAGTATACTGGTTTGATTATGGTGCATATCAATTGGGAGCAACTCAGACTTGTTTGCTGAGATGGGGTGTCTAAAGAAATCAAATAAGTAAATAAATAAATTGCTTCTGTCAATATGAAAAATTGCTAGTTCAAAAGGAAATGAATTCACAATTTATTATAACTCCCTAATTTAAAAACAAACTGCACAGAGAAACATTAAGACAAAAAACCCGAAGAATTAAAAAGGAAGACAAATAAAAACAGAAACAAACAAAACAGTTCCATGTCTATATACTATGTGTATGAATACAGTACATATGTGATCTCAATACAAAATACAAACATTTTAAACATGCCAATTCAATCATTCTTAAAAGTATAACTTTTGTGCAGAGAAACATCATAATCTTTTAAGAAAAACTGTCAGAAAGGGTGAGCTTAAATCTATTCTTGACTGTAAGATTCTTTTAAGATCTTTGCTGACATTGTATTACCCACCAAAACAACTTCCACACTTTTAAATATAACCAAACCAAAGAAAGATGAAGGACCTCCACAATGCTTCCGAAACTGAAAAATCTATGGCCATGTCTGATCTGAAGCACTTTTTTCTATATTGGATCTTAATAGCTCTTCGGATATGTTTCAACATCTTCAGTTGTTTGCTAAAAGCAGCTATTTCTGAACAGAGTTTAGCTTTAGTAGTTCTTGTTTTACTAATTTCCCTGCTTAATTATTATAATGAGTTATAAGTGGTGCCGCCCTTGAAATGATGCAAAAGTCTCAATTCATTATTTGGCTTCTAGAATTGTCAATTGTGTTGCCATTTGAAGCATTATTACCCAAAGTTTTAAAAAAGAATCACACTTACTGAGTAATCACTTGGACAGCACATTTTGATACTTACCATTAAAGACCCATCACAATAATCCAAGTGTTAAGAATGTTGATTGGTGAGCTATGGTACCTTTTCTGTATAATACTTCAATATAAATCAGACTGTCTTTGAAGTTTGACTGACAATACTATATTTTTAGCCAAAGGACCTTTTTTGTTTTAGTTTGTTTTATAGACTTGGGACTTCTTAGTTTTATTGTTGCATGAAGTCTGAGCACAGTAAACTGTACTACTTTCCCAGAAATACATTACTTAAGAAATTAGTAATATTACCCACCAATGATGGCCAAGAAATATGAAGTTTGAAATGAATCAGGTGAATGAAACCTTTTACATATTGCCCTAGAGCTAGATAAAAGGATTTGAATGCATCTCTCTGATATATTTACACACACAAACAAACAGTCACAAAACCTGAAAGGTCATTAGAAGAGCTTCTTTAAATAATTTCAAAACTACTGTTCTTGGGGATGGAGGATAGACTTTCTGTTTGCCTTAAAATAGGGTTCCTAAACCTTTTGCACCTCCCTTTAGTATAATCTTAATGTACACACTTCCCCTAAATATGTAAACACCAAAATGAACACAACTGAACAATGAAAATGATACAATGAAACTTTGGGAAAGGTAAATTTATTTTACCTACACAACTAAAAGGCTCTTCTAATCTCTTCTGGACTCTACAAGAGAGGTACATCTCATAGTTTAGGAGATTCTGCTTTAACAGAATGTGGAATCTTTGGGCATCATCCAAGTATATACATTCGAGCATTTCTCATACTCAAAGTATGGACCCTCAAAATACTCAAGAGCTCATGAAGTTCATTCACAATAGCTACTGTATTTACTCTGTTCACCCAGAGTAGGAGAAAAGAGACAATGAGATCAGATACAGCACCCCCAGATACAGGCAAAAGATCACTGTAAATATTCTACTCTCATAGCATAACCCAAAGCATATATTTCAGTAAAGAGAAGTTCCCCGAAGATGGGCTCCATCATGAATCCGAAGCTTGGAATAGTAAACCTCTGGTCCTGGTGACCAACCCAGATTGGATCTTGGAACTGTATATGTTGTTTCTTCACTGGAAATGCGAGACAAATCCTTTTATTAACTCATGTCATTTTTATCCAACCACTCAAAGTATAATTAAGAGTTCTGAGATGGGTAGTACTGTGACAACTTAAGGGTTGAGTTCAGTAGATGCTTGCAAGAAAAAGAGACCTAATCCAATTTCCTAGAGTTGAGTAAGAATTAATTATTTGACTTAGTCAGAATTAATCTCTATTACCTTTGCAAGTCATGCAATTTACACCAAGGCAGAGGAGTTCTCAGAAAACCCTGTCTTGATTAAGAAGCAAAAATACAGTAGATTCTGTCTCAAAGGTTGAGCATTACATACATATTATATAGCTGATCTGCAGGCAAACTAGGTCTAATTTGAACCAGGAATTCACGAACTGGATAAGCTTAAAGCTCCCTTAAAGTATTGACTGACCTTAGAATATAATTATCTGTAATGAATAAAAAGAATGGGCACTTTACAGAAGAAGATTGTGGAAGTGGGACAGTGAAGTAGGGTGATACTGAACACAGAAAAACATCTCAATGGCTGTAGTAGTGATGCTGTGATTCCACAGAGAATCAGCAATAGTTTTGGAGAAAGATTTTGTGAGTCCAATTAAAGAGAGAGGAGGAGAATCAGAAGAAGAAGAAGAAGATAAATAAAAGGATTTTAGCCGAGAGTTGAAAAGCATGGAAAAAATTCTGCTTGAACTTCCTTTAGATTTCTCTGTGAGCAAATTACTTGTGTTTGGTCTCACTCTGCAGTAGTGGCAAAAGACCACAAGCTCATTGGAACAATATTACCTAGGCACTCCCTACTCTTAGCTGCCTTGTCTTGCCTTGAGTTTTGGGCTGTCAGTGTCATCTGGGGATAAATATAATGGGCATAAAATCTAGTCCAGTATTTTTCAAACTTGGCAACTTTAAGATATGTGTCCCAAAGATGCTTTTTCAAGAATCTCCATAGACACTTAAGATGTGTGGACTTAAAGTCTCAGAATTGCCTCGGACATAAAATAGATGGAGTTTCTATTGCATTGTCACAACCACCATCTTGATTTTTTTTTTTACATATTATGTGAACACTACTGATGCTATGTCTGTGCAGAAATCCAGATTCAGGGGGCAATATGTGCTTCAGAGGGCATGCAGACACACACAGAGCATGTCAATATTATTTTAAACAATAAAATTATTGACAACATTATTTTAAACAACAGCTGTCTTCTCCCAGAATTGCATATCAGCTATGAAGGAAGCTTTGAGGCAAATTTTTTTACTATCGGTTCTGTGGGTGGGGTGGGGCGGGGCTTGGTGGGAGTGGCAGGGGAAGGATAATGCAAAATCCCCATTCCCTCCCCACTCCTGGGGGAAGGATATTGCAAAATCTCCATTCCCACCCCACTCTGGGCCCAGCCAGAGGTGATATTTGCCGGTTCTCCAAACTACTCAAAATTTCCGCTACCGGTTCTCCAGAACCTGTCAGAACCTGCTGGATTTCACCCCAGCTTTTAGGGCTCAGGAAACAGCTGCTTTAAAATGTGCAAAATTTCTTAGTAATGTTTTTCAATGGCTTCACAAAGATGTGCAAAAACATGGGGAACAAAATTTAAATTCTAGTAAAGTACAGAAATCATTACTAATATTATTATTAACAATTATTTGACAAAATGCTTGCCCATAGTTATGTGTCTGATAATAGTAAAATAGTTTGGGAAAAGAAGATTTCCCAAAGATTAGATCTGGGAGACAAAGATTAGATCTGGGAAATTCTTAACAACAATAACAACAACAAAAAAGAGCCGCCTGTAAGAAGCTTAAAAACCATACAGTAATTGCCAAAATTCCACATGATTTTGCCAAAACAATTTTGAAGACCAGCCTTATTTCTTCTTTGGTAGACCATGGGACTGATATTGATATATTTTGACTTGAGCAAAGCATTTCACAGAATCCTCCCTGACATTTTGGTTCAGTAGTTAGATAAGCATTGGCTGGATATTGTGATAACAATTAGCTGGATACTCTGATGATTCTAATATTGTATTGAAATCAGTCAGCTAATCAATAGTTCATTGTCAAACTGTAGTTAATACTGAATGACTATACACTTAAATCCTGGGCCCTGCAGTTGTCAACATTTCATTATGTAAAATAATATGCTTAATTTAAATTGTTATATCATCATAATCATGATATAGAAGAGGTTATCAAATTTGCATTGTTTCAAAATTGAGGAGAATAACTGATATTTTAGAAGAGAGGAATTCAGAAGAAGGTGATGACAATTTAAAAGGATGAAATTTAACAAATGCAGAGTTATGCATTTAGAAAACAGAAATCAAATGTACCAATATAGTCTGAATGATATCTCATTGAATAAAAGTACTTGTGAAAAAGATCTTGGAATAGTAGTTGATTACTGACTGAATATGTGTCAGCAGTGTGATGTGGCTGCAAAAATGTTAAACTCATTTTAGACTGCATCAAGAAAAGTATAGTTTTTCAAATCAGAGGAAGTAATTGTTTCACTTTATTCTACTTTGGTCAGGCCTCACCTCAAGCACTGTGTCCAATTCTAAGAAAAATTCAAAGAAACTGGGGCAGAAATCAAATTTATAAAAAGAAATTGCAAGAGCTGGGAATAGATAGCTTTGAGAAAAATGTTCATGGGTCGGGAAGCTATATCAATACCATGCAGATATCTGGAAAGAGATCATACAAAAGTTTGGATTTTCAAAAAAATGTTCTAACTGGAGTTTGACAGTAGAACCAATTATTTTATTTATTTATTTATTTATTTGACACAACAGTATACGTAAACATCGACACAAAACAACAACACGTCATAAAAGAAAAGAACATATATATGAGCAAAAGTATGCATCAACTAAATTAATTTGATATAATGAAAGGGAACAATAGGACAGGAACGGTAGGCACTTTTGTGCTCTTATGCATGCCCCTTATAGTCCTCTTAGGAATGGGGTGAGGTCAATAGTAGACAGTTTTTGGTTGACGTTTTTGGGATTTTGAATTGAGACTATAGAGTCAGGTAGTGAGTTCCAAGCGTTAACAACTCTGTTACAGAAGTCATATTTTCTGGAATCAAGTTTGAAGCGGTTGACATTAAGTTTGAATCTATTGTTTGCTCTTGTATTATTGCGATTGAAGCTGAAGTAGTCTTTTACAGGAAGGATATTGCAATAGATGATTCTGTATGTTAAACACAGGTCATGTCGGAGTCGGCGGAGTTCTAAATTTTCTAATCCCAGGATTTCAAGTCTGGTAGCATAAGGTATTTTGTTGTATTCAGAGGAGTGGAGAACTCTTCTTGTAAAATATTTCTGGACACGTTCGATTGTATTAATGTCTGAGATGTGGTATGGGTTCCAGACAGGTGAGCTGTATTCAAGAATAGATCTAGCAAATGTTTTGTATGCTCTGGTTAGTAGTGTAGAGTTTTTGGAAAAGAAGCTCCGTAAAATTAGGTTTACAACTCTTAGAGCCTTTTTTGCTATGTAGTTGCAGTGGGCTTTGGCACTTAGGTCATTTGATATGAAAACTCCAAGGTCTTTAACAGGGTGGGGGTCATCTATAAGGTAATGTCCATCAAGCATGTACTTAGTGTTAGGGTTCTTTTTCCCAATATGTAAGACTGAGCATTTGCTGGTTGAGATTTGGAGTTGCCAAGTTTTAGAACAATCAGATACAAAGTCAAGGTCTTTTTGAAGGGTAGTTGTATTGTTAGTGGTGTTAAATAATTTGACATCATCAGCAAAGAGAACACAATTAACCAATAAAGTTGCAAATTCATTTCAGGGATGATTTAATTTGTATTCCTTTTATGAGCAAGGCATTGGGCACCATGGAATTGTTTGCAATTCTACTTTTTAAAATTACCTATTTAGGAAGTTCTACCCATTTTCAGCTCCTTATTAGCAATTTCTACAATCTATCCTGTTAATCATGACTATAGATTTATTAAAATTGGCTTTTTATAAATCTAACCTACATATGATTATGCTGAGCTTTAGTTGACCAAAAATTACAATATTAAATGGTCACATTTAACTAAATTAATTACAATTGAGTGAAGAATAGTTAAACCCCAAATACTTTCCTCTATCCTTTTGAAGTAAAACAATATCAGGAATGTCCTAAAATGACTGTGTTTTGCAACTCTTGTCTCACAAGGGAAATTGGGGTAATTAATGACTCAATCCCAAAGGTGCTCTTTTCAAAAGGTAACTGGACTTTGTTTTTTCTTGAAGATGTTTCACTTCTCATCCAAGAAACATCTCAGTTCTGACTGAATCCTGGGGGTTTATCTATGTTCTCAAAGTCACCTGAATCAGAGTGCAAATGGTTGTGGAATCTTTTTGGAAGTGCTGGAAGGACTGTGTTGTAAACAGGAGATAGGTAGTGTTGTATCCCTCTGCCTCTTTTGAGAGAGGGCTGTTCAATTTTAACATAGATGGCCTCTTTTACCATGACCGACCTTCGAAGTGCTAACAACCAGATGACTACAAGGAATATAAATGTTTCCATTCCCCAGTATTCAGGCAGAACTGAGGATGCTTCTTGGATGAGTAATGAAATGTCTTCAAGAAAAAAACAGAGAAAAGTCCATTTGCTTTTTGAAAAAAGCACCTTTGTGACAGCCATGACCTGGATGACTAAGAAACTCCATAGACTCTTTGAAAGGTCTACTTGATGAATCTAGGCACCTGCTTTTTCATGCGCCTTCTGGGAAACAGCACACAGACAAAGCCAACAGATCTGGCCAGCATATATTATTTCTAGTTTCTATCTCTCATAGTAGCAAGTCACCAACTCTTACAACTCTTTTCGTCCTCTTGAAGGTAGGGTTGAATCCACTCTGTTCATTTCTAACCGCCTGTTCAGCATAGTTTTCTATGCTTTGTCTAGCTTTTTCCTTTGTGAGGATCTAAAAGTTATGTCTGAATTCCAACTGCACAGAACTGATTTGATATAATCACATCATCTTTTCTTAAGAGCTGAAATATGGCCACTTACTGTTCCAAGTTCTCTTTACTTGTTCCACAAAGCACGGCTATAACTTTGTACTTGCTGCAAATATACAGCAAGTTCTTTTTCTGACTGCAGAGTTGTGTGTACTTATCTTAACTTCTTAAGACAGTATCGATAGAAAAGCTTTTATTTCTTTTTGTTTCATTGTCAGATTCTCAAAAATATTTCACTGGAAATGTATCTCTGTGAATAATAGTTGAACAGAGCTTCTCTACCTGATTAGACTAGCTGAAGAAACTTTATTCTGTACAACAAACTAGATTGAATGTTCTAAGTAGATATGTATCCCTATCTACCATAAAGAGCAATCTGAAGAAACATGTGCATTCAATTTCTTTTTTTTTTTAATCACAGCAGACCTACCAGTTGTGTCAACATTTTTCAGCTAAACTAAGATTCAGAGCATGTGGAAGAAAAACTTTGCTTTAGATTAACCAATGTGATCTAATATCCAGCCTTCACAATTTTCAGCTAATTACTTCAGATACTGAATGTAACATATAGTAATGTGACAAATAACAACAACAGTGGTAGTGATTGGTATTTTTATTTTTCAAGTTTAAACCAATTATTTTTACAGACTTAATCTAGTAATGCTTTCTGGGAAAAGTAAGTTATGTAAATTATGCAACTGTGGAGTACTTTGAATTTCAAGGCAAAAAGGTATTTTGGACTACACAAAGCTGTGAATACAGCACTTGTATGCAACTCCTTCAACCAAATAAGTTGTTTCCCGTGATCATAAAGCAGCTGTGGAGGGCAGCAATGTGATGCTGAGAAAAGATACAGCTGCTTTAATGGATTGCAGACAATTGCTGGCATCACAAGGCAAGACAAGAAACAATGTATGGAAAGCTCCTTTTGATTCTTTTGGCTGCAAGGCATTGCATCGCGCTAAGATTTTTTCCTGATACAAATCAGCTTCATTGGATAACAGACAGAAATGGATGTAATTTATCTGACACTGCACATAATTTTATAAATCTATCTTCCCCCTTTCATCTTTTTAACCAAATCTTACAGTCTTATTTGGAAAAAAGATTTTTCTGCCTCTGATAATTATGGCTGTTGTCTATACATTGGTTTTTATAAGTAGTGATCGTTATGAGACTGAGGATTTTCCAGGAGGGGATTACAAACAGAATATTCTAATTGTAGCAGTGTTGTTTTATAATCACTAGGAATTGGAAGGTGTTTACAATAATTATTAACCATGATGACCCGATGATTATGGATCAGCAGTAATACCAAGAGGATGCCTCTTGACCTTCAAGTAAGGTAACAGGACAACCAGGGTGGGAAGTCTGCCATGACATGCTCCCATTTCTATCTCTTCCCCAGCAGATAAGGAACCAGATCACATCCCAGAAGGTCATCACCTTGTTCCCCAAATCTTATAAGATCTCTCTGTCAGTGATTGTATGTGATATAGTGATAAGGCATCAAACTGTCTATGATTTGTTCATATTCATCTACATATCTACTTAGAAAACTATTCTTATTAAATTCTTGTCTTTAAGAGTATCACTAAACCTATTTTGTAATTCTGGAAATCTTAGGAATGCTGAAAAAGGAAGTAGATTAGATAGATAAAATTTCCCCCCAGATGAGCATCAAGGAAGGCAGCACAAAAAAATCAAGCTAAGAGAGTATTATCCAACTCAATGAAGCTTTAAGACAGTAGATCCCAATTTAAGGGCCATAGACTCATTGAGGTCTTGAAGAGTATCATAGACCAGCTGTCCTCTTGAAGTTCTCTTCAAACACTTATTTTCACCTTTCCCCACCACACACACACACACACACACACACACACACACACACACACACACACACACACACACAAAATGAAGACACAGGACAGAGGTTTGTGTATGCTCACTGACAAGAATGATGGATTGATTCTTTTTCTGTTGCTTTTAAAAGAGAAATCCTTCCATAGGCTGAGCAATTTCTCTTCAAATAGCAAATACAGACCATCAATTGCCTTTTCAATCTATTTCACCATTTTAAACATTTTTTTTTTCAAAAACAGCTTCAGTATGTGCTTTCAACAATTTTCCATCTTCTTTCTTTCAACAGTAATCACTTGACATTTATGTGTCCAAATAATCACTGTAAGGGGTGGGGGTGGGGAGATAGAAGTAGTATCTGTTGTGCTGCTGAAAGAAGTCACCAGGTCTTTATACATATATAGAGGCATGTATTCTTGTGTGTGCGTGCAAAAAGTAATCTGCAAGAGCATTTGACAATAAGATAGTACTCTACAGGAGGAGAAGGAATGACCACTTTACAGGATTAAGAGTAGCTAAAGGTCTGAAATACTCGTTTCTTGCTTTTTCTTCTAAATGTAATTTTGGAAAGTATTTGTAAATGTCAGAGGAAAGATGCTGCAAAGGTGGTAAATCTCATGAAAGGCAAGCAGGGTTTTTTTGGTAAATAATCTCTGATAATCTTTCTGATACAGTTTGTGTAATGTCTTTCTAAATACTAGTTTCAATAATATTTTTAAATAATGGGTCCAACTTTTCTCTAATATTTTTTAAAAAATCTGTTTGCCAATTTTGTTTAATCCAAGAGGCTGTTATTCAAATTATTCATTTTTAAAACTAAGCTCATGTTTTGTTTCTGTTTTGGTTTATTTAAACATAAACATCCAAGGTCCATATAATCAGCCCAACAGAGAAGCAGAAACAGACATTAAATATATTTCACCATAGAAAAGTGGGCCAGACATTACTCTTGTTAACACTGAATCAAGGGGGGAAAAATCCACCCATGGATTCAAAATATTGCAAGCAATGTGAAATAAATCAACAATATAAAATTATTTCCTGCTTTTGCATTCATTGCCTCAACATTCAGTACAAATTATATTGTTACCTTAAATGGCAACCATATAACTGCCAAACTATATATAATTACATGACTAAAGTCTTGCAAGATTTTTGAATTCTTACACAAAATGTTGAGAAAGACATTGCTAAAATGTCAGCAAATTCCTCAGGTTTGTGATAATTTTGCTATTTTCTCTTATTATTATTTTGACACCTATGTCCATCATTTGGAAAGATTACTGACCCTCGCCATGGCTTCATGAAAAAGAAAATCCGATGTGCTCGCTATGCCTGAATATCACTCACCTGCCCTTCACCCCAAAGCAAGACATTAGTGTGAAAAACTGAATAATAAAATATGGACACTAATGGGATGGTTTAAATCCACAGTACATTGGCTGCAGTTAGTTTAGTTATTTAGTTGTCTCTGCATTTAGTTCTCCCTGACACCCTTAATTTCATTCAGGACATAAATACAGTGTGAGGACACAAGTGGCTTAGTTTGGTACTCCATTGTGTAGTTCCGTTGGAAACAATAAAGGAAGGGGGAAGAATTTACTTACTTGATATTGTCGAGACACCCTGATTCAGGTTTCAGAATGGCAGTATGATGAAACATTTTATAAAGGGCAATTCCAAGGAAGATTACATTAAGCTGAAATAAAATCAAATAAATAAAATAAAATGGCAAGTTATAAGAAGAAGAAAAAGGACGAATCTAGTTTTCTTTGACATGGTACAACTATTTATGGACTATAATTGTTCCAAAAGCAAAGAGAGATCCTCAAGACTGAATTACTTGTCCATACTACACAGTAAAGTGAATCTATGTTCTAAAGAGTAGATGTTCCCCCAAAGATTAGGAACTGTTTTCCGGCAGTATATTTAAATAATTATTCATTTTATATGGATGAATTCTTGTCCTGTGATCTTCCTCCTCCAAGTTTGAAGAGGAATAAATTGATATGTACTCAATAAGAAATAGACTTCACTATGCCTTTGCATTATCCACAGCAAATAAAGTCCAATGGATTTTATTAGTTTGCATGGACAACAGAAAGCTTTTCATAGAAAAGCAGTAAATAAAACTCACAGAACTATACCAACCACAATAAACTTGTTTTAATGCTTTTTCTAATAGTAAAAGAGAAACATGACACATCGGGTAACTGACTTTCTGGAGGGTGTTTATCCTTATTCTTCAAACAATCCTAGGACTGATATACGTATAAGACTCTGTAAGATTGAACAAAGACAGAATGAAGTAACTCCATATGTAGGACACTGCAAATAAAAAGCAGTACCATAAAAATAGATAGAAAAATACAAAGTTGATTTCAATAGACAAGATAGAGATATCCCCCGTACATTACAAGAGCTTTGTTTCTATAAATGTCCTGAAACATTATGAAAACCAGCCAGTTTCAGAACAAACCAGATTTAGCATCTCTGCTCAGTAGAAAATTTCAAAGTATAGTAACTTTTTTTTTTTTAAAAAGAGAGTTTCTCCAAAATACTTTGATCCTTTTAAAAGGAGGCATTAATTCTTATATCTTTTCCAATTTTGAGGGCACCATAATGATTTCAATGTGATTGCACTTGGGCTTTCTATATTTTCTCAAAGCCCACTGCAGTGATTTTGTGAGTAGCAAATCTTCCAACAGACACCAAGAATCCAAGTGAATCGGAGGAGGCAAGTGAGTGAATTTACTCAATGTCTTCACTTAAAAATAAAGACATTCATGAGATATGAGCCTTTAGGGGACAATACTCTGTTGAGCCTCTTGGTTTTCTAAAAATTTCACTACACAAATAACTAGTGAAAAAGTTAAAGCTAGAAAAATATAGATCTTGCTGATTTGCCTGTATATGGCTACATAAATTATATCTGGAATGTGGCTTGCCATTTAAAATCTTAAATTCTCTTCTATTTCAGATTTTTGTTCTGTCTTCAAAACTCACAAATATTATGACATGCTGGCTGGAATGATGCATTGTAGAGTTTGACTGCTCTCAAATAACACACAGTAAATAAACAAGCCTCAAAAGCCAATCAGTCAGTCTATCTATCAGTCTGTCTTTGCATTATCTTTTCTTTTCACTTCAGAAAAAGTGAATGGCATGGGGTAAAAAACATTTGTGAAAAAATGTTGATAGATTTGCACTGAATCATTTTCTTACAAGGAAAACACCTGTAAAAGAATACAGGTACAGCACTTAATCCTGAAGAAATCTACCAGAGATTTATTTTCACAGAAATTAGTATGAATTCTTAAAAATCCCCTCTAATTTTAATTTTAACTGAAAAATATAAGAATTAATATTCCTGAAAAGTTTTACAGAAAAATGGTCTTTTAAGGAAATATGCATATTTACTCATTTATTATGCAATTTTCAGTTGAGTCAACTCCTTAACTGTTACAAAGGAAAAAAGAACAATACATATAACAAGAACTGGCAGCTGACTGGAAGAAAAATACAACCAGCTATAAAAACCAAACTTAACTAAAAGGGCCACTTTGAGTGAAGGCCTCGAAAAACAACTAGGTTTTGAGCTGAAGATCCTAAAGACAGGAGTCATATGAACCTGGGGGTGGGGAGATGTTGAGCTAGTGGGCAGGTGGTGCAACTGAGAAGAGACATCCTGGACCTCATAAGATGAAATTGCTTAATCAATTAGGCCTGATTGTATCAGATAATTTTATCATAGATTTTGTCTGTTATGTAGTATTTTATTCTTGAATTTTTAATTGTATATTTACTGAGTGTTTTTATTTGTTCTGGCCTATGGCTGTAATAAACTGGAATTGTATCAGATGGAACAGAGGGTCACACACAATTGGAGATATGTGGTCCCTCAGAGACATAGGTCCAAAGCCCTGAAGAGCTTTAAAACTCATAATCAGCATCTTGATTTGCAGCCAAAAGCCAACTGGTAACAGTGCAGCTCCCAAAGCAGTGGGGTCACGTCACCATCACTGTCTGTAACTCCACAGTCTATACCAGCTATAGCTTTGAGTGGCTTCCAAGATAACCTGTTTATAGTAATCCAATTGTGAAATGACCAGGGCGTGAATGACTATCTGAAGGACCACATGATCCGGCAAAGGGCCTAACTGGTACACTAGATATACCCCTGCAAAGGCTCACTTTTCTGTTCTCTTTGAGCTATGGTTATATGGCCAAGTCTGCTTCTTTCTATTCAGTGACAATAGCTTCAGCGATTTAAAGCAAAACATTTTTATAATGTTCTTCCATGGTGGAAAATACCACTAATAGGACCGGGATACTTACCGGACCGTCTTCTGCCGGCTTCAATCTCCCAACGACCGGTGCGTTCTCACAGAGAGGGTCTCCTCAGGGTGCCGTCTGCCAAACAATGTTGGCTGGCGGTCCCCAGGGGGAGGGCCTTCTCTGTGGGGGCTCCTACCCTGTGGAATGAGCTTCCCCCTGGACTCCGACAACTGCCCGACCTTAGGACCTTTCGCCGCGAACTTAAAACCTATTTGTTTCATCTTGCTGGACTGGCTTAACTTTTTAAAACTTTTAAATGGTTTTATTGGGGTTTTTAAATTTTAGTGATTTTATAGGGTATAATTGTATTTTAGCCTTGCCAATTGAATAAGTTTTTTAGGGGTAGTTTTTAATTATTGTATGGGTTTGCTTTGTATTTTAACTGGCTGTTCACCGCCCTGAGTCCTTCGGGAGAAGGGCGGTCTATAAATTAAAATATTATTATTATTATTATTATTATAATAGGTTTCTGACATCATCCTTTCCCAATTAAGTTACATTTGATGCAAGACATGCAAGATCCTAAAGATGCATTTCCAGAAAACAGCATAGCTAATTAAGAATTCTTACCATAATGATCAAAGTTGCAGGTCCTATAAAACTCCAAATGAAATAGGTATCAAGTCGAAGCCAACATCTGTAATGATAATGGAAGAAAAATGGCATTCAGGAATAGCACATGAAATAAATATCAGAAGTAAGTGAATAGAGAGAAATGAGAGTTGTATAATATTCCATTCAGAGGCATGAGATGCTACGCTGCTTCTTTAGTGAAATTGGATCATACGTTTTGTCTTTGGTAGTGTTATTGAGAAAGTCAGGTATTAACTTCTAGATGAAACAAGGAAGTAGCACAGATTTTACTTGAAGATGATCACAATTAAAAATAATTATGAAAACAGCCATAAAATCTAGTTTACAGCCATTCTTTGGAGCCTATCAGCTTCACAGTAGGTAGCTTTTTTGCTTAAGAAAATCTTTAAAAATTAAGTGAAGAGAAAAATAAATTAGCAGGTCTGAAATTTAACCAGATACAGATTTCTCCCTTCCTCATTAATATTTCTAGAAATGAACCTTATGATTAAGCCAGGAGATTCGTAATCTAAATTATTCATCACTTAATTTTGTCTATGTTTAATATCCCTAGTGTTTAATGATCTTGGAAATTAAATTTCCATTTCTAGTTTGTGTAGCGACAAAATAGGTATCACTAGCTACAAGACAGATAGAATAGCAGGGCTGCAAGGTACCATTAAGCCATTATGCCCAGCCTCTGATCAATGCAGAAATCCAAATTATGCATCCCAAATAGATAGCTGTGTGGTGCCTAGCCTCCACTTGACCATCTCCATTGGGATAGGGAGTCCACTCTGGCTGCCAAACTACTATTACTATTAGGAAGTTTTCTTTTTCTAACTTAGAATCTGCCTTCCTATAATTTAATCCATTATTCTTGCATCCTGGAATGATAAAGAATGAGTCCTCCTCTCTTTTGGTTTGACACGAAGATGACGTTATCCATTCAGTCATATCTGACTCCTTGGATATTCTAGGGGCCAGGTCTCTCCACATCTTCTAATCTTGCATTACTTTTTTTTTTATGCTCTGGCTGGTGTCAATTTTGATGGTGTCCAGCCACCTTGTTCTTTGGTTTCCTTTTGCTGCTAACTATTCCAAACATAATTGCTTTCTCCAGTGATTGGTTTAAATAACATTTCAAGAATCATATCATCTTCTCAGTCTTCTCACTTCAAGACTAAACATTCCAGGTGTCCTTCCATCTGTTTTCTTAGGACTTACTTTTAGCCTGTTGCCCTTTTCTGCATCTGTTCCAGTTAGTTTGAATCCTTTTTAGTGTAATATCTAGAGCTGTACACAATAATTAATCTGGAGTCTGACCAATGCAAAATTAAAAAAAAATATTATTTTCTGTCATTTTCAAAAAATCTTTCAGTTGATAATAGTTTCTTTGATGAGCTGTTGATGAGCATTCCTTTAGTAACATTTTTGAATAAATCATGTATCAATGACTCCTTGATTTATACTATCTGGTATAGACTTAACTAACTTGTTAATGAGATTATCTAGAAGTACTTTGTAAATGCTTTGCTGAAATCATCAAAGTCTACGGCATTTCCAAAATCTGCTAAGGAAATTACCTAATAAAAAAAATAAGATAAGGCTAATGTAGAAAGAGTTACCTTTAACAAAACTATGCTGATTCCTGGTTATTACTGAATAGTATCAGTCTGAACAATTTTATGATCTGCTCTAGGATCATCCCAGATAATAATGGCAGATTGGCCAATCTACAGCTCTCTTTTGATACCATCTTATTTTATAACTATATTTACATCAAACTTTATTTGTGTTTATTCATCCTGCTCCTCAAAGTTGCCTATCAGTAAAAATGCTTGAATACAGTGGATTAAATCAAATAAGGTAAACGTTGTCAGATTTTATTTGGTAGCCTGAGAAAATTACTATATTTTTAAAGGCATCCTCTGCTAGATTAATTGGATAGATACGCTTAAGAAATTCCACCTGGCTGCGGAGTAATCACTAACTAGGTGTGCACTACATCCATGCACATACACATAGAGAGAAACAAACACACATACATATTATATGGAACTTTGGAGAACTATTTTTAGCATAAGGGCATGATTTCATTTCCCACCTATTCCAGTGGGCAAAATTATGTTTTGGGATTGGGCTGTAGTGAGAAGAAGAACATTTTCCCTATTTGAAAAGATATGAGCTACCCAAAGATTAATTGTCCTTGCAGGTATTCCAACTGATGAGCAGGGCTTTTCAGCAAGATGCATCAGATACATGGCTAGCTAGATTAATTGTATAAACCAGAGAATCCTCTTTTCTCTTTAAAGTCTCTTAAGTGAATTAAGCTTCTGTTTGCTCCATCTTGATATGAAATCTTCTAATTTTTTTTCTTCACCTCTTTCTAAGAATATGTGATTGTTCCACAAGTCCCTCCAATTTCAGGCATGATCACATTGCTTGCAATACAATGCAAACAATCTATGGTCATCACATCAGCAGTATCTATTCTGAGGTACGAGAACTAAGTGACCCTTGCACTTGGACCATTCCAGGAGAAGACTAGCTTGCAATCTGATTCAGTCATCACTTGGACAATGGCTGGATGGTAAGGGAGATGATCACTTCTTGTTTGAAATGGGGTTAGTGCATATGCTTGAATGAGGCAAAGATACAATCTGTCTTGAAGAGGTTCCTCTTGGATCTGGCCATATCAGTGGATTATCTAGATTCTTCTCATTCCATGCCCCGACAGCCAGCAGGAACCAATCTGTTTGTGCTGGTGGGCAATCTATTTGGGACCTGGATGAGAACAATGAGTCATTTCTGGTCCTTTTTTACTTCTTGCAAGAACACCTTAGACCACTGCTACACAACAATTAAAAGATGCTTATCGGTCTTTACCACAAGCAACTATAGGACACTCTGATCATTGCATGATTCACCTTGTACCTGCTTACAGGCAAAGACTTAAAACCACAAAACCAACAATTAAATCAGTAAAGACCTGGATGGAGGAGTCAAAATTAAAGCTACAGGCCTGCTTTGATTTCACTGATTGGAATATTTTTGAAGATACCTCTGCAGACCTGGATGAACTCACAGATACTGTAACATCATATGTCAACTTCTGTGAAGACCTATGTGTACCGACAAGGAACTTGCGAATATACGGTAACAACAAATCTTGGTTCACACCTAAACTTAAGCAGCTACGTCATTCCAAAGAGGAAGCCTACAGAAAAGGTGACAAAATGCTGTACATTCAGGCCAGAAATGTACTAACAAGGGAAATCAGAGCAGCAAAAAGAAACTACTCTGAAAAGCTAAAGAATCAGTTTTCAACAAATCAACCAGCATACATGTGAAAACTCTTAAAAATATCACCGGCTAGGGCAAACCTCCTTCCCAGGCTGAAGGAAATCAACAACTGGCAGATGACCTGAACGTGTTTTACTGCAGGTTTGAAAGAAAACTACAGCCACCTATCTCCACAACCCCCATCTCAGACACACCAACCACAGCCAAACCTCCTACAACTGACCCCATCCCATTGGGTTCACAACCCCTAGTGATCATAGAAAAGGAAGTGCAGGACCTATTTCACAGACAAAAGCCAGGAAAAGCTCCAGGGCCAGACAAGATAACTCCTTTTTGCTTAAAAGTCTGTGCTGAGCAAATCCCCTAGAGATGTGCTATGTTCCTTCTTGCTTCAAACGCTCTACCACCATCCCAGTGCCGAAGAAGCCAACTATCAAGGAACTGAATGACAACAGACCAGTTGCTTTAACATCTGTAGTCATGAAAACCTTTGAAAGACTAGTGTTTTCCTGCTTGAAAACCATCACGGATCCTCTCTTGGACCCCTTGCAATTTGCAAACCGAGCAACTAGATCAACAGATGATGCTGTTAATATGGCTCTGCACTACATCCCACAACATCTTGAATCTCCAAAGACCTATGCAAGGGTCCTCTTTGTAGACTTTAGTTCAGCATTCAATACCATCATTCCAGACACTCTTCTAACTAAGCTACAGGTACCTGAAAAGACTTGTAAGTGGATCACAAGCTTCCTAACAAACAGGAAGCAGTAGGTGAAGCTAAGCAAGATCACATCAGATACCTGTACAATTAGCACAGGGCCCCTCCCAAGGCTATGTGCTCTCCCCACTTCTCTTCTCTCTGTATACCAATGACTGTATCTCCAACGAGCCATCTGTTAAACTACTGAAGTTCGCAGATGACACAACAGTGATTGGTCTCATTCGAGACAATGACGAATCTGCATATAGATGAGAGGTCGAATGACTAGCCTTGTGGTGCGACCGAAACAATCTGGAACTGAACACACTCAAAACCGTAGAAATGGTGGTAGACTTTAGGAGAAACCCTTCCATACTTCCACCTCTCACAATACTAGACAACACAGTATCAACAGCAGAAACCTCCAAATTTCTAGGTTCTATCATATCGCAATATCTAAAATGGACAGCTAACATCAAAAACATCATCAAAAAAGGATAACAAAGAATGTTCTTTCTATGCCAACTCAGAAAGCTCAAACTGCCCAAGGAGCTGTTGATCCAGTTCTACAGAGGAATTATTGAGTCTGTCATTTGCACCTCTATAACTGTCTGGTTTGGTTCTGCAACCCAACAACAAAGACACAGACTTCACAGGATAATTAGAACTGCAGAACTGCAGAAAAAATAATTGCTATTTTTTCCTGCTATTTTTTCCTCAGTGTCTTCCACTGATGACCTGTATACTGCACGAATCAAGAAGAGGGCTGTGAAAATATTTACAGATCCCTCACATCCTGGACATAAACTGTTTCAACTCCTACCCTCAAAATGACGCTATAGAGCACTGCACACCAGAACAACTAGACACAAGAACAGTTTTTTCCCGAAGGCCATCACTCTGCTAAATAATTCCCTCAACACTGTCAAACTATTTACTAAATCTGCACTACTATTAATCTTCTCATCATTCCCATCACCCATCTCTTTCCACTTATGACTGTATGACTGTAACTTTGTTGCTGGTAATCCTTATGATTTATATTGATATTGTTTCCTGATTGCTTATTTGTATCCTCATTAAGTGTTGTAAGTGTTGTACCTTGATGAAGGTATTGTTTCTTTTATGTACACTGAGAGCATATGCACCAAGACAAATTCCTTGTGTGTCCAATCACATTTGGCCAATAAATTCTATTCTATTCTATTCTTGTTGGCACTAATTATCTTCCATTGGTCTTATCTTCTGAGATTCCTGTAATGATTGGAAATGAAGGGCACTATTTTGCAGTGGTTCTGCTCCTTCCTAAGTGGGTGATTTTTAGTAAGTGGTAGTTTGGGCAGAGAATAATTTACATGAACTTACTGGGAGAAACTTCTGTCACTTGGTGATGAAATATCATGAGTATACTGTAATGCCCAGATTGACATCTGAGCCTCAAGCCTGTAATGTAATGGAAATGTTGCCTTGTGCCTGGATCCTGTGATGGCCCAGATGCGGAGAAATAGATTGAAACTGAATCCCAGAAAGACTGTTGACTATTTGACCAAAAAACATCTGACTAGCTGACTGGAGTAGCACCTTCTTTGAAAAAAGGAGGTCAAATGGTCTGAGGAGGTCTTTCCAGATTCATGACAAAAGTCAGATAAGAGATGAAGACCATGGCTGGGGAAGGGAGATTCTGTCCAGCTTCAACTGGTGTGCCAGTTGTGGAGATAACTCTGCCAACAGTGACTCATACTCTTCTTGTAACTAAATTACTGTAGTGCTCTCTACATGAGGTTGCTTTTAAAATGCAGTTGACAAAAAATTCAGCAGCCTATTTATTAGTGAATAAGAGTTGTTATTTGCACACAGAATTTGAATGCTGTCAGTCCTTCAAGGTAGGCAAGGTCAGGAAATGAACATCATAAAAAATACTAGAACTCTTAACTATAAATAATTGGCATAGGCTAAAATAACATTATCTTAGAGTCCATTGAAGTTTAGCAGCTAATACATTCAAACAAATAGATAAATGATAAATAAAACCTTGAAATCCTGACACATTTCCCTCTCCCTCTTATATCAAAGAGAGTCAAAGTGAGGCAATATTGAATTTCTTTCTTATACCTTCAGGCTTTATCAGGCTAAACTCATGTTTTACTAACCAGTGCTATATGTTTTCTCCAAAGTCATCTCTGTACTCTTCTACATGTATTGGCATCTCTGCTTCAAAAATATAAAAATATATGTTTCCTTCTGGATACAATTCAAAGTGCTGGTTTTGAGCTATATGACTTGGCTTGGGTATTATTAAGACCATACATATACTTCAAGTAGATCCTTCTAAAAAAAAATAAATCCAGTGTTGGAGCATTCACAACTTCTGCAGGCAAGTCGTTCCACTTATTAATTGTTCTAACTGTCAGGAAATTTCTTCTTAGTTCTAAGTTGCTTCTTTCCTTGATCAGTTTCCACCCATTGCTTCTTGTTCTACCCTCAGGTGCTTTGGAGAACAGCCTAACTCCCTCTTCTTTGTGGCAACCCCTGAGATATTGGAACACTGCTATCATGTCTCCCCTAGTCCTTCTTTTTGTTAAACTAGACATACCCAGTTCCTGCAACCGTTCTTCATATGTTTTATCCTCCAGTCCCCTAATCATCTTTGTTGCTCTTCTCTGCACTCTTTCTAGAGTCTCAACATCTTTTTTACATCGTGGCGACCAAAACTGGATGCAACTTGTCCAACACAAATGTTCTGGGCAGAGATGCTGAGTCCTTTCCCCACGAAAGCAATCAGTTTATGTATTTTTTCTTTGGTCACAGTTACTCACTGAAATATTCTGCCAGAAATCTGCATGATACCATAGCCCCCGTTCTTCAAGAAAGTTGTTTAAAGTGGACCTGTTTAGAATCAGACTTCAGATCTAGTTTTGAGATACCTAACATCCTAATGTGAGAATTACACAATACTCCACTAACCATTTGTTGAGGACATTTCATGTCAGTCAGCTGTTTCTATAGAAGTTTGCTATCATTGGTCAAAGGCAGGGGTCTCCAACCTTGGTCCCTTTAAGACTTTAAGCTGGCTGAGGAACTCTGGGAGTTGAAGTCCACAAGTCTTAAAGGGACCAAGGTTGGAGACCCCTAGTCTAAGGTATTATCTCTCAAAAGTAATGTTTTCCTTGGCATTGTGACCCAAGACTTCTCATGCAGGACTCTTTGGAAGATACTAAATTCCTAGTCTCAATCTTCTAGGACATTGTGTGATTGATATTCCTGTGGCAATGCACAAATTAAAAATTAATGTAAACCTGGAGTTTTTTAAAAAAGGAAATTGTTCCATTGATGGTTGAGGTAGGTTAAGAATGCTTAGAGTGACACGGATACATGTACCTTCCACAGGTTCAGAATAATGATAAGTACTGCAGTGGATTTTCCCCTCTTGGCAAGTGAGATGGAGCCGGAAGACAAAGGATGGCTGCCCTGAAACTGCCTGCAGTAAACTGAGGGCAGCAACCTCAATCTGAGGCATGCTGAAGGTAGGTTATGGAGGTAGCACTTTTTACAACTGAAATACTTTCCTCCCAAATCAAAGGTGGGAGGAAGCACATTAATCATGACTCATTCTACCCTCCCCCAAATCAATTTGCACAACTGCCCTCCAATTTGAGTAATTTCCTTGGGGTCACTATACAGGAACAATTTGGTATGCCCAGAACCTACATTTATGTATTGCATCTTTATACTTTGCAAAATATATATTTAATGGCGCAATCATCAATTAAGATGCTAAAATACTTATTCCCAAATGGTGTTACTGTCTTCTGTGCTCTGGTAGAAGTCTCTATGGAATTTGCATCTTTTTTTTTAATTGAAAAAGTTTTTTAAAAAAACAAAAAAACATTTCCCCCCTTTTCCCCCCCTCCCTCCCAGAAAACCCCCTTCCCCCCTCCCTTCCCCCCCCCCCGGCTTCCCGGGTCAATCACAAGGTATTGTTATACATAAACCAAACATAGAGTAAAATTTTCCCTTCTAATCCAATTAACCTCATCCAAATCTTTTCATCTCCCAACCCCCTCCCCATTACATAAAATAATACTTCCTAATTATTCAAAGGCAATCTGATATTTCTTAATCTGATATCTGTTTTGTAGATAATCAATCCATTTTTTCCATTCAATTAAATATCTTTCCTGCGTATTGTCTTTTAAAAAAGCTGAGATTTTAGCCATCTCAGCCAAATTAATGACTTTCAATATCCATTCTTTTATTGTAGGTATCTCTTCTTTCTTCCAGTATTGTCCAATCAACAGTCTTGCTGCTGTTATTAAATTCAGAATCAATTTAGTCTCAATCCCTGTACAATCCGTTATAATTCCCAAAAGGAAAAATTGCGGCAGGAACTTTATCTTCTTCTTCAGTACATTTTGAATAATCCACCAAATTCTTATCCAAAAGGCCTTAATTTTCTTGCAAGTCCACCAAATATGAAAATATGTAGCGTCATCACAACCACACCTCCAACATTTCGCTTGGATATCAGGATACATACATGATAATTTTTTGGGATCTAAGTGCCATCTTATAAAAATTTTCCCTTAAATTCTGTGCTTGTGTAAACTTAACATTTCTAACCCAGATTTTCTCCCATGTTTCCAACATTGTTGGTTCCTGAATATTCTGTGCCCATTTTATCATACAGTCCTTTACCAAATCCTTTTCTGAATCTATTTCAAGCAACACATTATACAATCTCTTTATATGCTCCTGGGTCTGATTTCTAATTTGCTTTATTAAATTTTCCTCCCTTTGCATTATACCAATTTTTTTATCTTCTTTCCATCTATGGAATTTGCATCTTGTGTCTCTTTGGCTGCTCATGTCTGATGAAGTATGAATCAATTTGCCCTTTGTATGACGCAATTCAAAGGCATTTCTGCCCAAGGTGGATATCTTATATGTGCATTCACTTGCAGATCCATTAATTAGAAATGTTTCTGTGCTAAATGGTCTACTTGTTTCTGTGGAAATGTCATGATAGCTGTTATTGATTAGACATTTCATCTAGATAAGGCACATGCCAAATAAATATTCTGCATCTGTTTTTGAAAGGCATGACATCCAAAGATAGAAATCCATACTCTTCCTTCTATATTCATGTAGTGAGTGATATCTGGTCTTCTACTTTTTGCTGTCAAGTCAGTGCACCAAATAATTCTGCAATGTTTCACTCATTCCTTCTCTGATTTGGGGCTTGTCTTTGTGCTTTCTTTGGGCATTCTGGATACTTGTCTGGATTGCTTAGTTCTCCAGATCACGTAGTCTTTCTTTAGAAACTTGTCTGTCTGCTTGATAACTTCTCTAACCTTAAAATGATTGGCATTCATTTCCCTCTTATTTCTCTGTTCTACTAGTTCCTGCAAGAAATACATTTGTTGGTGCATTTACTAGCTTGGTGGCTTCATCTCATGAGTTATGCAATACATGCACATACCTCTCCCTGCACTACACCTTTCTTTCCGATGTTGACCTGGTCCTTAGAGAAGGGGATGAATGCCTTCAGGTTGAATTTCTACAGCTGATAATTTCCATTATTCATTTTTACTATGCCTCACTTTAATTTTTATTTGTAAGGTTTTTTTCTATATGACTTCTTCCTATTGAAATTGGTCACTAGTTAACAGCTGCAGTGTTTCTGAGTTTATAAATTTTTACCAGAAGTATCTGAATAAGCAAAGTAAATCCACTCTTTTTAAAAAATGGCAGATAGTTAATGCTTCAAAGAGAATAGAAAAATGGGTTGAATAAATTCAGTCCATTATAACAATTGTCAAAAATGGTTTGGGAAGAGCAGCAGAGACAATCAGTTTAAGTTTGAAAGAGTAGGCCTTAGCTTCTTTAGCTTTTCTCTTCTTGCACCAATTGGTGCAATTTTCCCATAATTTGCCTCAATCCATCCAGTATTTGTTTTTATATAAACACAATATTTCACTTTAAATATATCTGGACACCATTACAACTGCAGAACTTTATCACTACTCTTTATTATCATACATTGCTGGATCAACCTTCCATGCTAAGACAATCTTCAGAGGTTTGAATTTTACTTTTCTTTCACATATAGACCATCACTTTTCCATTTGCATTTCCTTCTTCTTTCCATATATCCAATAGTGCAGAGTTCCAATACTCAATAGCCTTGGGACTTATTACTGAATAATTTTCAAACTCATAGTTTCTATATTTCACATAAATGAAAGGTACATTAATAGCTTTAGTGTCCAGTATTAACAAGTCTTTACAGTTTGTATTTGAAACTGAATAAATTTCAGGAAATCCCATTTCTTTTTATTTAATTCCCACTTCCATTGTATTTTTTCATACTGTAATTCTTTTTAAATATGACATACAATTCATACTAAATATCTATTAGAGGCAGTTTTCATGGCATTTAATAAAACATAGAGTTTAAATTCAGATAATTTACTTGAAATCATTTTGTATATGCTCTGAATATAGTATTTAATCAAAATATTATGCAATAGAAAAAGGATATGATCTCTGTTTAAAACTGAAGTATGGTAGAGCTAAAACAGTATGCAGATCAAATGGAATGGAATGGAAGATCATGTCTGCTACAACTGTATCTTTGCTAACTATATTAACTTAATCAGATTTATACATCATTTTCTTAGATAATTTAGGGGATTAATTGATATATAACCTAATGGGTTACTAGTCCTTCAAGCATCAAGAAGTTGATAAGCTTTAAGTAATTTCCTGATTAAATAGTTCCATTGGACTGAGCATATTTTCCTTTAAAGTCATTGATATCTAAATATTCATTAAGGAACCATTTTTAACATCCTACTAATATAAATTCAACCTTTTTGACTTGTTCAGTCTTGAACAATTGATGATAAATATGAATGTGGTTTTTCCCCTTAAATTAGTTCTTAGGTTTAAAAATATTTCATTAGGGATGATATTAGATATTAGATAGAGAGGTCACTGCAAGTCAATGCAAATAAATTATGGAAGACAAGCAAATGTAAAGATCTAAGACAAATAAACTCCTGAATATAATTGACTCATTTATACCATACTTAATAAACATGCCATCAGATGATAGTGCTTCAGATTCTCAAAAATGGCAACATTAAAGAAAAAAAAGCTAATTTGAGTAATAAGATATGCTAAGAATAAATGAATCTAGTAATTCTATGGTTAGTCAAAAACATTTTAAATCTGTGATTAAGTATTATTAGACAAGGCTTGCTAAGGAATTAATTGCTTAAATGTAACTGAGGCTCACTAGGTGCATATGGGATATCCCATACCGAATCCTGTGGTAGAGATTTTTGGTGGGAAGGAGACTTCTAGTGTTGCTTCATTGTTTGACCTCTGCTAAGCCATCCAATAAACATGCATCAGTGAGTGCTATAATGTCTTGGCATGAGACGTAAGTGAAATAAAATATGCATTGGAACATCAGGTCAAGAAAGTCAACGATTTTAGCTTCTAATTGCACTGGGTGATGATTTTTTGCATATAGTACATATCAATCAACCCAGAGGAAACCCCTGCTAGGGAAAAATTAATGGCATAAAGCACGTTTAACTTCAGGTCAGGTGTGCATTTTTTTTTTATCCTGAGAGAGGATATCAGATTTGTCAGACTTTTTTTAGCCAGTTAGGCAAGAAACTGCATGAATTGACTTCCAAGGATACCCATGGTTTGATGAGTTGATTTATTGTAGCAAAGTTAATGAGGTCATTAGAAAATAATTCTGGTGACTGTTGTATATAAAATAAAAATCTTCATTATAATAAAACAAAGATTTACATCATTGTACTTCTTTGTCCTTTTCAAGCAATGCAGCAGACTAAAAGCCAAACTTTTGACTGGAAAGAGCTTTTTAATCTGATTCTTACTTTTGCTAATTGACTGATTTGGTACCAGACTGTTGCTTTTGACTGTTTGACAACTGACTGTTGCATTGCCAGTGAGGAAGATATAAGCAGACATTCTTGTATATCTGAAATAATGTTTAAAATCAAGGTTGTCTGCGTCCTCTCAGAGTGAGAAGACTTAACAAAAACTATTCAGCACTCTTATAATTATAACGATGGAGGAAAATGCATGTAGTAATGGTATGAGAGAAACCTCCTCTCCTTTCTTGTCCTGCTCTGTTGGCAAATGTGGCACACCAACTTTGATTTCAGGACTTCTCAGAAAGATGGCAGACTGAAGATAGGTCCAGCCCTTCAATCTTAGCTAGCTGGAGGGAGAACATGAGATCACCCAAGGTGTGTTCCATATGGGTGCTTTTTACAAGGAGACTGCAAAACAGCAGTTTCTGGAGAATGGGAGAACCAGTAGATGAAGGAATTTGTCATACTTGCTCCAGTTCAAACTGTCTTTCAAAGTGCACTAACTTTGCACTTTTCTTATTTTATTTATTTATTTATTTATTTATTAAACTTTTATAAAAAGTTAACCTTTCAGAAATTACTTATTAACTGTTTTAAAGAAGTTAGACACCTTCAAATAACAAGGCTGAAAACATCAAGAGAGTGCCTTCAATCCTTACTATAAGAAAATGAAGATGCATCTTTACAACCTTTAAGCATTTAAAATAAACAGCAGGGTGAGGTTTTGGCTTTAGAAATTTTTAAATGGATTAAGGACTTAGAAATCATTGGAATATTGGACTTTAGATATTAAGACTTTAAAATTAATTTTAAAGAATAAATTATTTTTGTGGAGAAGCAAAACTGTTTTTGATATTGAAGACATAACAAGACAAGCAACTTATAATGGCATTCAGAAATATATTTAGGAATTACAATATCAATGTCAGCTATGTTATGTCTTGTTGGGAACTGTCTGTTCCCAAAAGAGGATGTTACAAAAAAAAAATGATATGCAACAGAGTATATCCAAAAACAACATAAACAAGATTTGAAATAGGATTTTTCCATTAGACACAAAATATCCTGGATGAGGGTTTAAAAATTAAGAAGGAAATAAAAATGGCAATCCCAAAGTAATTGGATTTTTTTTTGTAGTTATAAAAGGGTCTATTTAAAGTTGTGAAGAAATTTGAAGCAAGTATCAACAATAATCAGAATGGATTAAAGAACAAGATTGCTTTATGTAAAAAGAAGGTATACAAAATCAGTTTATTTAACCAGGGTTAAAAGGGGGTATGTTGCAATTTTGGGTGGGTGGTATTTTTTTTTAAATTTGCTGACATCTAAACTGGAACATTTTTTATGTATTGGACCTACTTACAGTTGGCATGGTTTTTAAGATTTCCCCCCAATCAATCTTTGTTATGTTAAATTCCAGTCTTTTGTTTATATTAAGATACTGGGATTCCTTTTTTGCTTGCAAATGTTGATTTGCTTAGAATTGAGATATGTTTATTTGAATGTAACATATTGTTATTTGGGGATTTTTAAAAATTTTTGTTTGCACTTACCGTTTTTAAATGAGGATTTGCTTTTAGCTAAGAAATGAGATATAGAATATGATATAGTTTTAGGGCTCTGTTTGGACATTTTGCTGACACCTGGATTGGAAATATGTTACCTATTGTATTTGTCTATATTTAAGAAATGAATTATTGGATGAGGAATTTTATATTTGTTTTATTTATTTATTTATTTATTTTATTATTCCAATTTATATACCGCCCTTCTCCCGAAGGACTCAGGGCGGTTTACAGCCAAATAAAACAATACAAACAATACAAAAGTTAAAAACATATTTTGTTTAAAAAACTAATTCAATTTGGCAAAAAATTAAAAACTCTAGCGTATAGGGAATATGTAAAGCCAAGAATAGGGCTCCACCCGGACTAGATGGTCTACCCCGGTGAGGGGAACGGTAACGAGCATATATGGGTGTCAGGTGAAAGGTAGAGAGAAAAAAGGCTACCAGGGGTGGATCGGGCATATGTGATAAGAACATGAGGGTGGATGTACCAATATAACGGGTGCGAGCAAAGGCCTTGGAAAGAGCAAGTCGGGAGGGATGGTTCCGGGCCATTGTTAATTAAGAGATGAAAAGATAGTGAAATTTTTATACTTGGTTTGGGCATAAGAAGTTGCATTCTTAAGAATTTTTCTTTTTATTTCTTTCTCCTTTGCTTTCTTGCACCTTTTTCTTGTACCCTTCTTTTTTCTTTTCTTTTTTAGTCTGAATTCAATTTTATTGTTGTAAAACCTTTAATAAAATTATTATAGAAAAAACAAAACTTTGATTTCAAATGCAAAGAAGTCTATAGTAAGAATTCCATTACTGAAAAAGGAACTTTGCTACTGATTTATAGTATACAGTATAGCCTTCCTTTATACTCTGCTGATGTTTTTCTGCTCAGAAACTGTTTCACTATTTATTATATATGGCATTTATATTAAGGGTTGCCTGATATATTGAGGGTCCCCATTCCAGCCCATAGTCTTCAAGCAGCTTGCAAATGTAATCTCAGATCTCCTTCCTGTTTGATTTTTGATAAACAGTGGAGAACAATCATAGTGTCAAAATATTGGATATGTTCAAAAATGGGAAAAATGAACCTTCAGGTAACTACAGATAAATCAGCTAGATGTTGATACCAGGCAAAACTCTGAAACAGATCATTAAATAGTTTACTGATGAGCATTTTGCAAAGAATGCATTGCTTGGCAAGAATTAACAAGGATTTATCAAGAATAGATCATGCCAAATTAACTTTATTTGGCCATTTTATCTTTGAGTGGCCAGTTTAGTTGAACACAGGAGTATGGTGACTTACTCTAAGTGTGTCCTGACTTCAGCAAAGCATTTGACAAAGTTTTCCATGCTATTCTAGTAGAGAAGATGGCAAAGTGTAGGCTGGGTAATGTTTCTATTATATGGATATAGAACTGGTTGAATAGCAATAGCACTTAGACTTTTATACCACTTCATAGTGCTTTATAGCACTCTGTGAGCAGTTTAGAGAGTCATTGTATTGCCACCAAACATCTGGGTCCTCATTTTACCAACTTCGGAAAGATGGCAGGTTGAGTCAGCTTTGATTGGTGAGAATCAAACAGTCAGCAAGATTAGCCTACAATACTACAGTCTAACTGCACCCCCATGGTTCTCACTGGTTAAGCATATCCAGTGAAATTACTGAGGAGTAGTGTACTTGCTCTATAACTTGAATAAGGTCAGGAAATATGATTATCAAACTTAAAGATGACTAAATATGACTGAATGGAACATATAGGAAGATAATGTCAATGTTCAAGAGAAATATTTGGTATGTTTAGTATGGGAAGAGAAGAGAAGATTAAAGAGAGAGATGTTTTCTAGTATTTAAAGAAGCTGATGGGGAAGAATTTTTCAGACTTGTTCCAGAAAACAAGAAACAATGGGTTTAAACTAGAGGGAAATAGATTTAAGTTGGATACAGGAAAAATTTCCACTCTATAATACAATCTTGAGACAGTTATATTTGTGTAGAGATAACTGTGGAGATGCTACTTGGAACTTTGGCTGAAAAAGCATGTGAAGCTTTAAAAAGGGTTTCCAGATAATTCAAGACTGCAAAGAAAATATAGTTTTTCTGATGTTAACATTAGACATTGACTGATGGTCTCCAGTTTTACCTAAGCTTTTTATATACATCAATCTATATGATAATTTCCTTTTAGAACTGCAAAGCACAGTTGCACCAATATTTACAAAACTGAATCATCTAATCCTAGTAATTATCTAAACCCTATTGCAACCTCTGAATGTTTACCTGCTATCTATTTCATACATTCAAGAATGGAATATATGTTATTTATGATATAGATTAGAATGAATAAAAGTAAAAAATGATCAGGTCTATGTTTTATTTAGGATTCAATTTAGCATTCCACATCAGCTTTTAACTAGTTTTTCATCAGTTTTTAGTTTATCAAATAGGAATTGTTAGTATCAGTCACTGATCATAACTAATATAGATGAAATATGACTTGGATTTATGCTGATGTTGCAGTAACCATACATAATTGCTATACAAAAGACATTAACTAAAGCAATCTATATTAACTGGAGGATAAAATAAGGATACATTCTGTCCCTGTTGCTCTTAAAGTGACCTTGTTCTGCCAGCGGTCATTCCTCAAACTCTCTAGAACAGATTTCCTTCTGTATATGTCACTTGACTTGACATGGCAAGACTAAGGATTGAAAAACCATTGGCACATTCTGTGCTGCTCCCTTCAACTCAATTCCACATAAAGAAAGAAACAATGGGTGCGAAACATACAATACTGAAATTAAGATGGAACAGACAAAACCCTTGTCAGTTTCTTTTTACTTTGACAGAGCTGACCTGGCTGGCTGGGGAGCTGCAAAGCTTTCGGGTTTCCATTTTCCTTATATACAGTAATATTAGTGGCATAAAGCAAATAGAACAACAACACGAAACAAAAACAACATTGTTCATGCATGCCATCATGCAAAGCCCCCCTTGTCTGTGATCTTATACAGGGGGGTTCCGCGGACCTTATGGGCATTACGGAGACCTGGTTGGGCACTGAAGGGGGCGTGCCCCTTATTGAGATGTGCCCACCGGGTTTCCGTGCGTTCCATCAGCCGAGGGCCCAGGGTAGGGGTGGGGGGGTGGCGGTTGTGATTAGAGAGAGTCTAGAGCCGAGGGAGACCACTGTACCTCAGATTGTCGGGTGCGAATCCCTCTTTGTGAGATGGGGTCGTAGGTGTCAGATGGGTTTGCTGATCACGTACCTGGCTCCTTGCTGCGTGACAGCCGCCCTGCCCGAGCTTCTGGAGATGCTGGCTGGGGTGGCAGTTGAGACCCCCAGACTTTTAGTCATGGGGACTTTAACTGCCATCTTCCGCTCGCCATCGACGGCAGCTCGGGAGTTCATGGCTTCCATGACGGCCTTGGACCTGACTCAAGTAGTTGATGGCCCTACTCACATTGGGGGTGGCACTCTGGATTTGATTTTTCTCTCTAGTCAGTGGTTGAGAGATCTGGACTTAAAGGAAATAGTCATTGAACCTTTGTCATGGTCAGATCACTCTCTTCTTCGCCTGGACTTTCTGACCGCCATTCACCACCGCAGGGAGGCGGAGCCGATACGTTGGTTCCGCCCCAGGCGCCTGATGGACCCGGATGGGTTCCGGACGGAGCTTGGGCCATTTCCTGAGGGTCTGGCTCACGGCTCGGCTGAGGAACTTGTTGCGGCCTGGGAACGGGCCGCGGCGGGGGCCTTAGACCGTGTCGTGCCTTTGCGGCCTCTGACCCGGCGCAGGTCCCAACCGGCTCCTTGGTTCTCCGAGGAGCTGAGAGGGATGAAACGCCGGAGAAGACGCCTAGAGAGTTCCTGGAGGTCTAGCCGTTCGGAAGCTGATCCGACACTAGTGAAGTCCTATACTAGGACTTCCCTAGTGGCATTGAGGGAAGCGAGGCGTAGCTACGCCTCCTCCCTCATTGCATCGGCAGATAACCGCCCAGCCGCCCTGTTTCGGGTGACTCGCTCCCTCCTACACCAGGGGGAGCGGGACGACCCGTTGCAGGGACGTGCTGAGGAGTTTAACGGTTATCTATACGATAAAATCGCTCAGCTCGGGATGGTCTGGACCAAGATTGCGGTGATGCGGGTGAGATGCTCGAGGGCGGTCTTGGTGACATTGTTTGGGATGAGTTTGACCCTGTGGCTCCCGAGGACATGGACAGGTTGTTGGGTAGGTTGAATGCCACCACGTGTTTACTGGACCCGTGCCCTCTTGGCTGGTGCTGGCCACTCGAGAGGTGACACGAGGCTGGCTCAGGCGATTCGACCGCTTCTTTGGTGGAGGTGTCTTCCGCCTGCCTTGAAAGAGGCGGTGGTGAGGCCCTCCTTAAGCCGTCCCTGGACCCGGCTGTTTTAGGTAATTATCGTCCGGTCTCCAACCTTCGCTTCGCGGCGAAGGTTGTAGAGAGTATGGTGGCATATCAATTTCCCTTGCACCTGGATGAAACTGTCTATCTAGACCCGTTCCAGTCCGGTTTTCGGCCCGGCTACAGCACGGAGACGGCTTTGGTCGCGTTGGTGGATGATCTCTGGAGGGCCAGGGATAGGGGTTGCTCCTCTGCCCTGGTCCTATTAGACCTCTCAGCGGCTTTCGATACCATCGACCATGGTATCCTGCTGCGCCGGTTGGAGGGATTGGGAGTGGGAGGCACCGTTTATCGGTGGTTCTCCTCCTATCTCTCCGACCGGTCGCAGTCGGTGTTGACGGGGGGGCAGAGGTCGGCCCCGAGGCGCCTCACTTGTGGGGTGCCGCAGGGGTCGATCCTCTCGCCCCTCCTGTTCAACATCTACATGAAGCCGCTGGGTGAGATCATCAGTGGTTTCGGTGTGAAGTACCAGCTGTATGCGGATGACACCCAGCTGTACTTTTCTACACCGGACCACCCCAACGAAGCTTTCGAAGTGCTGTCCCGGTGCCTGGAGGCCGTACGGGTCTGGATGGGGAGAAATAGGCTCAAGCTCAATCCCTCCAAGACAGAGTGGCTGTGGATGCCGGCATCCCGGTACAGCCAGCTAAATCCGCGGCTGACCATGGGTGGCGAGTCATTGGCCCCGATGGAAAGGGTCCGCAACTTAGGCGCCCTCCTGGATGAACGGCTGTCTCTAGAAGATCATTTGACGGCCGCCTCCAGGGGAGCGTTCTACCAGGTTCGCCTGGTACGCCAGTTGCGCCCCTTTCTGGACCGGGATGCCCTATGCACGGTCACTCACGCACTCGTGACGTCGCGCCTGGATTACTGCAATGCTCTCTACATGGGGCTCCTTGAAGGGCATCCGGAGGCTGCAGTTAGTCCAGAATGCGGCTGCGCTGGTGATAGATGGAGCCCCGTGGCTCCCGTGATAACACCCATCCTGCGCAGGCTGCACTGGCTACCTGTGGCTTTCGGGTGCGCTTCAAGGTGCTGGTGACCACCTTTAAAGCGCCCATGGCATTGGGCCGGGTTACTACGGGACCGCCTACTGCTACCGAATATCTCTCACCGACCCGTGCGCTCTCACAGAGAGGGTCTCTCAGGGTGCCGTCAGCGGCAATGTCGCCTGGCGACGCCCAGGAAGGGCCTTCTGTGGGGCCCCCACCTCTGGAATGAACTACCCCGGTCTTCGCCAGCTGGACCTCCGGACCTTCCGCCGGGCTTAAAACACATTTATTTAATTGTGCAGGGCTGAGCTAAATTTTAAATTTTAAATTACTGGTTTTAAATTGGCTTTTATTTTATATTTTAATTTTAAATTAATAGGCGTTTAGAATAAGTTTTTAACTGTTTTATATTTCTTACATTGTATTTATGTGTTTTAAATGCCTGTACACCGCCCTGAGTCCTTCGGGAGAAGGGTGGTATAAAAATCAAATAAATAATAATAATAATAATAATAATAATAATAATGTTTTCTAGTATTTAAAGAAGCTGATGGGGAAGAATTTTTCAGACTTGTTCCAGAAAACAAGAAACAATGGGTTTAAACTAGAGGGAAGTAGATTTAAGTTGGATACAGGAAAAATTTCCACTCTATAATGCAATCTTGAGGCAGTTATATTTGTGTAGAGATAACTGTGGAGATGCTACTTGGAACTTTGGCTGAAAAAGCATGTGAAGCTTTAAAAAGGGTTTCCAGATAATTCAAGCCTGTAAAGAAAATATAGTTTTTCTGATGTTAACATTAGACATTGACTGATGGTCTCCAGTTTTACCTAAGCTTTTTATATACATCAATCTATATGATAATTTCCTTTTAGAACTGCAAAGCACAGTTGTACCAATATTTACAAAACTGAATCATCTAATCCTAGTAATTATCTAAACACTATTGCAACCTCTGAATGTTTACCTGCTATCTATTTCATACATTCAAGAATGGAATATATGTTATTTATGATATAGATTAGAATGAATAAAAGTAAAAAATGATCAGGTCTCTGTTTTATTTAGGATTCAATTTAGCATTCCACATCAGCTTTTAACTAGTTTTTCATCAGTTTTTAGTTTATCAAATAGGAATTGTTAGTATCAGTCACTGATCATAACTAATATAGATGAAATATGACTTGGATTTATGCTGATGTTGCAGTAACCATACATAATTGCTATACAAAAGACATTAACTAAAGCAATCTATATTAACTGGAGGATAAAATAAGGATACATTCTGTCCCTGTTGCTCTTAAAGTGACCTTGTTCTGCCAGCGGTCATTCCTCAAACTCTCTAGAACAGATTTCCTTCTGTATATGTCACTTGACTTGACATGGCAAGACTAAGGATTGAAAAACCATTGGCACATTCTGTGCTGCTCCCTTCAACTCAATTCCACATAAAGAAAGAAACAATGGGTGCGAAACATACAATACTGAAATTAAGATGGAACAGACAAAACCCTTGTCAGTTTCTTTTTACTTTGACAGAGCTGACCTGGCTGGCTGGGGAGCTGCAAAGCTTTCAGGTTTCCATTTTCCTTATATACAGTAATATTAGTGGCATAAAGCAAATAGAACAACAACACGAAACAAAAACAACATTGTTCATGCATGCCATATTAAACTCAACCAGCTCTGTTCCTTAACCCTGCCAAATGTATGTAAGCATATCAGTCTAAAACAGTTTCCAGATTGGCACAGAAGCCTTATGCAGAAGTGCCCTGAGTTGTGTATTTGTTCTTGCAAGGAGAATAGCTTCTCCCTCCACCACCTCCTCCTCTTTTTTTTTTAAGGAGCATAACAATATTTTCAATCTGAAACATCTCAAGCTTAAAATGAGAATGCCATGAGCTTAGTACTATGGCAATTCTACTAAGGACAGGATGGCTGCTCCAAACTCAAATTGCTTTGAATTCAAAATGTTGGACACTACTACTTTTGTCTCTTAATTAAAACTGCAACTATATTAAGAAACAGCCCCTATTCCCCACTCCAGCCCCATGTACAGAAATGGCTCCAATGGACATCCACCACTTAACTGTAAGTTACAGGTAACTACTCCAAGCTGCAGAAAGCTCTAGCCTCCTCTCTGCAAGAAGGAGAAGAGGTCTGGAAGATCCAGAGCTCAGGAGCTTGGAGCCAGGAGTCAACATCCTCCAGAAGAACCCCAGGAAGAATGGAAAGATAATTATACCCTTTTCACGCCAATCGGATCAAACCAGCTTGATAATATTCCTATGTTTCATGGCTACTTTACATTGATGAATTCATTTTTATTTCCTAAATAGAGTCCATGTATCCTGTCTTGAATTGAATGCATTCATTCAGTCATTCATTTTCAGATATATATTCTGTATATAAATTTTATTTGGAGGAATGTACAATACATCTAGTATCTATCTATCTATCTATCTATCTATCTATCTATCTATCTATCTATCTATCTATCTATCTAGCCAGCCATCTTCCATCTATCATCTATCTCCATGATGGCGAATCTATGGCACACATGCCCCAGGTGACACATGGAGCCATATCCGTGGGCACATGAGCGTTGCCCTAGTTCAGCTCCAGCGCGCATGTACATGCTGGCCAGCTGATTTTCAGTCTTCCGGGCCCACTGGAAGTCAGAAAACAGGCTGTTTCTGGCCTCCGGAGGGCCTCCGAGGGGTTGGAGAAGGCCTTTTCCCCACTCCCCAGAGGGGAGCTAGTACTTTCTGCAGCTTGGAGTAGAAAGCCTCTGGAGCCTGAGAAGGTTGAAAGACGGGCCTTCTGATCCCATTGGAAGTTGGGAATTGGGCTGTTTCCGCCATCTGGAAGGCCTCCAGGGTGGTGGGGTCACCCTCCACAGGCTCCAAGAAAATCTCTGGAGCTTGGGGAGGGCAAAAAAGGGGCCTACCATGCCATCATGTGCCAAAAGTGGGGGGAATGCAGGGGGAGCATGCGCAAGGCACATTGAATTATGGGTGTGGGGCACACGTGCATGCGACACCCGACCCCCCGTGTTCCCCCCGCTTTTGGCACACAACACCAAAAATTTAGCTATCACTGATCTATTTTATAAAGAAAAACAAAAATCTGGAGAGGACACATACTCAGAGTCTTGGCACTTCTAGGTATTTTCTTTCGTTCCTGAAATATTTACTTTCTTCTTATATTCTTTATGGGTGCAGATTAGGCCACAGTGTTATTAAATGATATTGGCTAAAACAACAAAGAAAGAGAAATTGGATTATTGAGGTGATCTTTGATTTTATTTAGTGTGGATAGATAAAAACTTTATTATGATCACAGATCAAAATACAAGAGAGCAATTGAATGGCACCAATAGTGGGTTTCAATTTCAGCTGCTACCATTTTGATCGTGGGTGCATGCAACACTTATGCGCATGCACAAAAGCTTCTGTGCATTTGCAGAGACGTCCAGGCAGAGCCTCCCACTGCCGCTGCTACCGGTTCGCCCAATCTGGGGTGAACCGGTAGCAACCTACCACTGAACAGCACATGTAATTTTCAATATGAATAGAAACTTTTAGGGTCCTGCATAAGCATGACTATAATCTACTCAGCTGTAAATTGGTACCTAGACTTGTGGGGAGAGTCCAAGAATTTGGACTGCGATATCTGGGACTTGGTCTACCAGAATTTGATAAAGAATTCATGAGGATATCCAGGGATTTTCCTAATTATTAGCAATACTATACTTTTACAATTATCTTTAGAAAATAAATACAATACTGTAAGTAGAATACTCATGTTTTGCCTACTTTGTATTTAAGTATCTACAGTACAGATTCTGTGAGCATACTAGCTGGCAATCAGATACTTCATTGTTTTAACACATTTCTTGTCAAACAGGGGTTTTTCATTATAGAACCAGGGTGTGTTGGTGTTTGTTTACAAATTGTCATAAATGTGTGCATAATCTTGTAGCACCATGAGTATTGCGATTTTTTTGGTGTGTGGAAATGGAAAAATATTTACTTTTTTCAACCACTTGATATAAAAAGATCTCATTTCTGCTTTTAAACTTGGGAGGGACAAATTCTCCACAAATAACTTCCAAGACAGAAGATAACTATTCATTTTGAAGTTGCCCAGGTAGTGTAGTAAGACACTATTGATTATTGAACCATTGATAGCACTCATAGTAGTTCCTAGTCAATCCCCACTTTCAGTAATTTATGTCTAAAAATATTTCATGTATATTTTTTAGATGTAAATTACTGACAGAAGGAGCCTGTAAGCAAACTGCAGGTCTTATCTGACTAATAGGCTACAATGGCATACCTTTTGTTTAGTTGGGACAAATTTGGGTAGTGGTGGTACTGGAATCATTTAAAAGTTGCATTTGATTTTGCTAAGCTAGTTTATTTATTTTATTATGCTAAACTTATTATTATTATTATTATTATTATTATTATTATTATTATTATTATTATTATTATTATTATTTTATGCTAAACTAATCAAAATAATAGAATAGGAATATACAACAGCTTTAAAGAATCAATACAACTTCAAAATTGTTAAGCATAGCCATTTTTAAAAACAGGAAATAAATAATGCCAGAAAGTTATTTCATTTTCTCTTATTTATTCATATGTGTACCCAGTCAAGGATTGTACTGTAATATAGCAAATAAAGCAGATAAAGCAGATATTTATAGATACTAGGTTTTAAAGGATTAGTTAACTAGACTAGATCAGTTCAAATAGGTTTTATATCTATATTTTTTATGCTACTCTAAGTTTACCTATTTATTTATTTACTTACATATGTATAGTTCCTCTCTCTTTTTGTACTGGTCACTGACTGTAAAAATGTTTGTTCGATTTATTCAGTAAGTTCAAATTTAAAGTAAAGGACTATATACAAGAACCTTACCCTAGCATTAAAGTCACCTCCTATAGCTACTAGCATTTCTAGGGAATGGCCTCATAAATTTATTGTCAAATTTATGGGCCTGCAGTATCATTCTTGAATAGTAGTTGGATACAGGTAGCAGAAAGAATATACACAGTTATTAGTAAAAAGGCAGCAGAATCTAAATGTAAATCATGTAATAATTGCTTCACAGTATTTATATGGAGCTCTTTGGCACATTTAGGCGTGATGGAAATAAAAGTAGAACATCCTTGTCTGGCATTTTTCATTTTGCCTGATGAATATCTATCCATCTGCCTTATTTTGCCTAACAATCAACTTCCTGGACAAAGATGAGCTCAAATTTGAGAATGCATTAACCCAAATGCTCAGTCATGGGGAGCAATTATGTTACAATTGTTTTATCTGAGCTGCAGGAAAACAAACAGCCCTGGCCTATGGCTCAATACATCAGGAATTTCATTCCTTGGTTTCAGAAGGTTAAAATTCTTCCTGCCTTAGGGGTTTCTAGGTTGTTTTTTCACAACAATATTGATTTTTTTTTCCTGGAACAAAACTTTGTAGTAAATCCCTGGCACTAGATGGCTTCTTGGTCTTCTCAAACTGGTCTTTGATTTCATTTACACATTTGTGCTCAGGATCAGAATTAATGTTGAATGGAGTCTCTTGTTTATGACCATCTTGTTTATGTTTTCATCTAGATTAATTTCATTGGGGAGGGCACCAGGGAGAGTCTACGGGTCAAATGTGAAGCCTATTGTCATATACTCCATGGCACTGATGAGGGACTTGTTTCTTGAATAAATGCTCTTTCTCTCTGCTTTATTAAATCTGTTAGTATATTCTGGAAAGTTTACAGATCTGAATCAAAAACCCCTCCAGAACTGAGCAGATTACCTTCTGACAGAGGTTTCCTGGTAAATTACTTCTGGTCTGCTCTCAATTAATATAATTACCACTAAGAGCAATTTGCTAGTGGAGCAGACTGCCAAAAGAGCATTTCTTAGCTTTTCCAATTTATGCGTGGAATTGATTTACACGAGTCAGTCACAAATGAGGTAACAAATTGTTCACCTTCCATACTTCTGCTTGTGTCTGATCTTACGGAGGGATGTTTTCTGTATCTACATTCATCCTCGAGAGAACTTCTTTTTCATTTTGCTTTATTTGCGTAAGACTTTTTATGTATTTATATTGAACATATGACCTCGAAGACTATATTTGCAGCAAAATCAGGGAGTAAAGGATAGGATGGTGGGATAACCTTGAAAAATAAGGGATCATGCTATTTGAAATATCCATAGGCATTCTTTCATTATTAGAAACATTGGGGAGAAAGTGAGGTGTTAAAGCCAATTCCTTTTTTTTTGAAATGATGAAAAAGGCATTCCCCTCTTTGCTGATGTTTTCCATTGAATTAGAAACAATGCCTGAATTTCAGATTGATGACTTCTCTTCCTTTCTTTCTTCTATTCACTATTTTGCCAAAGATATTTCTTCTGCCATTATATTATTTAGGTCTGTACCTTCCAGACTATTTGTTTGAAAGGTTTTGTGGGAATGAATGAAAACATGTTTAATTCATCATCCTTTAGTAAGTTGCTCAGAAATGGAGATCACTGTGACATTAACAGTTCAAACATTGATGTGAAATACATTGGGAGAGTATGGGTATGGTTTCATCTTGAGATAGTATCTGGCATTCTTGTATGCACTCTAGGCGATTAATATATCCTCTTTTTGTCCTTCCATTTTATTTATGTCACATAAAGAAGCAAGCACATCATACTTATTAGGAGACAGAAAAGCCTTTAACCCTTCCAATCATTAACCAACTGTCAATTTCAAGCTGATTTGCCTCGCAGGTGAAAGCTTGTCCTATAATTCTTCCGGTTTTTATTTTGCTTTCAATCACTTCAAACATCTCCTGTCTCCAAAGTCAGAGGGTTCAGCCTTACATTTCAGAGAGGGGAAGACAAAGGAAGGGCATGCAATTTTGTAATTGACACATGATTGGCACATGAGTTGATGAACCAGTTTGTAGACCTCAAAATGAATGTTCTTAAATTCTTCCCCTGACTATCACTATGGAACCAATCTTCATTTTGCTGTTGAATTCAAATCCTTGATTCTTTTGCTCTTGTTTATTGCAGTTCAATAAATAAGTCTTTCTTTGGCCAGTATTGCAAGCTTGACCTTTAAGTTTTTGCTGCTTCCGTATCTGATGGAACTGAGTCTGGCAAAAGTCTGTTTGCTGCAAAATGGTTTTTATTCCTGATTTGTGCTGAGATCGTATAATAGATCTTGATGATTATCTGTTTCCAAATATTATTGCACTCAACGTCCCATTCCAGTACAGGATCTTAATTGTCACCTTGGAATAAGCACCCTACTATAGAGTACTCTTGCTTCAATGATTTTGTAAGAAGGAAGGTTTGGATCAATTTGTCCTTCAGAAATATTGTTTCCTTTTTTTAAAAAAAAGTACATACATTTCCTGCATAACTTTGCATAAAAATTACTGTATATATGTTAATTTATATACATAGGAAAAATTTAGACTGATTTTCACAGGTACAAAAAACGGAGGCATCACTTTGTTGTACAGTACTGGTTGTTTCTAGACTGTAATAGTACTGGATTTTCAAACCAATGTTTAAATTAGTACAAAGCAACTGATTGGTTGGATTTGCACCAAACAAGACTAGGCTATAGTAGGTTTGGACTGTTTACAATCTGGTAAGATTTTTCTGCTCCCACTTTACACTCATCATGAACTTGAATAAATTGCTGCTTCTGAACGTGTTAAGTCTTGTCCAGCAGTCCTTCTCCCTTCTTTCCAGAGTTGTTTTTTCCATCTATATCAACTAGCTACTAGTTGTCCTGCTAGCAGTTAGCCATTTATTAGTCAATGCAATTGAGATAACTAGGAAAAATGACATTTTTAGGTGCAGAACAGATGTCAGCCTCCACTCCAATCCTCACATCCTTTTGTACACTTTATATTCAGTAGTTAGATTGCAATGGGGGTTTTATGTGTAATGTAAAATAGCTCATGGACTTAAGATGTATTACTACCCTATTCAGGTTAAGTGGAGAGGGCCTTTAAGAGTGTCGTCTGACATGAGATCAAGGGGAGGGGAGTTTGATGGTTTGTAATCAACAAGAATGTTAGAGCGCGGGCTTTTCAACGGACACTGCATTCCTGAGATGATTAACAGCCAGAGACCTGCGGAAGAAGATTACCAAGGGGGGCCGAGAAAAGCTGGCATTGGACCAGACCTGCCTGACCTCTTGGGGGAGGAGGGACTAACGGGGGGATATGGAATGTTAGCCATATTTTGTCTCAGATCCAACTTTACCCGGCTGTAGTCAAGATGTATTTAGTAAAAGTACTTTTCTTCATTACCAAATGAGGTCAAGGTGTTTTATTTCCTAAATATAATCAGAGACAGCCTGACAACAGAGTAATTCATGAAGGGTATTTGGTACAATAACAAAAAATGAATTATCTGAAGGGCTTTCTAAAAAAAAGTTATCTTTATAGATGGAAAATGCTACCTTAAAAAAAAATAAAAAAACCCAAACAACTGAAACATTCTACACACCTGTCTTTCATCAAGCCAAAACTAAATTTGCTATAAAATCTTTAAAAATTTCTATAATAATTAGGAATGCAGGTGACTTCCAGTTGACATTGCAGTGGGAGTGGACTGGAAAATAGTGGGCTCTGATGAGCCGCACAAAATCCAGCCAGATGAACCACTGCTGGGACGCTTTTGAGCTATAGCCGTCTTGTGGGGACGGTGAGGAAAGAAGAGGCGTTTTGTGGACCGTGAGGGATTGGCAATTTCCTCGCTGGGATGTGCATAAGAGCACAAAAGTGCCTTCATTATCTTACGGTGGCCACTTTGAAGCTGGGACAACTGTACTGAAAAATTGAGTAGGAGTGGTGTTTGATACTACTAGAACTGGGTGAGATAATTGCCAATTTATATAAAGAAAAATGGAAATTGAAGAATCTAAGAGGAAGTCTTGGATTTGGAAAATTGGGAAAAGCAAAATATTTCAAAAAGGGAATGAATGATTTTCGGAAGAAAGACAAAAATTTACAAGAGGTTTTAAAAAATTACTGAATATTTTGATAAAATAATTGGATTTAATAGACTATTTTATAATGAGTAGAAACGGAAGTGTCATCTGCTGGAGAAAAGAAAAGTACTGTGATACTCTACTCTATTCAAATAGACAAAACAGAAAGCAGCTGGAAATTTCGACCTTGGCCATATAGAAGAAGATAATTTGGACACTGTGAAAATATTTAAGGAGTGACTGCGTTTTTCATTAGGGTGTTGGTTTCATTTCCCTTCTCTTCTGGAAGATAAATTTACAACTGGATTTGATTGCTGTTGAATTTGAACAATAATTAATAATTGAAGAGAATATTTAAATTTTGAAGAAGAAAGGAATTTTTTAAGAAGAAAGGAAGAAAAGAAAAGGAGATATAAGAAAATTACATAGGCTTTAAATTTTGGCTAAGTGCAAACATTTAAGGAGTGACTGTATCTCTATCTGGCTGGTTGTTTTATTTCCCTTCTCTTCTGGAAGATAGCTTCATAATTGGATTTGACTGTTGCTGAATTTGGATAATAATTAATAATTGAGAAGAACATTTTAATTTTAAAGAACAAAAGGAATAATCGAAGAAGGAAAGAAGAAAAGAAGCGGAGATACAAGAAAACTATATAGACTTTAAATTCTGGTCAAGTGCATAGAGATATAATTGAGGTATTAAATTATTATAAAATGGAATTGCAGATGTACTTTTGATGTTTAAAAGTATGCGTAAAACTTTAATAGGCAAAAAAGAAACAGAAAATTCATTTAAAATATATATACCAGTATATATATAAAAGGAATGCTATAAAACATTTGAACTATGAAGATTTCCGTGCTATTTCCGTCACAGAGGAAGAATGTAAGAAATAGATTAAATAGAAAGACAACCTACGGTAAATTTTATAGAAAGCTGAGATTTCCTTCAAATCGCAGCAAAAACAACAAAATGGCTTTAAAACAAAATCTCTTGCTAACATTCTTGACATAGAAAACCAGCATGTGATAAAAAAAATAAATGTGTACAAACTGAAATCTTTAGCAATGATAAAAAAACAAACTAATTAAAACAAAACCTATGAGTGGCAACATTTTGCCAATCTTGTCAAAAATACTATCTATGTTGCATTAAGAGCAAGTAATAATTTTGCTCAATTTGAATAATTTTACATAAATTTGCATTTTTAAAATAAATATGATGAAAAAAATGAGATTATAACACTCAAACCAGGTTAATTAGTTCTTGTTTCGGTTTTAATGATTTTTATTGTTAATGAAATAAATAAAGAAAAAAATAAATAAGATGGAACAAAAAGAAAACAACTACTACGCATGAATAAAAAGTATTGTGGGAAAACTTTTTAGTAATGTATTCTTCCCTTCCGTTTCATTTGCATCCCTAAATGATAACCATAATTTAGATAGTTACACTTTTCACTGAACATTACACTGAACATTAAAGGGTTCTGTTTAAGTATTTTCATCTGTTATTTTTAATTGATCTCATAATTTTTTTTAAGAAATCATATTCCAAATGTTTAAATTTGCCCTGAGGTGTAGTATGTGTTATTTAAGGGAACCATTCCTGCATAAATTTAGTTAAGCTCTTATTACAAATTGCCCTCGCTGCATATTTTGGTCTCCCAATCTAATAATGTTGGCAGATTGTTCCTGTTTCCAATGTTGTGCCAACTTTGTTCTTGCAGCTGTCAACATATATCCTAGCAAATTGTGATACTTTTCATTTATGTTTTCTGGATTTATTCCTAATAAAAAATATTTGTAGTTTTAGTTGAAATGTTACTTTTAGGATTTTCTGAATATTATAATGATTTCTTTCCAGGACTTTTGAGATTTCTTTTATACAATCATCACTTTCTTTAAACTTTATTATGGAATTTTCAATGTTTGTGATTAAACGATCTGTCTAATTTATTATTGGCAGAGTTATTTACCATCTGTAAAACACTGTACGCCATTTTCCCCTCAAATTATAGCTTTGCGTAAATTTTTATGGAATCTTCCATAACCCTTTCTGTTTTTCTTTTTTAAAAATAATTTTTATTGACAGTTTTACAAAGAACATCAAAACTAACACAAACTAATAAAGATTAAAAACAGTAATGAAACAAAAGAAGAAAGGAAAAAAACAAGCGCGAAAAGGAGGAATAAGAAATAGAAAGAAGCTTCTGGTTTCTTCGCAGGATATATGTATGATTTCAAATTCACCTCTTACTCTATAATTATAAAAGAATGATCACACTTCTATTGTCCATTTCCTTCTAATCATCAAAACCACAAATAAGTGCAACTTTTCTGTTTTATGCAAAAAGTCTACAAAGGGTTTCCAGTTAGCCATAAATGTAAATACCAATACTTTTTTTAAAAAAATCAGAAGTTAATTTAGCCATCTCCCCAAGTTCCATCATCCTTACCAACCATTCCTCCATTGTGAACTCTCCCCGTTTTTCTTTTGTGAGCAGTTCTTTGACGTTTTGCATTCACTGTATCATTTTTATTTATTCTATGTCATATTTCAATAACAGTTTAAAATACATATCCTAGTTGCTGATCTTATTTTTTTAAATAAACGTTTCAAATTCTGTCATCTTTCTCCTTCTTTCTTTCTTTTTATTCTCCTAGTAATTTGTAAACCATGGTAAATTCCTACCTTCATAGAACAATTCTTGCTTGTCTTTAAACTATTTTCTGCATGTAGATCAGTAGTGGGTTGCTACCGGTTCTCCCCAGTTCGCAAGAACCGGTAGTAAACATTTTGAGTAGTTCAGAGAACCGGTAGTAAAAATTCTGCCTGGCCCCGCCCCCAATCTATTGCTGCCTCCCGACTCCCAGCTGATCGGCTAGAAGGAAAAAATCAAGACTCACTTGTCGAAGAAGAGAAAAAAAAACAAGACACCATCCCTTTAAATTGATCGGCTGCTTCTCAGCCAGGAGATCGCTTGGCAAAGAAGAAGTGGGGGGAGAAACGCTGTCGTTTTAAATTGACAGAGCAGCTAGAAGCTCCGTTCTGAGTCAGCTGAACAACAAATTGGATAAGAGGAGGAATTCTTATATAGTTCAATATTTTTGAAGTTTGGGGTTTGTGCAACATGGGCTTTGCGTTTCTAAAAAGGTTTGGGCGATTTCCATTGTGAAGTATCCTGTCTTGAATGAGTTTTCTGCCTGCTTGTAAATGGAGCCGAACTTCCGGTAGCTGTTTTCTGCTTACAAAGTTTCCTTTATGCAGCTGGCAGGAATGTGGAATTCCAGGCAGGTTCCTTGCTAGCAGCTTGATTATTCCTTAAATATCTGGGATATTTTATTTGGGAAATGAAGAGGGGGGGAGTTTGATTCCTTCCCAGAACAGATTAGTGGGGTGGGGAGGAAATGGGATTTTGAAGTAACCTTCCCCTGGAGTGGAGAGGGAATGGGGATTTTAGGCTTGCTGTCAAACATCAGCCATAATACTAATGATTGTTTTGAACAATATGCAGGTTGTATTACATGAATGGCTATTTTATATGTGAAATTATGACTGAAACCTATATAGGTTCACACTGTCAGGAAGTTTCGCCTTAGTTTTAGGTTGCTTCTCTCTTTGTTGAGTTTCCATCCATTGCTTCTTGTTTTGCCTTCTGGTTCTTTGGAAAATACTTCCTCCCCCCTTCTTTTTAGCAGCCCCTTAAAAGCCTGTTGCCTATCACACTCTTGGGCAAAGCATGTGAGCCATTTCCTCCTTTCAGTGGTCCATGAAAGTGCATCTATAGCAGAGGTCTCTAACCTTGGCCACTTTAAGACTTTAAGACAGCAAAGCTGGCTGAGGAATTCTGGGAGTTGAAGTGGCCAAGTTTGGAGACCCCTGATATAGTATGTAGATAATAAAGTTGCAAAAAGGTGAACAAAATTTTTGCAGAACTATAGATACGTTGAGGCTGGGTGTGACAAAGAATGGCTGGGAGGGGAGGGGCCAGGCGAGGCACCCCTTGATATGAGAGTCATTGAGTTGGCCACGCCTACCTAGTCATATGACCATCAAGCCACACCCACTGTCACATGACCATCAAGCCATGCCCACAAAATAAGCCACACCACAGAACCGGCAGCAAAAAAATTTAGAACCCACCCCTGATGTAGATGCACTATAGTGGCACATGTGGTCAAATATTTCTTACTGTAGTTGTCCTTGAAGTAAATAAAAATAATGGTAAAGATGCTGGACTTAAATTTGTTCTTAGAAATTTCCATATTTTTTAAAATCAAACTTAAATTATTTTTTTTTACCCTCAACAAGCAAGTTTCTTTTGCAATTAATATTCTGCTATTTGGGGATTTTAACTATTTCTGTTATCAGTAATAAACAGCTTGCACAAGTATGTAAAATTTAAAATTAGGAAATGCTAGTCTAGCTCTTTCTTCTGAATCTTGCAAAAGATTTGTTAATTATTATTACAGCTTCCTATTAACTAAATTTGGAATATGTGCCATTTGAAATAAAAAGTTCATATTAGGCAATGTATTCATTTTTACTATAATGATGAGTCCTAGCCAAGAAAAAATTAAGATCTTTCATGTTCTAGATATCTTTTTTCTTTGTCTCATTTCAATGATGGGTAAATAAAATTTATTTAATTTTTAAAATGTATATAGTTAGTGGCCTGCTACTTTGGTAATGGAGCACTTGATTACTGTAGGTTTTTGATACATTTGTAATTGTAGTTGTCTCTACTGATGAGGATAGCCAGGAAGAGTAGTGTATTATTATTTTCTTCTTTCCTTATACATTTGAAGATGTTGACTGTTTCATGTGTCTTCTCTAGTTGTTCCTTTCTTTGTCTTTTTGAATCTTGTCTACTTAAATTTATAAACAATTCTAAATAATAAGGAAGAAAGTATACATTCTTGCTTAGTGCCTTTGCTTTTTAGGAAACTTGGGAAGAGTATTCCAATGGTACTGTTTGCTGTTTGCAAACCTTTTCCATCCAAGTCTTAAAATCTTCTCTTACATTCATTTAACTTAAAACGGCTAATAAAAAAGAGCACTGCAACTTGTCAAAAGCATTTTTTGCATTTAAAAATACTACTGTCATCTTTTTTTTCTTATTATTGATGTGCTCTAACAATTTATTATAGATCTGCTACTGTCCATCATTTTTCTCTCAGGAATATAACTTGTTTGGTTCATATGCTATTATTTCTAAAATATAATTCTTCAAATGTTCAGCTAGTATTGTGGAAAATAGCCTGTAATCAATATTCAGTAAAGATCTTAACTGTTAAACATGTGAGTTGTTTAACTCAACCATGTTTGCAGTGCTGAATTAAAATTGTTTGTTGACCTTTTGAGTAGTATACATTTTATCTTGAACCACAATATGGCTGATAGGCATAGGATGGTTATGTTTCTATTGAATTTAGAAGGTGCTTTTGTTTGGTTCATTTCTTTTCTTGTATGCAATTTTTAATTTAATATTGATGATCATTGCTTAATGAACACTTAACACTTAACACTTGACAGAAGCTGTTCTCTTGACAGAACAGCTTCTGTCAAGCAAATGACATGTGACATCCTTGCTTAACAACTTGTGATGATTTGCTTAATGACAGCAACTGAACATGCCAGAATTTCCATCATAGTGAAGCTATCTATAGGGTAAAAACAATCCCAAAATGTATACTGAATTTTGAGTTCTTTTGAAAAATACAATTTTTCTCACAAGTATGATAAAAGATCTTGAGGATTAAAAAAAAGAATGTAGGAAAAACAAAACTGAATTGTCTGTATTGGGTTTTTTTCCATTTATTTTCATTGCAAAACTTGCTCACTACTATCTGACAGGCCAAAAATGTGGCAGCAGCTCTAAATCATATTCAAGTAAAGTTTTTTTCTTACAAAATACCCTAAAAACCATATTGGTTTCTGCCTAAATTGATAAATAATCTCTCACCTTTCAAAGTAATAACATATACTAATAATGATTTAAGAACCTTTGATACTTAAAACAGGAATGATAGCAAGAAATTGGATGGATACTTTGTTTATCATTGAGCACTGTCATAAGTCATAAATATGTGTACACATAGAACCTGTGAAGGTCTATTTAATCTAGTTATTAATCCAAAATTTCATGCTGTGATCTTTCATCCATGTTCTCTTTGACCCCTTCACATTGCTTGTGAAGCTTGCAAATGCGATGTGGTGAGAAAAATCAGCGCCATGCCACAGTTTTCTAGCTCACAAAGTCCCTATATCAGCTTAGTTTTGCTTGATTTACCACCACAGGTGCAGACTAAATACCTCAGAGTACAAACGGGGTTCAAGTGACCGCTTCTCAACAAAACCCACAACCCCATTTCACAGACAAAATTGACAAGGTTCAAATAAATACTTGACAAGGACACCAGAGAAGTCAGATGTAAATCTGGATGAGCCAGAAATATTGTGATTCTCAACCTTAAGCAAGGGACCCAGAAATATCTATGACCCAAGGTATCAGCCAAAAGTGTAACCAGTCTTCTGCCTTTGAGGTTTTTCTGTGTACTTAAGAAAATAATGAACAGTCTACCAACAAATAACATGCAAAATGCCTGGCCAAAGAAGAGGGTTAAAAAATATATATTCTGTAATAGGAAAGAATTGCTTGTCATCAGAAATATTTAAGAAATTCAGAATTTTGGTGTCCTTGTGATGAGCATACCCTGATGGATTTATACGGTAATGTATCTAGAGATCTACCATATTTTAAAGATATCCTGCCAACACATGCAGATAAAATCCTTCATTAATAAATTCATGCTGCCAAAGGCAGGCTGGAGACTAAGTGTTATGTATTAACAGTTGTGCCTTTAAATATTTGAGCGGGAAATCAGCACGTTGCTGATTGGACGAAGCCTCCAGCAGAACTGTATAAAAGGAGAGGTTTTTGCCCCAGCCTGTTGCTGGGTTCACCCTATATTAAAGAGCTGTTGTCACTACCCTGGTCTCCAGCCTCGTTACTTCCCGAACTTAACATTGGCGACGAAGGTGGGATCTCGAGGCTAAGGAGAACCAGAACCGAGCTGAAGCACGCTAGTCCCGAACCCAGCAAACTCAGGGCAGAAACGCGGAAATGGCAAACACGCCACCCGCACCGTACAACCCGGGCAAGGAGAAATGGGGAACATATATGACCCGTTTCGAAAGCTTTCTAGAAGCCAACGAACTACAGGGATCCTGATAACATAAGCGGGCACTTCCTAAGCCATTGCGGGCCGGAATGTCGAGATTGCGGAAGCCCTGGCAGAGCCAACGCCGATACAATCGGTATCGTGGCCGACTCTGCAGACTTTGCTGAAGAACCATTTCGCACCGGCGCCGTCCAAATACGTGCAGCGGTTTGAATTCGGAGAACGAGAACAGATGGAGGGCGAGTCCGCCGGTGACTACATGGCCGCTTTAAGAAGGCGTCCAAGGACTGCGGATACCGAGACTTAGAGCGAAGTGCTACTCGAGCAACTCATCCGAGGGGTCAAGGACATCCGCCTCGGCGGCGACTGCTAGCCAGGAGCAACCTGACACTAGCCACCGCTCTGGACGAGGCCAGAGCACGAAATGTCTACTAAAGCAGCAGAGACTCTGCAAAGCCTCTTCAATCCAAGGCGGCGCGCAAAGCCAACGCCAGTACACCAGGAGGAGATTCAGTCCGAATCCAGGTGAAGGTGAGGATGAGGAAGGTCTGCGGACCGAGAACGCGACACTGAGGACCGTGGACGAGCGGAAGCTGCGGAGGGCAACATCAGCGCCAACGCTGCAGGTTTAAAGACGCAACATGCCGGTGTGGGAAGAAAGGACACTTAGCTCAGGTTTGCAGAGCGCCCAACCTTCCGCGAAAATTCAAATCGGCCAATCAAAGCGCTGGAACCGGAAAGGCGGCCCGCGATTGGTTCAAACAAGAAAGGCGCGGATTCCAACTAAACAACGACTGTCATTATAGGCCGCCTCAACCAAAGTGGAAAAGAAGATTTTCACAAAGCCCAAGATGGTGCAGGCTTGAAGTAGACACGGGATCAGCGATCACCATCATGTCCTGGGACACCCTGGCAAGTCGCTGCCGTCCGTCGCTGAGCGCCATCTGCAAGCACAGCGGCTACGAGTGCACGACTACCAGGGAATCGCATCCCTGTTCGAGGGACCACCTCCGTCCGAGTCGAGCACGGCCTCACAAAAGACCCTGCCCATCACGATCGTCAAGGAACTCTGCCCAGTCTGTTGGGACTAGACTGGTTTCGTGCCCTGGGCATGGGAGTGACTGGCATCTACAGAAGTGACTGCAATTTGAAAGACATTCTCTTTAACGAGTTCAAGATGTCTTCAAGGACTGCCTGGGCAAGTACAAGGGGACCCTATTTCCTTCAACTTAGACCCCAGGTAGCCCCCATTAGGCTTAAGGCGAGGAGAGTCCTTTGCCCTAAAACCAAAATTGATAAGGAGCTGGACAAGCTCATAAATCAGGGGTTTTGGTGCCAGTCGATCACGCAAAGTGGGAGACGCCAATCGTCACCCCATCAAATCGGACGGGTCAATTAGAATTTGCGCTGACTACAAGGCGACGCTTAACAAAGCCTTACAGAAAAGCGCTTACCCGGTTCCGTGGTGCAACATTTATTGCACTCCTTGGGGCAAGGGCAAGTCTTTGCAAAGTTAGACTTGGCCCAAGCCTACCAACAACTGCCAGTAGACGCCCGCACAGTCAAGCCCAAACGATTGTGACAGGGGCATTCAAGTGCACCGATTGCAATTTGGGGTTAGTGTGGCACCAGGGCTGTTCCAAAACCTGATGGAACGACTACTGCAAGGGCTCCCAGGGTAGTTCCCTACTGATGATGTCCTAATTTCAGGGAAAACATGGAGGAATTGGGGAGCGGTTAAGAAAGGTCTTGAGCATTTTCCGGACAGCCGGATTAAAAGTCAAGACAAATAAATGTCAGATAGGGTCGAATCGGTCGATTTCTTGGGCCACCGGATAGACAAGAAAGGAATTCACCCTACTGAGAGCAAGGTTAAGGCAATTAGGAAGGCTCCAGCGCCCAAAAACAAAGCAGAGCTGCAGGCATTCCTGGGATTGGTTAATTTTACGCGGTCTTTTAAAGAACAAAGCAACTGCTATGGAACCGCTGCATAGGCTCTTAGGGAAAAATACTGTTTGGTCTTGGGAAAGTCAGAAAATAGGGCTTTTGAAGCAGTAAAGAACCTGCTCTCAAGTGATAGCCTGCTCATCCAATATCACGACTCACTACCCCTAGTGCTGGTTTATGCGCGTCCCTTATGGGGTGGGGCTGTACTCAGCCATAGACTTCCAAACGGCACAGAAGCCCTATAGCTTCTACTCTAGAACGATGTCCTCCCAGAGAGGAACTACAGCCAATTAGACAAAGAAGCATTAGCCATTGTATCAGGGTCAAAAATTCCATGAGTATGTCTTTGGGCGGAATTTTGAAATCGTGACTGACCACAGACCGTTACTGGGATTACTGGCTGGCGACCGCCAACGCCTGTGGCACTTTCGCCACGCTTGACTCGATGGACTATATTTTAGCCGCTTACTCATACAAGCTGCAGCATCGACCGGGAAAGAAGTGGGGCATGCAGACGCATTGAGCCGATGCCCACTGCCAGGGGCGATCAAGACCCCACTCCGGGACACCCATCCTCCTTATTGACTCGTTGGACTCTGGCCCAGTCACATCAAAGGAAGTGGCTCGGCATCATACCGGACATTGTGTTAAGGACTGTACCGGTTGGGTACAGAGAGGGTGTCTGCGCCGGGTAACGGTTCAAAGAATTTGTTAAGAAACGTGATGAGCTCTCGGCTCAAGGGGGGTGCCTGTTATGGGGTGATCGTGTGATAATTCCTGCTAAGTTAAGGGGCAAGGTATTGGACCTCCTCCACGAGGGTCACCCAGGCATCGTAAGGATGAAGGGGTTAGCTAGAAGCTATGTATGGTGGCCACTCATGGACGCAGAGATTGCTGAGAGGGTAGGGAAATGCCAAGCTTGCCAAGAGTCCAGACCGCTACCCCCAACAGCCCCAGTCAGAGAATCCACATTGACTTTGCTGGCCCCTTTCACGGCCAAACGTTCCTAGTGGTGGTGGACGCATTTTCCAAATGGTTAGAGATCATACTTATGAAGTCCACCACAGCCGAAGCAGTAATCGCAACCCTGCGCCACCTATTCGCAACTCACGGGTTGCCGGACACTCTGGTGTCCGACAATGGGCCCCAATTCACGGCAGCCCAGTTTGAAGAGTACCTGGCAGAGGAAGGCATCCGACATGCCCTCTCTGCACCTTTCCACCCTGCGTCGAATGGCCTTGCAGAGCGTTCCGTCCGGAGCGCTAAGGAGGCATTGTCCAGGCTCAAGCCAGGTGACTGGCAAACGAAAATAGACTTTTCCTAGCCGTCCAGCACAGAACCCCAAGCACAGCCACTGGAAAAGCCCAGCCGAATTGCTAATGGGACGAAAACTCCGGTGCCCACTTGACCGTTTGAACCCCATTACACACCCGAGGGTTACAAGGGGAGCTAGAAAACAAGGAAATGAGCATAGGCGACGGGTGTGGGCCCGAAACTATGGGGACGGCCCGAGTTGGGTCAGGACAAGTAACAAAAGTAACAGGGCCAAAATCGTGCGTGGTAGAGCTACCAGACAACCGAATGTGGCGGCGCCACATAGATCAGTTAAGGAAACGAATAACTGACCAAACCAAACCAACAGAGACAGGTAATGACCAATACCACTTTGAATCCACAGCTGACAATGACCCGGGAGGCGCAAGACTTAGCTGAGGTCCCAGAGTTCCAGCGACGCCATCAGGTCCCGAGGGAAACAGCAAGGAAAATTCCAAAATTAATCCAAGGCCGGATGGCCAAGAAAAGAGTCGGCCAATAATCCAGAGCCCGATGGCCCAGAGAAAGAGCTGGGAGGAGAAAACAGCCCCTCCGACCAGCTCAAAACACCACCCAGAACTGAACCGCAGGTCAGAAAGAACTAGGAGACGCCCAGGTTATTTGCGTGACTACACGAAAATAACATGTGAATAAATATGTAAATAAGACCAAGACTTCCACCAACATAATGTAGAGCTGTACTCCTTCCAAAACATCCAAGTGAAAGCAGAGAGGAAGAAGAAATGCAGGAGAGCAGCAAACACAGCACAGGCTATCTGGGAAAACAAAACTGAATTGTCTGTATTGGGTTTTTTTCCATTTATTTTCATTGCAAAACTTGCTCACTACTATCTGACAGGCCAAAAATGTGGCAGCAGCTCTAAATCATATTCAAGTAAAGTTTTTTTCTTACAAAATACCCTAAAAACCATATTGGTTTCTGCCTAAATTGATAAATAATCTCTCACCTTTCAAAGTAATAACATATACTAATAATGATTTAAGAACCTTTGATACTTAAAACAGGAATGATAGCAAGAAATTGGATGGATACTTTGTTTATCATTGAGCACTGTCATAAGTCATAAATATGTGTACACATAGAACCTGTGAAGGTCTATTTAATCTAGTTATTAATCCAAAATTTCATGCTGTGATCTTTCATCCATGTTCTCTTTGACCCCTTCACATTGCTTGTGAAGCTTGCAAATGCGATGTGGTGAGAAAAATCAGCGCCATGCCACAGTTTTCTAGCTCACAAAGTCCCTATATCAGCTTAGTTTTGCTTGATTTACCACCACAGGTGCAGACTAAATACCTCAGAGTACAAACGGGGTTCAAGTGACCGCTTCTCAACAAAACCCACAACCCCATTTCACAGACAAAATTGACAAGGTTCAAATAAATACTTGACAAGGACACCAGAGAAGTCAGATGTAAATCTGGATGAGCCAGAAATATTGTGATTCTCAACCTTAAGCAAGGGACCCAGAAATATCTATGACCCAAGGTATCAGCCAAAAGTATAACCAGTCTTCTGCCTTTGAGGTTTTTCTGTGTACTTAAGACAAATAATGAACAGTCTACCAACAAATAACATGCAAAATGCCTGGCCAAAGAAGAGGGTTAAAAAATATATATTCTGTAATAGGAAAGAATTGCTTGTCATCAGAAATATTGTGATTCTCAACCTTAAGCAAGGGACCCAGAAATATCTATGACCCAAGGTATCAGCCAAAAGTATAACCAGTCTTCTGCCTTTGAGGTTTTTCTGTGTACTTAAGACAAATAATGAACAGTCTACCAACAAATAACATGCAAAATGCCTGGCCAAAGAAGAGGGTTAAAAAATATATATTCTGTAATAGGAAAGAATTGCTTGTCATCAGAAATATTTAAGAAATTCAGAATTTTGGTGTCCTTGTGATGAGCATACCCTGATGGATTTATACGGTAATGTATCTAGAGATCTACCATATTTTAAAGATATCCTGCCAACACATGCAGATAAAATCCTTCATTAATAAATTCATGCTGCCAAAGGCAGGCTGGAGACTAAGATTTAGTACTGTTGTGCCCATTCTAAAGAGTAGGCAAAATGAGGTCTGACCACCCCTTGAAGAGCAGTCCAATGTTAATTCTGGAGACAACAGGTCTCAGTATATAGATGTGACACTTCTTCAGCACTCAATGTCATTTTATTGCTTTCAACACAGAGAATACAATTTCTGTCCCATTTAACACATTAGTGGGCATTGTGGAATATAATTCACAGATGTCACAATGTTCAAATAAATGTCTAATTATGAGTGATAAAATTTGTTATCAATTATTCACCATGTTTTGGAAATTGGCTCAAAGCTCTGTTGATTAAAAAAAGTAAAACTAGTGTAGAGATTAAACAGCACTGCTCCCTTGGCACAATTTTTACTTAGTTCCATGTTTTGATATTTGTAGGTTCCTTACTCTCTTAATCTTGAGCATGTTTTGATTCTTCTAAAATGGAAAATGGTTCTTCCACACAGTCTATAAACTTACCTTTACTAAAATGCCTTTTGTGTCTATTTATTTACAGTTGTCTCTGTTCAGTCCATATTCATTCCTACTAGTTTTTCAGATTCCCCTCCCAAACCACAAATGGGACACAAAATGAAACTCACACTTTTCCAGTTCCATAACTTTTGTAGTCTACTACTGCCGAAACAGCTACAATTACAGCAGGCATGCCATAGCCAACCAAATAGAAGTATTTTCTACGTGAATGTTCACTCTCGAAGACTTCCACCAACATAATGTAGAGCTGTACTCCTTCCAAAAACATCCAAGTGAAAGCAGAGAGGAAGAAGAAATGCAGGAGAGCAGCAAACACAGCACAGGCTATCTGGGAAAACAAAAAAGACAAAGTAGAACAGTAGTTATGTGTGTATGTTGATTAAGGGTGGGTGCAAATTATGCAGTTAGATGAGCCTTCTGCTATTGACATATTAAACTGGAGGTATAAACCTATGAATGGATCTTGTGATTTATTTAGTCTTATTTTCAGGATTCAACCATTTAATTATTCTTGTAAAGAAAAATGCCAGCATACAATTATGATGTGTTACACATGTGTATTTGATACAGTATCAGACTAAACTACTTGGTTTGTTTAGATGCAAATGCCAACTCACATATTTACATGTGTTCAGTTGGATTTGGGAATGAGTGATCTTTTTAAAATTATAATGCACACTGCAAAACCATGCATTCTGCTTTCAACAATTTCTAAAGTAGGAAAAGGTTGCTGAACAACAACCACACAACTCTTCAATTTTTGCCCCAGAAAATCAATAGCTTGGTTGATATACCTGTCTCTAAGCACATGGACAGGCATTTCAGGGTCTTAATATAGAGAAAATGAACAAGTTTTCAAATAAAGAATGGCGAGAAATGGCAAGAAATGCAGTAAAGAATGGCGAGAAATGCAGTAAATGCAATAAATGCTGTAAAGCAGGTTTTGCTACATATTAAAAGTTAACTATTTGTGAGAAAAGTAGACAAGCTTCTCCTATACTCTCACCTTTGAATTAAAGACTTCAAGACACATATTTGAGAGAGTTTGGGGAGACGCTATGAATAGAATAGAATAGAATTTTATTGGCCAAGTGTGATTGGACACACAAGGAATTTGTCTTGGTGCATATGCTCTCAGTGTACATAAAAGAAAAGATACGTTCATCAAGGTACAACATTTACAACACAATTGATGGTCAATATATCAATATAAATCATAAGGATTGCCAGCAACAAGTTATAGTCATACAGTCATAAGTGAAAAGAGATTGGTGATGGGAACTATGAAACGATTAATAGTAGTGCAGATTCAGTAAATAGTCTGACAGTGTTGATGGAATTATTTGTTTAGCAGAGTGATGGCCTTCGGGAAAAAACTGTTCTTGTATCTAGTTGTTCTGGTGTGCAGTGCTCTATAGCGTTGTTTTGAGGGTAGGAGTTGAAACAGTTTATGTCCAGGATGCGAGTGATCTGTAAATATTTTCACGGCCCTCTTCTTGATTCGTGCAGTATACAGGTCCTCAATGGAAGGCAGGTTGGTAGCAATTATTTTTTCTGCAGTTCTAATTATCCTCTGAAGTCTGTGTTTTTCTTGTTGGGTTGCAGAACCGAACCAGACAGTTATAGAGGTGCAAATGACAGACTCAATAATTCCTCTGTAGAATTGGATCAGCAGCTCCTTGGGCAGTTTGAGCTTTCTGAGTTGGCGCAGAAAGAACATTCTTTGTTGTCCCTTTTTAATGATGTTTTTGATGTTAGCTGTCCATTTGAGATCTTGCGATATGATAGAACCCAGAAATTTGAAGGTTTCTACTGTTGATACTGTGTTGTCAAGTATTGTGAGAGGTGGAAGTATGGAAGGGTTTCTCCTAAAGTCTACCACCATTTCTACAGTTTTTGAGTGTGTTCAGTTCCAGATTGTTTTGGTTGCACCACAAGGCTAGTCGAATTATCTGCTTTACTACCATTTGCCTTAAACATGCCTCATGTAAAATCTGGCTTACTGGGAAACTTCCACCTTCCTTTTTTTTGGTGTGTTCAAGTAAGTATCGACACCTGACGACTGTCTAGACAAGTCTCTGCAAGTTTGTTATAAGATTTCAGAAGCGGTTCGTCCTTGCCTGCTTCCTAGGGCTGAGCCAAGGTTCCCCCAGCTGGCTTCGTGCCTAAGGGGGGACTGGAACTCATAGTCTCATGATTTCTAGCCTGATGCCTTAATCTCTACACCAAACTCTCTCTCTCTCTCAGGGGAAATAGGAACCAGGTTATGCTACATCATAATAAAAATAAGTTTGTTTTCAAACAGTATTTTACCAATAATAAATCCTTCCAAATGTTGCCAAGAAAACTGCAAGGCATTGTGTCTAGGCACAGTTGCCAGGAGTCAACATTGATATGAAGACACACACACAAAAATACTAAATGAAGTAAGGAAGTGCTTCAGAATATGAAACAGAGGAACTATGCACTTTAGTTGACGTATTGCAAATAAATGACTAGAAGCAGCATTTTGGACATTATGCATTCTTAAGATAGAAATTGATAAAAATATTGAACGTCTAAGCAAGGTAATAGTGAGACACAAGGCTAAAGGCTTAAAACAAAAACTGTAATGGTTCACTATAATGATATATCATTATCCAATTTAAGGATAATGTCATAGGGACCACCTTTGGTGGGAAGGTAACAGCGTTCTGTGCGCCTTTGGCGTTGAGTCATGCCAGCCACATGACCATGGACACGTCTTTGGACAGCGCTGGCTCTTCGGCTTTGAAACGGAGATGAGTACCGTCCCCTAGAGTCGGCAACGACTAGCACATATGTGCGAGGGGAAACTTTACCTTTAATAGAATTTCAGATAAAGAATTCTGGAATATAATCAGCAGTGTGATGTAGCTACAAAAGGACAATTCATTTTTTAAAAATCCTGAATCAACAAATGGTTTCCAAATCAAGATAAGTAACTGCTCCATTTTATTTTGTAGTGGTACAGATATCTCTTTATGTCCAATTCTGAATACCATACAAACTGGAACAGGTTCAGAGAAGAGCAAAAAAATGATCAGGTCCTACAGGGAGACAATGAAGATTCTGGGAATGTTTAGCCTTGAGAAAATGAGGATGAGATAGACTCTAGTATTAGCTTTCAAATGCATGAAATGACATTACACAGGTTATCTATTGTCACCATGTGCAAGAAGACAGATTCCAAGTCAATGTTGGGGGAAAAAAAACCACTTGGTGATCACAAAAGAAGAGGTTATGAGTCCAAAAGCTTGGGAGAATAAGCTCTGGTTCCTGTGACCAATTCAGATTGGATCCTCAAATGGGTCCCATGTTACTGTTTGGCTTTCCAATACCACATCAGGTGAGGAACTTCCCTGGCTTCTCACACTATTATTAAATCCCAAATAAAGGGATTATGAGGGAGTTGTCCCAGAAGTCATGCTACTATCATCATTAATGAGGAATCTTGCCTTTGAGACATTTTTGGAAAATTTCCCTGTCACTCAGTTTCTTGGCCCACAAATTTGATGGACACTTTTAAAAAGAAGATAGGGATGCGGTGGCTCAGGGGCTAGGACGTTGAGCTTGTTGATTGAAAGGTTGGCAGTTCAGTGGTTCGAATCCCTAGTGCTGCTGTGTAACGGGGTGAGCTCCCATTACTTGTCCCAGCTTCTGCCAACCTAGCAGTTTCGAAAGCACGTACAAATGCAAATAGAAAAAATAGGGACCACCTTTGGTGGGAAGGTAAGAGCGTTCTGTGCGCCTTTGGCGTTGAGTCATGCCGTCCACATGACCACGGAGACGTCTTCAGACAGCACTGGCTCTTTGGTTTTAAAACGGAGATGAGCAAGCCCCCTAGAGTCGGCAATGACTAGCACGTATGTGCGAGGAGAACCTTTACCTTTACCTTTAAAAAGAAATTTGTATCTAATTACCTAGTAAAACTAGTAAAACTAACATTGAATGTCTAGAATTCAGTTCAAAGTATCTCACTGACTTTTCTCACATCAGTAATTTTCCTATTTAAAATGGGAAGAGATATGACAACTTAACAATTGTCTGAGTAATCCCTTCTGAATTGTAGCATTTGTCAAATATAAGATAGGATATTTAATGATGAATAAGCAACTATATATAAGAATTTTTAATCACGGAACTATATTTCAAAATTCCGCAACTGTGCTATAAGACAGCTGTTTTCTAAATGTCATGTACATGCAAATATTTAATGAACTAGGACATCTATTATATTACGTGTCTGAGATACATTATAGTTACTAGCTTGATGTAATATTTAGCATCCTGATTTTCTTAAGTTTTGTAGCAGTTGGAAGAGACTTGTTACAGTCTCTAAAGGCTTGATTGCTTTTAGTAACCTGGGCAAATTTCTAACATTGGCACTACTTTTATTTGGCTACATATCAGATGATAATCAAAAGTACCTAGTGGTGTGGACTTTATTGTACCTAGATACTGAAGGTTGATAATTCTGTTGCCCTTAGTGGGAATTGGCATAAATGGATCTGGAATGAACTCCATGATATACCTGGAAATGTGCCCCAAATTAGATAAATGTCATCTTTTTCTCTCAACGTGCAAATGAAAATAGTAGTAGGAAGCTGTGTTAGATATGGTTGCTGCTTTTGTAAAAATAATAAAGGCAGAATACAAGCAAGCAAGCAAACAAACATGAGGCTGCCAGCTACAGGAATCTAAGCTCTCATACCTCTGTTCATGGAAAACAAAAGAAGCCAATTAAGGATAAAATCAAAAAGTCAAAGTTTTGTTTATCTGCCTTTATAGGGAACATACTGTTATGAAAAGCAGAATTTCTTTAAAGATTATATAGATAGGACTACACAAGTGAGGATTTTTCACGAACATTATTCTTCAGTACACTGTAATCTTTTGCAGTGCTTTAACTTTTTTGTGGTATTTGTCATTACATTTATTGTTAACATAAAATAACAACTGAATGAATGAATGCGGGATCCACAATTATACATTCAACCTAGCAATATAATAGGGGTAGAATCTTGTTCTTAGAGGTGTTTTTCATCCTGAATAAATTGATATAAAGACTTTAGAGTCAGATCTTTAAAGTTTCAGGAGGCATATTTAATTCAAATAAGCTCTATTTAAAAGTAATTATTTTCTATAACATATGCCTTGTTTGAAGGAGTACCATCTTGAGTAGGTTGAACCATCTGTTTTAGTTATGAAATACAATATCTTCTTTAGGTAAAAAAAAGGAAATACTTCTACATTTCCTTTTTTAGTTTGGGACTATGCATAGCACTTAAGTCCAATGTATTATATCTATAGCATATGCAAGAGATAATATAGGCCAAAATAAACTTAGTAAATAAAACAAATTAATAAAAGTTTTTTAAAATGCTAACACCCTTGTTTTGCTCCACTGGAAGTTGATAATTTTCCAAGCTGGATGTTAAACCACAGAAAATAGGAGTCATATGGAGCTGGGGATAAGGAGCTCTCTAACCACACACTCTGTAATAATCATAAAATGGATGAAGGATATATTAAATTACGTTGTATATTCCATCTATATAAATACTGAAACATTGCTCCCTTTTTGAAGCAGAGATACACATGGCGATCTTTATGATGGAATCACAGTATTAAAGAGTTGGAAAGAACCTTCTAGATCAGGGCTGTCAAACTCCTGTTGTGACCCAGGTTCCTGGACCCGGACTCCTGGACTCGGATGATTCAGAAAGTGAGGGAGAAGACCTGGCAAGCCCTGCTTCTCTTGAGCCCTTTCCCTCCCTGGCACCCACTCAAAGGGAGGAGGAGGGGCCGGCAAAGCCTGATCCCCTGGAGCCTTCTTCTGATTTGGCAACACCCCAAGAACAGTTTTGGAGTGATGCAAGACTGCGCAGGCGTGACCGGTGCGCGCAGCAGAGGAAGCGTTGGGACAAAGCCAAGTCATAATTGTCATGCAGTGACATCTGCAGAGGCTATAAATAGGAGGCGGGACTTCCTGGTTTTTTGTCTTGGACAAAGCAATGAATTTGCGCGGGCAAACTGTATCAATGGAGGGAAGAATATATTCGTGAGTAATTCTGGCCTTATCTGTAATTTCCTTGTTATCTCCAGAAACTTGGCAGGCCCGAGGGGAGATGTGGCCAGGACATTTATATATATGTAAATAAGTCAGAAAAGGAGGCCTCTGACTGACTCTTTGCTGGGAGTATTGGGGGAAGGGAAACAGAACATTTTGTCCAAGACCCCGACTAAAACATCTTCCACCAAAGATGGACCAGCAGCAGGTACAACAGCAGTTACAGCAGCTACAAGCGGCTAATCAACAGCTCCAGCAGCAAGTGGCTCACTTGGCAGGCCAACTTGCTGCCGGGAATGTGCCTGCAGCCCCCCCCCCGTCCTCCTACTCCTCCTCCTCGTCGCAAGTGCCCGATAACCGTGCCGGATAAGTTTTCTGGGCAGCCTGAGATGTTCCCGACCTTCTTGGGACAGTGCCAGCTCTACATGGCTATGCGGCCAGAGGATTTCCCAGACGACCGGGCTAAGGTGGCCTTCGTGATTAACCTTCTTTCCGGCTCGGCTGCTCGATGGGCCACACCCCTCTTGCTCCAGGACAGCCCCCTGCTGGCGGACCAACAGCGTTTTTGGCAGCACCTGCGCACCATGTACGAGGACCCCGTTCGAATGCTGACGGCAACCAGGCGCCTTAAGGAACTCTGTCAAGGGAAACGCCCCCTACAGGAGTACATCGCCGAATTTCGTCTTTTGTGCCAGGACTCTGACTGGAATGATGCAGCGCTGGTGGACGCGTTCCAGGAGGGACTCTCAGAGGAATTGCAAGATGAGCTGGCCCGGGTGGAGGTGCCGCGGACCCTCGACAACTTGGTGCCCCTTTGTCTCCGCCTCGATGCCCGTCTGCAACGGCGACCGTCCCGTCGCACCCCCCGGGACCCGCCGTCGACATCTGCACCCCCACTTCCTGCACCACCAGCACCCCGGGTCGCCCCACGTTTTGTAACCGCTGCGGAAGAGCCCATGGAGTTGGGAGCGGCCAGACCTCGCCTGACAGCCCAGGAGCGGAACCGGAGGCGCCAAGGGGGATTGTGCCTGTACTGTGGAGAGCCTGGCCACTTTGCCGCTTCTTGCCCCAGAAAGCGAAGTGGGGCACGCACGCCGGTCCCCGAATCACAGCGTGACCAATCGGGAAACGGAGCAGGCCCGACCTCGGGGAAACCCTAGGTCGGGCACGTACTAAGCCCCCACTGGACGTTGCGGAAGTAGACTCTGGGCCCCCTCGGCATCTGATTCTGGACACACGGATATGGTTGGGGAACCAGTCGGATGGGCTCCAGGCGCATGCACTGGTGGACTCAGGGGCCACAACAAACTTTATGGACCAGGCCTTTGTGACCCAGTTTCCGGTGGACCCTCCGATGCGGGTAGAGACAATTGATGGACGAGAACTGGTGTCCGGCCCCATTAAATTCGCCACCCAGCCTTTGCGCCTGGCTATTGGGGACCATGAGGAGGCAATCCAGTTTTATGTCACGGCGGACCTTCATTTTCCCTTGGTCCTTGGGATGGCCTGGCTTCGGACCCACGATCCTCAGGTGGCCTGGTCACGGAACGCCATCTCTTTCCCGAGTCTGCAGTGCGTCGACCACATCCGCCACACCTGTGCCAGCCAGAACGTCCCCACCGCTGCCATCACCTTGCCTCCTGAGCTGACGGACTTCGCCGACGTGTTCAGCGAGAAGGAGGCGGACCGACTACCCCCGCATCGGCCCTACGATTGCCCCGTGGACCTTCTGCCCAACTCACCACTGCCTGTGGGACGCCTGTATTCCATGTTGGAGCCCGAGTTGGCCGCCCTCAGGGACTTCCTGGACAAAACCTTCGCCCGAGGGTCCACCCGCCCTCCAAGTCCCCTCTCTCGGCCCCGGTCCTCTTCGTGAAGAAGAAGACAGGGGACTTGTGCCTGTGCTGTGATTACCGCCGGCTAAACGCCATTACGGTGCGGAATCGCTACCCCCTGCTGCTCATCTCGGAGCTACTGGAGAGGTTGCGGGAGGCCACGATCTTCACCAAGCTCGATCTCCGGGGGGCCTACAACCTGCTGCGGATGCGAGAAGGAGACGAATGGAAGACGGCATTCGGCACCCGATACGGACACTACGAATACATTGTCATGCCATTTGGGTTGACCAACGCTCCCGCCGTTTTCCAGCACTTCATGAACGACGTGTTCCGAGACATGTTGGATCGGTTCGTGGTTATCTACCTGGCGGACATCCTGATTTACTCCCGGTCCAGGGAAAGCCACCTTCGACACGTTGGTCTGGTTCTGCAACGCTTGCGGGAGCAACAACTCAATGCGAAGCTGGAGAAATGCGTCTTCTTCCGGACTTCCATAGAATTCCTCGGGCATATCATCTCGCCCGAGGGCATAGCCATGGACCCATGCAAAGTAGAAGCTTTGTGTAGCTGGGAAGCCCCTCGTCGGGTGAAGGATGTTCAGCACCTGCTGGGCTTCGCCAATTACTACCGGACCTTCATCCCGGGCTTCGCCACACTGACGGCTCCACTTACCCAGCTCCTCAGGAAGAAGGTTGCGTTCCGGTGGGGTCCCCCGCAGCAAGAAGCATTCACAGCCCTCAAGAAAGCCTTCGTCACGGAACCCGTCCTGAGGCATCCCGACCCGCTCCGGCCTTTTGTGGTGGAAATGGACGCGTCCAATGTGGCTCTGGGAGCGGTGCTGCTACAGGCTCCGACGAATGGCGGCACACTTTTTCCCTGCGCTTACTACTCCCGGAAACTCAATCCTTCCGAGCGCAACTACACCATCTGGGAAAAAGAGTTGCTGGCTATCAAGGCTGCATTCGAGGCTTGGCGACACCATCTGGAGGGGGCCCGACATCAGGTGGAGGTCCGAACGGACCATCGGAATCTCGAGCACCTCACCACAGCTCGGAAGTTGAACCAGCGGCAGATCTGGTGGTCATTGTTTTTTGCCTGGTTCAACTTCCGCGTCACCTACATTCCCAGCGGTCACAACTGGAGGGCGGATGCCCTGTCCCACAAGCCAGAGTACCTCTGCACCAAGGACCCCCTTCCTCCACGGACAGTGCTGCCGGCAGAAGCCTTGGCCGTAGCACGGGAACCAGTGGACTTGCGGGCCCAGATGCGAGAGGCACAGAGCCAGGACGCCTGGTCGCAGCAAAGGAGAACGGAGGTGGGCCCCGCGTCTCCTTGGACCTTGGAGGAGGACTTACTCAAGTTTCGGGGGCGATTATATGTGCCCACAGGACCACTCTGAGCCCTCGTCATGACCCAGTGCCACGACAACCCTGCAGCAGGACATTTTGGGTTCTTCAAGACCCTCCACCTGGTGACACGGACCTTTTGGTGGCCCCGAGTGTGGCATGATGTACATGCCTACGTGACATCCTGCGTACCGTGCCGGCAAGCCAAGGCCGCCACGGGGGCCCCTCCCGGGCTCCTCCAGCCCTTGCCGACACCCGACAGACCCTGGGGGGCGATCTCCATGGACTTCCTGACGGACCTGCCACCGTCCTCTGGGTTCACCACGGTGCTGGTGGTGGTGGACATGCTCACCAAGATGGCACACTTCATCCCATGCCGCGGACTGCCCACAGCCGCAAAAACGGCCCGTCTCTTTCTGCAGCACATCTTCCGCCTCCATGGTCTACCGGACAGGGTGGTTTCGGACCGCGGAGTTCAGTTCACAGCCCGCTTCTGGAAGAGCCTGATGGCCGCGTTGGAGGTGCAGGTGTGTCTGTCGTCATCGCACCATCCGGAGACCGACGGGGGTACAGAGAAGGTCATCGGTATACTGGAACAGTATCTCCGTTGCTTCATCAACCAGCAACAGGACAACTGGGCCGACTACCTGTCCCTGGCGGAGTTTGCTTTTAACAACTCTCAGCACACCTCTACTCAGATGACCCCGTTCTTTGCCAATGTGGGGTACCATCCGCAGCTCTTCCCTCTGGCACCACCGGACTCTCCTGTTCCCGAAATGCAGACCTTCCTGACGGAATTGCATGCGGTCCAACAGTTGGTACGTCAGCAGCTGAATCGGGCAAAGGAGGACTACAAACGGTCCGCCGACCGCTCCCGACGGGCAACGCCCCTGCTGGCAGTTGGAGACCGGGTGTGGCTCTCCACCAAACACCTCCCGTCCGACCGCCCGGTAAAGAAGTTGGACCACCAATTCATAGGCCCGTTCCCTGTCAAGGCAGTCATCAACCCGGTAGCCTACCGACTGACCCTGCCACGATCCATGCGGATCCACCCCGTTTTTCACCAGTCCCTTCTGGTTCCTGAGGCCACACCGAGTCCCCTTCGATGCCCAACAGCACCCGTCACTGTCGCCGAGGACGGGTCGGAGGAATACGAAGTCCACAGCGTACGAGACTCCCGCTGGCTGAAGGGTCGTTTCCAATATTTGATCGCGTGGAAGGGATACGGGACTGATTTCTCCTGGGTAGATGCCTCCGACGTTCATGCCCCTGACCTGGTGCAGGCCTTCCATGAGCAGAACCCAGCCCGACCGCATCCCGATCGTCAGCCCCGGGGGAAGGGCCCTGCGGTGAGGGATAGTGTTGTGACCCAGGTTCCTGGACCCGGACTCCTGGACTCGGATGATTCAGAAAGTGAGGGAGAAGACCTGGCAAGCCCTGCTTCTCTTGAGCCCTTTCCCTCCCTGGCACCCACTCAAAGGGAGGAGGAGGGGCTGGCAAAGCCTGATTCCCTGGAGCCTTCTTCTGATTTGGCAACGCCCCAAGAACAGTTTTGGAGTGATGCAAGACTGCGCAAGCGTGACCGGCGCGCGCAGCAGAGGAAGCGTTGGGACAAAGCCAAGTCATAATTGTCATGCAGTGACATCTGCAGAGACTATAAATAGGAGGCGGGACTTCCTGGTTTTTTGTCTTGGACAAAGCAATGAATTTGCGCGGGCAAACTGTATCAATGGAGGGAAGAATATATTCGTGAGTAATTCTGGCCTTATCTGTAATTTCCTTGTTATCTCCAGAAACTTGGCAGGCCCGAGGGGAGACGTGGCCAGGACATTTATATATATGTAAATAAATCAGAAAAGGAGGCCTCTGACTGACTCTTTGCTGGGAGTATTGGGGGAAGGGAAACAGAACAACTCCCAGCCCACAGGCCGGATGGGTCACGCACTGGCTATGCCCGATTTAGCAAAGGGGAAAAAAGTCACGATACATCACGTGACAATGCCATTATGATGCGAGTTTGACACCCCTGTTATAAGATCATCTCATCTAATGTCCTACTTGTAACAGGAAATCCAGCCATTACAGCCCTGCCTCCAAATGGCTACTTTTGCATGAAGAGCTCTAGTAAAGCAAAACTCATTTTGTCATGTAATTGGCTTGATGATTCAACTTTGTTCCCTATTAAAGATTTGTTCAAACATTGAACTGAATCTTATTCTTCTGTAATGTAAAACTTGAAGATTTTAAGTCCTGTTCTCCTCCTTCAGAAGAGGAGAGATTGAGAGGGAAAACAGCACTCCAGTCTGTTATTGTCCTCTACAGGCTTCCTGCTTTGTGGAATTAAGACTCAAATTAGCAGCAGCTTCTCTACAGATTTTTAATGTTATGTCCTTAGATACAAAGGAACATAACCTGGAGCAGCAGTTCTGTTATCCTCAGTGAAGAATTGGAAAAAAAAGTCACTGATCTGTTTCTTTTAAATCTTGTGAATTCATTTAATTATGATAAATTGATATAAATACAGGTATACATTTATCTATTATTATTTTATTTATTGTTTAATACTGATGAATTTATGCGAATAAATCAGGTTTTAGAATAATGCTTTGTTGTTGTTTATGCCCACTTGTTGAAGAATGATCCAAAACATATTATATAACTACTTTTCCCCCACTAAATATACATCACAAGAATAACCTTGTGGTATGGAGGCCTATAAGTCTTATCACCAGATAAATAGATCATATTCTGCCAATTTTGACATACTTTTTCAGATGAATAGGACTATTGTGGTGGAATATAGTACAGATTTATTTATTTTTATGTATTTATTAAATTTATTTGCCACCTGATGGTTCAGATGACTCTGAATTACAGGAGGGAGGAGGTCTTCTCCAGGGAGCAAAGTGACAGCTCAGCCACTTTGGCATACAGGAAGAGAGAGCCAAGGCAGACCCTCCCTAACCTTTTATAGACTATAATCTAATAGTTATGTGAATCTGTGATTTAGTCTGACAAGATTCCTGTCTACAGGTGAACAGGAATAAAGAAACTGCTGTGAAGTAACTTCTTGTGTTGTTCTTGGTTCTTTCCTTCTAACAATTATCCAACAATATTCTATACAATTATGCAGTGAAAGAATCAATTACATTTGATAAAAGGTGGCTGCAGAATGCTTCTCAGAAAGTTCTGATATTCCTAAAGATGAAGCAAACAAAACTATTTCCACATGCAAAGAAGGTGAAATAAATCTTAGATGATAAATTGAAGCAGCTGAAGAAAGCAAGCAAAAGACAATAGATGCAGACGGAAACCTCCCCAGATAAAAGCTGAAAACAAGAGAAGTTATACTGAAAAAAACAATGCAAAGAAACTAAGAATAATAATTGAATGGAAAAGATATCTGAGAAAAATTACAGACATCAAGAACTTTTATGTTACGATGGGCACAATTAGAACAAACAAGGTAAAGATCTTTTGAATAAATAGATATAAAGAAGAAATTGTGAAATATATGGAAGCGTACAAAATAGATCCAGAAATTGTTCAAATATGAAGATTTGACCACTACACTAAACCCAGACATTCAGGAATCAGGTATTAAAAAGCAGAACAAAAGCACTGTTAACAACAAAAGTGCAGAAATTGATGAAATATCAACAGAACCTTTTAAATATTTTGCATGATAATGTAGTTGGGAGAGCTGTTTGCAGTTTAGAAAAGTGGAAAAAATCAGTACATATTCCAATAACAAAAAAACAGCAGCAGTATTTAATGTTCAACTATTAAATAAATACATTTATCTTTTACAGTACCTAGATAGTCTTTAATATTTTGCAATCCACACTGGAACATACACAGAATGACAACTGTGCAAGTTGATTCAGAAGAGGTAGAGATACTTGAATGCATATTATTTCCATTTGACAGATAATGAAAAAGCAAGAGAATTCAAGAAGACTATCGTAGATTGCATTAAGGCTTCTGACTATACAGACAACCAAAAATTGTGGATAGTCCTTAAAAAAGTAGGCATACTTGATCACTCATTTGCTTATTGAAAAATATACATAAGGAGCAGAAAGTAATAATTAGAACAGACTATAAAACAACTGAATGAATGACCTAATGAATGAATGAATGAATGAATGAAGACGCTTGTCACCCACTCAGAAGGTTGAGCGTTCAATCCTAGGTAGTGGCAGATGTTTCTCTGCTAAGTGCAAAGAAAAAATATCTGCTGTAAATACCACATAAGCATCAGTAGGACATTTGGCTAGTAAACGCTAAGCTCTATCCAGTCTCCCCGACTCTCCCCCAACTTAAGGAACTACAAGGTCATAAAAATTGAGTTTTTTTGAGTTGCCTATAATATGCATTGTCACCTTATTTATTTGACTTAAATGCACCATATAACGTAATAAATGTTGGACAACAAGAAATATAAATTCAAATAAAAATTGCTGAGAAAAAAAAATCAAAACGTTCAGAGATGCTAATGATATTATTTGGATGGAAACAGGGAAGAGTTGAGGAATTTCTTGATGATTCTGCTGCTCAGTATTAAAATGAAAAAACAAATGTTCTTAAGAGGCAATTCCAACAACATTCAAACAGGTGAAAGAAAAGTTTGCTGGTTAGTTCTTCTAACTTAGAGCTTTAATTTAGATGCTCAAGTTGATCTACATGGCTCTCTCTTTTCCTACTCTTTCTCCAAAGCAACAATTGTGTCAGACACTAATCTCTTCCATTTCTAGTCACAAACCTTAACCAATGAACAGATTTTATCTTCCCAGACACAAAATGTTGATAACTATAGACATGAAAAGATACATCAATACTTCAGAGGAGGACTATTAAATATAGTTAAATATTTTAGCCACATATTCTAAGGATAGTGGTCATTGGGGAAGGCATTGATGCTTGGAAAAATCAAAGGCAATCATAGAAGAGGTTGACAGAAAATAAAAAGGTTAGATTATTTCATTAATGAAATAAGCATCAGCTTATTAAAAACTCAATTTTTATAGACAGTCCTGGCAAAAGAATATCCACTGGGTCATGAAGAGATGAAAAAAATTAAATGACTGAACAAAATCAAAACTTTTAATATAAAACCAACCTAAGCTTTCTGTATTTATGAAAATGCCAGTCAGTCAGAAAATAGATCATATAGAAAAGGTATAGCTGAAAAAAAAAACCTTCTAAATGCTGAGGGCTACAGTAACTGTTATCTACAATTCCACCCCTCATGATGTTTAAAATCCAGCATGAAAATGAAATTTTATGAGCTTGAAAGCTTTCTCATGGTTTGGGGACATTTTATTTGGAAATGTATGTGAAAATGGCTGCACCCTCAATTCCAATTAGATTACTCTAATTAGCTAGTTATAATTTTAATGTTAATGGAAAATAGGCCAGTGGTGTAATATTACTAAGCCAGAGATAAGGAAAAAGATAAAATTCAGCTTTTGTCACTGGTTACTTACTGGTTGGTCTGCCCTATTGATTCCAATAAGGAAGAGAAGTTCTGCCACAAACAAGCTGATGCACAAGTTCTTATGGATAGTGTTTCTGTCACTTTGGAGTCCGCGGAAGAAGCAGAAAGTAAAAATGCAGATCAGGAGGCAGACAAGGGACAGAAGAATGCCGACCCAAGTGATGACATCCAGGATCAGATCATGGACTGCATCTCCATGCTGCAAATAATTAAAAAAAATATTCATCAATTATATATTGACTCTCAAAATCTAAGAAAGCTCAGTCTAACTGAGACACTTTGACAGTCTCCATCTTTCTCTCACAAATGTATAGTGTGCATATTAACATAATCGCAGATTATGTTAATTGTTTGCTTACGTTTTTCCTCTTATTTGTTTTGTTTAAAAATTAGTATCCTGAACAGCATCATCTGAGTTTTGAACTCAGGTACACAAAGACAATGAACATAAATGACACGTATTATAGATTAATAGCATTAATTTAGTATCTAGATCACTCTGAGCTGCAGCATGAGACTTAAAACGGGGTTCTTTGCTTTAGCAAATTCTTAAATAAAACAAGCTGCTTCAAAAACAAGGCAACAATGTTTGCTTCACATCAGACTGGTTTGAACTCTCCTTAGACTTCATCTACATTGCTTGCACTATGGGAGAAAACAAAAGGAAGCCTTTTTTGGAAAATAGTGCAGGAGAAGTCTGAGAGTAATTTTTGCTGAAAGTTTCTGAGGGTGCAACACCTTCAGTATGTTCTGAAGGTCTGCTAGGTGGACAACTTTGGTCTGTGAGATCCTGAAGTTATCTGGCCTGGAATACTTTCAGCCAAGGCTGCAGAGGAATGCTGAGAGGGTCTATCTCCCACTGGATCTGGTCTGAAGTACCTAACATTATCTGAGTTATTTCAAAGAAGTAAAGCAGGTTACATCTTCATTTTAGTAAAGAAAACTGCATCATCTCCAAGGCAAGAATTGCTTAAATGAAATGAATCTACAGTAAATCACTTTGCACAGGCCAATTATAGATCAATATGATATTGGCCATTAATTAGTTTTGCTTCATGGATACCTATGAGGTTTTTGATTATTCACTGATTATTTTAATAAATTATATTTTTTAATTCTCTGCCTGCAATATTGATGGATCCCGCTGAGATTCTGCCTGAATTGGGGTAGGTTATAAATATAGTTTAATAAATGAATACATTTTTAGAGGGAATAATGATTTTTCATCCTTTCATATTGGCAATGTTTTAAAAGTATGGTGGTTCATTTCAAGAAGATAACGGCCATCAATAATAAACATTAAAATGAATTTCCACTTTTTAAACTATTATAGTATAGATTAAATACTGTAATAGTATATATAGGAATTATTTAACTATTATAGTATTAAAATATTAAGAAGGCAAAGCTAGCAATTTTCAAAATGTAAATTTTAACATAATTATCTGATATTTTGCATTTGATTTCCACCTGACTGTTCACATTATTTTCCTCTGCAGTTATGTGTACTGCAAATCAAGGTTATACAACTAACGAAGCCTCCAAGGATAAAAGGAAAACTTATTCACCTTTCTCTTTGCTTTTAAAAACTATTTATCTCAAAAGAACCTATGCTTCAGGTTTCCTGTAATAGAAATACATTACATGTTGAAATAAAAATCTGTATCTTGATAGTTTAACTTTATATATTAGTAAGACAATACAGCAGCCATATGTAGATTGGGTAAGCTTTCCCTCAGCATGAAATCCCTCCACAAGTTTGAATTGAAACAGATGTTGAATGAGTTCAATTAAATTAGCTACAATGTTTTCCTTCTCTAGTATTCAAAGCAGCCACTTGCCTATCTGCAGGCATAGATACATTTTCATTCCAGCCATAATTTGGTGTTCATGTCTTTGAAGTATCATTAGAACTTGAATTCAGCTTAATAAAATGTGTTTTTCTCCTTAATACGCATAACTTGCTCAAATGCGATAGTATATAATAGGACTGCATGAGGAATTTGTTTAGAAGGGCCCTTCCCAGAGATGCTGGCACAATTATTTTATTGTTCATCTTAGACAGAACAGTTGATTTAATTGTCAGCTCAATGACAAGCCAGAGTGAATAATTCCTTTGTTTTTTTGCCTTTAGTTCATATACCTTCTGGATTTAACAGAAAAGCCTTGTTTTGTATTCCAACTGAATCTGTCTCTATCAATTAACTGGCTGCATCAACATTTTGAGGGATTCGGCAGTGGTAGAGACCACAGATAGTGAACATTTTAGCTCCTTCAATTTATAATCACTATTTATAATCACTATTTATTCTTTCTACAGGAGAGCTCTATAGAAATTAATTCATCTTTCTTTCTCTGTCTCATTTGTCATCTGTTTCTTCATGTAATGAAAGTTTGATTATTAAAATTGCCCTTGAAGAAGTTGGGAAATATAGCAGTAGCACTTTTTAATCATGGGTATCTGTAATACAATCAATCCAGTAGCACCTAAACTATCAGTGCCATCTCACTGGCACAAGGGGGCAGATACAATCTGAGTATAAAAGGTAAAGGTAAAGGTAAAGGTAAAGGTTCCCCTCGTACATATGTGCTAGTCGTTGCCAACTCTAGGGGGCGGTGCTCATTTCCGTTTCAAAGCCGAAGAGCCAGCGCTGTCCAAAGACATCTCCGTGGTCATGTGGCCGGTATGACTCAACGCCAAAGGTGCACAGAACGCTGTTACCTTCCCACCAAAGGTGGTTCCTATTTTTCCTACTTGCATTTTTACGTGCTTTCGAAACTGCTAGGTTGGCAGAAGCTGGGACAAGTAACGGGAGCTCACCCCATTACACAGCAGCACTAGGGATTCGAACCGCTGAGCTTTGATGTATAGCTTTGATGTTCTCCTCATAGTCATCAGCCTTACATTTGTTAGACATCCTACCCCTGTATGAAGTCAACATCCATATATGTGTAGATCAAGCACTTCCTTAGTCTTAGGAAATCCTGATAGCATCACTGATTCTAGGACATATCCATAAGGGATCTTTTGCCCCAAATAGACAATTATTCTATAAGCTGAAGAGCAAACTTATGGGATAAGAGTCATCATCAGAGGGTTTATATCCTTTCCTAATAGTTCAACTAGCATGTATAATACAATTCTTGAAAGATGCCATTTCATCAGTATTGAATGAAATGGGACCTGTACTCTCCCCCTTGTTCACCAAGAACAAAGAATCTTGAACAATGCAAAGTTAATTTTAAAGGGGAAAAAAGAAATTTAAAAAAGAATATGACTTGTGGTAATTTAATAATTTAATTTAAATTAAACCATACAAAGAAGATTTATACCAAGGAGAATTTTGCAAATCATATAAACACAAAACATGAACCTCATTTCTGGCAGACAGCAAATTTATATTAATATACCTTTTCAGAGAACCACTTTTGATTGAAAGCTAGATTTTAATATGTAACTAGAAAATGGATTGAAATATCACAGTGATCGAGTGGAAATGATGTCAAAATGCCCACAAAGGGAATCAATGAACTCAAAACATCAGAAATACTCCTCCAGCAGACAATTGCTTCACCACACACACAATATACTAGGTAATATCACAACTACCATTCATTCATTAACTACCATTAGCATAAGCAGCAATTATCCTATTATAATTTGCTAGTAAAGTAATATTTGCTAGTAAAACAACTCTGTCAGTGTAATATTCTGCTTTGTAACTGAGGTATTGCTCAAGTATGGGTCATGAATATAATAGTGTCTCCCATTGGCATAGGAAGGCTTCCACCAAATTTTAAGGTGAAATCCTTCTGGTGAATTTTGAGTATACCTTGCCTTATTCCCTTGAACATTTTAAAGTCAATATTAAAGTCATTTAACTGAATACTAAGATTCAATATGTTAAACATATCTTCCAGGCAAACAATCTGTACAGAAATATCTAGAATCAGCATTAGACTGAAATGTAGTCTTTCCTATGGAATCCAAGTTTTAGCTGTTAATCATGTAACAGAAAAAGTCTCTGTGGTACCTTTTATAAGCCAACACATTTTATTGAAAATTGCAAGCTTTTGGGAGCTATACCTCTGAGCTCATGAAAGCTTATGGTTTTCAGACTAATGCATTCTATTAGATTCTTTATGATTTTTGGTTACTATGGATTAACATGATTCTTCTCCTACAAATTCTATGAATCATAAACGAAAATGAAAATGAATGTTTTGAATAGCATAGTGATGGATCAAATGGGAGGAAATAAAAAAGTAAGAAACAAAGGAAGGAAAGAAGGAAATGGTTTTTTAAAAATGTAACTTATATCCCCCCCCCCTTTTCTTCTTATTAGTCAACATCAGGTCATGATATCACTCGCCCACTGTGTTGGAATCCTCTAGATTCTCTTCAAACTTTAATCTCAGTTCATTTACTGACATCTTTTTTAAGTTAACAATTATATCCCTGATATTGGTTTCTACAATAGTTGCTCTAAATGAATTCATTCCAAATGTTTGTGGCTAAGAAGTAACTAAGAGAGGTTAAATGGGAAGGCTCTAGAAAAAAATCCCCTTAAACTGATACTATGTACTAGATTAATAGGAGAGGTTGAGAAAGGAGTAAGAATAAATGATCTCAACGCAGATGGTTGGGTTTGATTACCAAATATTTCATTCAACTCTATGTTATAACTCTATGAAATAAACAAAACCTCTTACTGGAAGATGTAACTTGCAATGTTTATGGCAAATTTACATTCCTGAAAATAATTTGGTATATATTTAGAACAACTACAAATCTATAACATTGCTTCAAGGAAAGGTTTGCTCAATTGCCTAATTTAATCTGCCCTTAGTGTCATGCTCCTGACTCAAGAATTGTATTCAGATAAGTAAGACGAAGAAGAGACATTTCAAGAGCTGGAAGCAGTAGTTTCAGCTCTAGCTCCCATACCAAGTCAACAATGCCATTATCTATGTCATAATTATCTAGGCTTCAGATCCATCCACATAAATCTCTGAAGAACATATTAACAGAGTTGGAATGGACCTTGTAGGTCTTCTATTCCAACCACCACCACCACCACCCTGGCAAAAGCAGGAGAACCTACACCATTTCTGACAAATAGCAGTCCACTCCCTTCTTGAAATCTTCCAGTGATGAAGCTCCCACAACTTCTGAAGGCAAGCTGTTCCATTGATTGATTGGTCTCACTGACAGAAAATTTCTCCTTATATCTAGGTTGAATCTCTCCTTGATCAGTTTCCATCCATTATTCCTTGTCTGTCCTTCAGGTACTTTGGAAAATAGTTTGACAGCCTCCTCTCTGTGCAGCCCCTCAAATACTGTAACACTGCTATCATGTCTCCCCGGTCCTTTTCTTCATCAGACTAGCTATGCCAAGTACTTGCAAGCGTTCATTGTATGTTTTAGTCTCCAATCCCCTAATCAACTTGGTTGCTCTTCTCTGCACTTTTTCTAGAGTCTCAACATCTTTTTATAGTGTGGTGACCACAACTGGATGCAGTATTCTAGATGTGGTCTTACTAAGGTTTTATAGAGTGGTCTTAGTACATCACTTGATCTTGATTGTATCCCTCTGTTAATGGCTTTTTTGGCTGGCACCGCATACTATCAGCTCCTTTAGGACTCTGGGATGTAATCCATCAGGTCCTGGTGATTTCTATTTTGTTTTCCTCAAGATCATCAAGAGAACAGGTGTTCTCTTACCATCTTTTTGCTTATTTTAACTTTTATTTCTAGTCTGTCTTTTACAGTTGTGTTTTTGGTAGGTTGGGCTATAGTTTCTTTTTGTGTGAAGATCAATGCAAAGTACGAGTTAAGTAGCTCTGCTTTCTCTCTGCTGCCTGTTACTTCCTTGCTGTCTTCTCTCTTTAGTGGACCGACTGTTTCCTTGATTTTTTTTCTTGTTATTTATATGTTAGAAGAAACTTTTTTAATTGACTTTTGTTCCAAGTCTTTGTTCATTCTGAGCTTTTGCTTTCCTGACTTCGTCTTTGCAGATTCTGGCTATCTGTTGATATTCTGCCTTAGTTATGTGTCCCTCTTTCCATTTTTTGGTAGTTGTCCTTTTTGTCTTTCAATTTGTCAGAGAGATCTTAGTGCAGACATTCTGGTTTTGTCTTGGATTTCTTGTTTTTCTTTTACAGTGCTATTGTGCTGGACTGGGCTTTTATGATCATATTTTTCAAAGTTTCCCAAGCTTCTTGAGTTGTTTCCCTCTTTAGGATTTTCATCGAAGGACTCTTTCCCAAATTCTCTCTGAGTTTGTTAAAATCAGCTCTTTTAAAATTTAAGTTATGTTCTATTGCTTGTGTTTGCATTATGTTGAATTCTAGTATGACATGATCACTCTCACCCAAGGTTCCTGCAACTTCAACCCCCTCTATCATATCATCTGTTTGGTAAGAATTAAATCCAATATAGCTGACCCTTTAGTTCCCTCTACTTTTTGGATGACAAAATTGTCAGCTAGGCTCATAAGATGTTCAATCTCCCACTTCATGCAGAGTCTGTTTCCCAGTTGATGTCAGGGTAGTTAAAGTCCCTCATTACTACTGTAGTATGTTTCCTACAATTAACATTAATTAACTGGTTAGCAAAAAGTTCTCTAGCAAAAATGTCTCTGTTTGTGAGAATTAGGTCCAGTACAGCTGTCCCTCTAGTTCAGTGATGGCGAACCTTTTAGGCACCGAGTGCCCAAAGTGTGTGTGCATGCCCAAACTGCAAGTGCATGAGCACCCTTTGCATGCGTGCGCACCCCACCCATTCCTCCTGCCCCACCCAAACTGCAAGGTGCGGGTACATGCACACACTCCGCACCTGCATGCCCCATACATATGGGGCAGTGACCCGAAGACCAGCTGGCTGGTGGGAGGCATGTGTGCATGCGGGGCAGAGACCAGAAACAGAGCTGGGGTGATGGCGCATGTGCTCACAGAGAGGGCTCTGCATGTCACCTCTGGCACATGTGCCATAGGTTTGCACCACTGCTCTAGTTCCTTTCCCTACCTTTTGAACAATAAAGTTGTCAGCTAAGTTGGTCAGGAACCTATTTGATTTCTCAGTTGGTGCAGAATTAGTCTTCCAATCCCTTGCCAAAAGCCCATCCTTTGCCAAAAGCCCCTTGCAGTGCAGACCATGGTCCAGGAATCCATAGTTTTTTTTGTGACACCAACCCTTTAGCCAGTGGTTCACTTCTAGAATCCTTTGTTCTCTTATCAGGTGTTTACCTTTCATTGGCAGTACAGATGAAAAAACTATTTGTACACCTAGCTGGCACCTTCTTGCCAGCTGCTCATAATATTGTGGCAGCCCCTCAAATACTCAAATACTGCAATCGTGTCACCTCTAATTCTTCTTTTCTTTAAACTAGCGAAACCTAAATCCTGCCACTGTTCTACATATGTTTTAGTCTCAAGGCCTTTGATCATCTTAGTTGCTCTTCTCTGAACTTTTTTCCAAAGTCTCAACATATTTTTTGTAGTATGGTAACCAAAATTGGTTGCAGTATTCCAAGTGTGGTCTTACTAGGGTTTTATAAAGCAGTACTAATACTTCACGTGATCTTGATTCCATGCCTCTGTTTATACAATCCAGGATTGTATTAGCTTTTTTGGCTGCTGCTGCACACTGCTGGCTCATATTCAAGTGCTCATCCACTAGGACTCTAAGGTCCCTCTCACAATTACTGTTTTTTCTAATCTGTAGATCTTGTCTAATCTGTATTTATACATTTGATTTTTATTGTCTAAATGGAAAACTTTGTTTTTCTCCACATTAAAATTCATTTTGTTGGATAGGGCCCATTGTTCAAATTTGTCAAGATCTTTTTGGAACCTGAGCTTGTCTTCAAGGGTGTTGGCTGTTCCTGCCAGTCTGCAAATTTGATGAGTTCCTCTTCTATTCCCTCATCTAAGTCATTTAGATTCCCGGGTCTGTTTTTTCACTTTCTTGAAGATATCAGCCCTTATCATACCATATCAGCCCTTTTCCAATACTCGGGTACTTCCCTGGTGCTCCAGGATTTTTGAAAGATATGTTATAATGGTTCTGAGATAATATCTGCCACTACTTCAGAACTCCAGGATGTAATCTGTCAGGCCCCAGTGATTTATATTCATCAAGGTCAGATAGGTATTCTCTTACCTTTTTACAGGAGCAAGACAATGGCATAATCATAGTAGTAGAGGTCATATCATCTGCTGCATAGGAATAAATCCATGGCAGGAAGAGAGACTAAGTACATGGTTATCTAAGAGTTTAAGAAAATGAATGGTATATATCATTCTAAAGATGGATTAAGTATAAGATCAGTGAAAACCATATCCAAAATGTTGGTGTGCATCAGGAATGGGAGTGACAAGATAACTAGCATCTAAGACCGTGATGGCAAAAATATGGCACACGTGCCAGAGGTGGCACACAGAGCCCTCTCTGCTGGCACATGCGCCGTCGCCCAGGTCAGATCTCTGTGGCGTTTCTTTTGTGAGCTTCTATTTCCCTGCAAACAACGAAACAGAAGCTCATGAAAGCAAAAGGTCTTACCTCTTGCTGCGCTGCCGGTGTTGGGATGCCCCACCTGCCGCCGGCCAGCTGGTCTTTGGGTCTCTGCTGCGCATGCGCGCATGTCCTTTCACTTTCACACCTTTCATTTTGGGCATGTGTGCATGCGCAATTTGGGCACTCAGTGTCTAAAAGGTTCGCCATTACTGATCTAAGAGAACCAAGGATGATTTAATTTTCATGTCCAGGTTAAAGGTAACTCTATAATCTTACTCTCCAAAGTATAATTCAGTAATTGTATTTCTCTTGCAGTTAAGGTATACAACCTCAATTATAAGGGTCTGCTTTCAAAATAGTTTCTATAAATCACTGTACAGTTATCAGGGTATTTATAAAATAACTAACAATGAGTTATAGTATTTTTCCTACTATCTATCTATCTGACTGACAGGGTTATTTTCTCTCTGCTTTAGCTGTGTGTTCACACCTTATGAATACAGGGACAAGAGATTAACAGTGCATCAGCAAGTTCCATTAAATTGTGTTTATTAAACTAGAATGAAATTCATCTGGCCCTGAAGTTATGCATTCATTTAAAGCAACCATCTATTTATGTATTCATTAAAATAGTTCTAAAGCACCCTTCATCAAATGACAAGAAAGCAGTGTACAAAATGGGCCCCCAAATGTATAGTCATAATGAAACAGAAGAGAATGCAATAATAAAACAGCTTAAAAGACAGATTAACCAATTGCCTTTAGCAGTTATATGACAAGCAGGTATAATGTGATCCTCTCCAAGTTAGGAATAGCTGTATCTACATGATGAATTGAACCAATGGAGAATTTGCTGAATTTCTTTCTTTCTACAGAACGTTTCAAAAGTCCTTTGAGACAGAAGGAATATTAAAATGAAAAACAAGAAACATGAATGGATGAGGGAGCCAAATTCATATAGACTGTGAAGCTTCTTCCTCTTCCTTTTCCTCTTCCCTTCCTGAATTAACAGATACTTGGAAAGTCAGCTGGTAGCTTTGCGTGATTGACATTTTTTTGATATGTTACTGGCATTTGATAGGCTGGGAAACATTTATTCCTGCCCTGCAAGCTTCAGCCCCTACACATTTCAAGTCTTGTGCCTGTTTCCATCTTTAGTTTGCCAAAAAATTCCAATGGTTTCCTGATGGTTACAATCATCTTGACCTTTTCTTTGGGTCTGAAAATAATACACTTATGGTGTATTATGGGGCTTAACGTATGACCATAATTGAACCTGGAATTACTGTCATATGTCATGATGGACATGTAAGTGAGTCACCAAGTGACCATGCTCAATTTTATGACCTTTTTTGTGGCGATCATTATGAGAACCCATTTTATCCAATGAGGGGTTTTTGGCTGTTGTTCTTTTTTTTACTATTTTTTGGTTCTTAATATGACTCTCTCTTAGTGTGAACCAGATGTGAAGGTGATACACTAATCTCTGAGGTAGAGTGGTACACTACACTCATCTAAGATTGCTTAAACTATATTTAAATGTGGGAGACAACACTACTAAAACTGCCCCCTATTACTAAATGTGCAACACAGAAAGAACAAGAAAAAAATCATTATTTAACCCTCCCTCCCTCCCTCCCTCTCTCTTCCCCTTCCCCCTTTGAGTCAGCCTTGACTCCTAGTGATTGCCTGGACAAGTCCCTGTAGTTTTCTTGAGAAGATTTTAGAAATGGTATGCCATTGCTTGTCAGGGTTCAAGAGAGAATACCTGGCCCAAGTCACCCAGCTAATTTTATACCTACGGTGGAACTAGAATTTACAGTTTCCCAATTTCTAGCCTGATGGTAGAAACTACACCAAAACTAAATTACTATGTTCTTCTGTCTGTCTGTCTGTCTCCCTAGATTTTAATTCTTGCCCTGTCAACTACTTCATCTGAAATATGATATGAATTCTGAAATGGTCAATAAGCAGTTATAATTTACTTTAGACTTAATAAATAATAGAGGGTAGCCCCTTCATTATAGGCAATGAAGGTTGGAATGCTGTGACCAAAAAGTAATATTAAACTTTCATAGAACAGACCAAATAGTGGGATTCTCTCACTTTTATTTAAGCCTTAAAAATCAATGTATTTGCCAAATTACTGGGTCCCTCTTTGGGTTTTTATTTAAGGCTAAAAAAAAATATCAACAGATCTACCAATCTTTTGATCCCACTCCAACATGGTGGCACAATGGTGAAACAAACAGTGTCCTCCTGATTTGGGGACACAGCATATGGCAAAGAATTTATTGATTAATCTATAATTTGTAATTTTGTCCTTCTGGTAGACAACAGTAGATTTGGTCCCTCATTATTAGTTTTTCTTTTTGTAAAAGTGTCAACCAAAACCATTTTAATTTCTTTTTCCATTTAGTTTTATCAGGATAGGCAGACAAAATTATTCAAGATGATTCAAGAAGTTTAGAGTATTTTTAAAATTAAAATCATCCTTCAGTTGACACATTTATTTAGAAAACATATATGGCCATCTGTCTTATGCATGATAATCCTAGGCAATTAGCAGCAACAATACATAAAACAAATATAAATATAATCCACAAAACTCCACAAACAATATCTTATCCCAACACAACCCTATTATAACATAATCACTTCACGTATGCTGGGTTCACTTCCACCCTGGCCAAATGCCTTCACAACCCCCTGGAACCCTAACAATGTTGGAGTCTCTTAATTTCAGTAGAGAGGCTATTTCAAAAGGCCAGGACAGCCACAAAGAAGGCATACCTCCAAAATCCCATCAGATAGCAACATTTAAGGGAATGGGCCTGACGAGGCTTACCCTATCTGACCTGGCTAGATGGGAATATACCTTCATAGAAAAGCAGTTCTATAAATAACTTCACCCCATGTCATATAGGGTTTTAAAGATGATAACCAGGTGTACCGGGAAAGCAACTAAAAGTCAGTGCAATCTATGTAGCAGTGGTATAACATGGGTGAAATATGTAGCACACAGAACTTTGCATGCTGCTGCATGAAGCACAAATTCCAGGAAATTTTCAAGGGCAGCGCCATGTAGTATACAATTAAGCTAAGAAGTAATTAACTGTTAAGTAAGACAGTCTGTTATTAACACAGCTGCTTGCAATTACTGCAGGTTCAAGTCCCACCAGGCCCAAGGTTGACTCAGCCTTCCATCCTTTATAAGGTAGGTAAAATGAGGACCCAGATTGTTGGGGGGCAATAAGTTGACTTTGTATATAATATACAAATGGATGAAGACTGTTAAGTTCGGGAAGTAACGAGGCTGGAGACCAGGGTAGTGACAACAGCTCTTTAATATAGGGTGAACCCAGCAACAGGCTGGGAGAAAAACCTCTCCTTTTATACAGTTCTGCTGGAGGCAGCGACCAATCAGCAACGTGCTGATTTCCCGCTCAAATATTTAAAGGTACAAACATGAATACATAACACTCCTCCCCTCCCAGAAAACACCTTGCCTCTATTTACATATTTATTTACATGTTATTTTTCGACGTAGTCACGCAAATAACCTGGGCGTCTCCTAGTTCTTTCTGACCTGCGCGGTTCAGTTCTGGGTGGTGTTTTGAGCTGGTCGGAGGGGCTGTTTTCTCCTCCCAGCTCTTTCTCTGGGCCAACGGGCTCCGGATTATTGGCCGACTCTTTTTCTTGGCCATCCGGCCTTGGATTAATTTTGAACTTTCCTGCTGTTTCCCTCGGGACCTGATGGCGTCGCTGGAACTCTGGGACCTCAGCTAAGTCTTGCGCCTCCCCCGGGTCATTGTCAGCTGTGGATTCAAATTGGTATTGGTCATGATCTGTTTCCTTTGGTTCGGTTTGGTCAGTTATTCGTTTTCTTAACTGATCTATGTGGCGCCTCCACACTCGGTTGTCTGGTAGCTCTACCACGTACGATTTTGGGCCGGTTATCTTTATTATTTGTCCTGCGAACCAACTAGGGCCGTCCCCATAGTTTCGGGCCCACACCCGGTCGCCTATGCTCATTTCCCTTGTCTTTTCTAGTTCCCCCTTGTAACCCTCGGGTGTGTAATGGGGGTGCAAGCGGTCAAGTGGGCACCGGAGTTTCCGACCCATTAGCAATTCGGCTGGGCTTCTCCCGGTGGCCGTGCTTGGGGTTCTGTGCTGGACGGCTAGGAAAAAGTCTATTTTTGTTTGCCAGTCACCTGGCTTGAGCCTGGACAATGCCTCCTTAGCGCTCCGGACGGAACGCTCTGCAAGGCCATTCGACGCAGGGTGGAAAGGCGCAGAGAGGGCATGTCGGATGCCCTCCTCTGCCAGGTATTCTTCAAACTGGGCTGCCGTGAATTGGGGCCCATTGTCGGACACCAGAGTGTCCGGCAACCCGTGAGTTGCGAATAGGTGGCGCAGGGTTGCGATTACTGCTTCGGCCGTAGTGGATTTCATGAGTATGATCTCCAACCATTTAGAGAATGCATCAACCACCACTAGGAACGTTTGGCCGTGGAAAGGGCCAGCAAAATCAATGTGGATTCTTGACCAGGGCCCTTGGGGCTTTTCCCATTCCCTGACTGGGGCCGTTGGGGGTAGAGGTCTGGACTCTTGGCAAGCCTGGCATTTCCCTACCCTCTCAGCAATCTCTGCGTCCATGAGTGGCCACCATACATAGCTTCTAGCTAACCCCTTCATCCTTACGATGCCTGGGTGACACTCGTGGAGGAGGTCCAATACCTTGCCCCTTAACTTAACAGGAATTATTACACGATCACCCCATAACAGGCATCCCCCTTGAGCCGAAAGCTCATCTCGTTTTTTAACAAATTCTTTGAACCGTTAAGCCCGGCGCAGCGGCCACCCTCTCTGTACCCAACCGGTACAGTCCTTAACACAATGTCGGTATGATGCCGAGCCACTTCCTTAGATGTGACTGGGCCAGAGTCCAACGAGTCAATAAGTAGGATGGGCGTCCCGGGTGGGGTCTTGATCGCCCCTGGTAGTGGGCATCGGCTTAACGCGTCTGCATGCCCCACTTCTTTTCCTGGTCGATGCTGCAGCTTGTATGCGAATAAGCGGCTAAGAATATAGTCCATCGGGTCAAGCGTGGCGAAAGTGCCACAGGCGTTGGTGATCGCCAGCCAGTATCCCAGTAGCGGTCTGTGGTCAGTCACGATTTCAAAATTCCGCCCAAAGACATACTCGTGGAATTTTTGACCCCTGACACAATGGCTAGTGCTTCTTTGTCTAATTGGCTGTAGTTCCTCTCTGGGAGGACATCGTTCTAGAGTAGAACACTATAGGGGCTTCTGTGCCGTTTGAAGTCTATGGCTGAGTACAGCCCCACCCCATAAGGGAGGCGCATAAACCAGCACTAGGGGTAATGAGTCGTGATATTGGATGAGCAGGCTATCACTTGAGAGCAGGTTCTTTACTGCTTCAAAAGCCCTATTTTCTGACTTTCCCCAAGACCAAACAGTATTTTTTCCTAAGGGCCTATGCAGCGGTTCCATAGCGGTTGCTTTGTTCTTTAAAAAGACCGCGTAAAAATTAACCAATCCCAGGAATGCCTGCAGCTCTGCTTTGTTTTTGGGCGCTGGAGCCTTCCTAATTGCCTTAACCTTGCTCTCAGTAGGGTGAATTCCTTTCTTGTCTATCCGGTAGCCCAAGAAATCGACGGATTCGACCCCTATCTGGCATTTGTTTGTCTTGACTTTTAATCCGGCTGTCCGGAAAATGCTCAAGACCTTTCTTAACCGCTCCCCCAATTCCTCCATGTTTTCCCCTGAAATTAGGACATCATCGAAGTAGGGAACTACCCCTGGGAGCCCCTGCAGTAGTCGTTCCATCAGGTTTTGGAACAGCCCTGGTGCCACACTGACCCCAAATTGCAATCGGGTGCACTTGAAGGCCCCCCTGTGCGTCTGTCGTTTGGGCTTGGCTGTGCGGGCGTCTACTGGCAGTTGTTGGTAGGCTTGGGCCAAGTCTAACTTTGCAAAGACTTGCCCTTGCCCCAAAGAGTGCAATAAGTGTTGCACCACTGGAACCGGGTAAGCGCTTTTCTGTAAGGCTTTGTTAAGCGTCGCCTTGTAGTCAGCGCAGATTCTAATTGACCCGTCCGGTTTTATGGGGGTGACGATTGGCGTCTCCCACTTTGCGTGATCGACTGGCACCAAAATCCCCTGATTAATGAGCTTATCCAGCTCCTTATCTATTTTTGGTTTTAGGGCAAAGGACTCTCCTCGCCTTAAGCCTAATGGGGCTACCTGGGGTCTAAGTTGAAGGAAATAGGGGTCCCCTTGTACTTGCCCAGGCAGTCCTTGAAGACATCTTCGAACTCGTTAAAGAGAATGTCTTTCAGGTTACAGTCACTTCTGTAGATGCCAGTCACTCCCATGCCCAGGGCACGAAACCAGTCTAGCCCCAACAGGCTGGGCAGAGTTCCTTCGACGATCGTGATGGGCAGGGTCTTTTTATGTGGACCGTACTCGACTCGGACGGAGGTGGTCCCTCGAACAGGGATGCGATTCCCCTGGTAGTCGTGCACTCGTAGTCGTTGTGCTTGCAGGTGGCGCTTCGCGACGGACGGCAGCGACTTCGCCAAAGTGTCCCAGGACATGATGGTGATCGCTGATCCCGTGTCTACTTCAAGCCGGCACCGTACACCCTCTATTTTTGGCTTGGTGAAGATCTTCTTCTCCACTTTGGTCGAGGCGCGGCCTATGATCACAGTTGTTTGGTTGGAATCCGCGCTTTTTTTGTTTGGGCCAATCGCGGGCCGCCTTGCCGATTCCGCACTCTGATTGGCCGATTTGAATTTTCGGCGGGAAGGTTGGGCCGCTCGACAAACCTGAGCTAAGTGCCCTTTCTTCCCACACCGCCGACACGTCGCGTCTTTAAACTTGCAGCGTTGGCGCTGGTGTTGACCCCCGCAGCTTCCGCATTCGTCTCGGTCCCCTTTGTCGCGTTTCTCTGTGCGGCAGACCCCTTCCTCGTCTTCACCGTCGGATTCGGTCTGAACCTCCTCCTGGTGCACCGGAGTTGCCTTCGCGCTCGCCTTTTGTGGGACCGGCTTCTGCAGCGTCTCTGCCGCTTGGGATGACATTTCATGTGCTCTGGCTTCGTCCAGAGCGTTGGCTAGCGTGAGGTTGCTCTTTGCCAGCAGCCGTCGCCGCAATCGGATGTCTTTGACCCCTCGGATGAGTTGCTCGAGAAGCACCTCGTCTAGGTCACGGTATCCGCAGTCCTTGGACGCTCTTCTTAGGGCGGCCATGTAGTCGCCTATGGATTCGCCCTCCATCTGCCTTCGCTCTCCGAATTCAAACCGCCGCACGTATTTGGACGGCGTTGGTGCGAAGTGGTTTCTTAGTAAAGTCTGTAAAGTTGGCCACGACACCGACTGCAACGGCGTTGGCTCTGCCAGGGCTTCCGCGATGTCGATGACCTCCGGACCGCAGTGGCTTAGGAAATAAGCCCTCTTCCGGTTATCTGGAACTCCGTGCAGTTCGTTGGCTTCTAGAAAGCTTTCGAAACGGGTCATATACGTTCCCCATTTCTCTTTGGCCGGGTCAAACGGTGCGGGCGGAGTGTAACTGGCCATCTCCGCTTTTCTGCCCTGGGTTTGCTGGGTTCGGTTCTATCGTGCGTGCTTCAGCTCGGTTCTGGTTCTCGTTAGCCTCGAGATCCCACCTTCGTCGCCAATGTTAAGGAAGTAACGAGGCTGGAGACCAGGGTAGTGACAACAGCTCTTTAATATAGGGTGAACCCAGCAACAGGCTGGGAGAAAAACCTCTCCTTTTATACAGTTCTGCTGGAGGCAGCGACCAATCAGCAACGTGCTGATTTCCCGCTCAAATATTTAAAGGTACAAACATGAATACATAACAAAGACTATTGCTTAACATAGTGTAAGCTGCCCTGAGTCTTCGGAGAAGGGCGGGATATAAATGCAAATTAAAAAAAAAATCTAGGAACCAGCAAATCTCCCAGCTATATGAAAAGGTGCAAATGACACACAAGATGAACTTGTGCAAAGTGTTGTGTCTCGTCCGATCTCACCACCACAGCCGGGGTCTGCTTATCTGCTTCCGAACACTGAAGAATGTCCTAGCATGCCTCCCGGCCCCAGCCCTGGCTCCATGCCCAGACAGGCTGAGGAGGGGGCATCTCCCGGCCCCAGCCCTGGCTCCATGCCCAGACAGGCTGAAGAAGAGCAAGTATCTCCAGCCCCCAGCTCTGGTTCCATGCCCAGGCAAACGGAGCAACTAGACCCCTCCCCCTCCTCCACAGCATGTGAGCCTGAGGAAGGTCAATTACCAACTGCCGATTGGAGTGACCCTCACGTCAGAAGACTTGATAGGCGGAGGCAACAGAAGGAAGGGAGGGGCAGGCCTGGATAAGTGCTGAGTCATGGAGCTACACCCCATGGCCTATATAAAGGATCTGCTTTCTGGCAGTCTCTGAGTCAGGCAAAGTCTAAACATATCTTGCTGAAGTCACTTTCTGGTCTCCTGCCTGCCCTGAGGACTTTGCTAGGACTTTGGCAGAGCTGCAGAGGCACACCTGATTCGGATTTCCCTGACCCGGCCGTCAGCGGAGGAGTGGGACACGACACAAAGTCCTTCCCTAGTCATGACTTCCAACTGTTCCCACAATAGGACCATGAGTCCAGGAGACCCAAATTGCATACCACATCTCTTAGAGAGTGCTTCCTCTTCAAATATGACAAATCACCAGGCCCTCAAGCATGGATAAAAGCCCAAAGCCAGTCTGTCTTGTCAAGGTTGAGTTAAAGCTGGTTTCTCCCCAGGCAGGCACTGGGTAGACAAGTGAATGGCATCCCTTGCTCAGCATGAGGGGTATAAATTGTAATATCGTCCACATACAAATGACACCACCTTCCATTCTGTAACCACTTCCAATTTTTAATAGTTGTATTTATCCATCACTTACCTTCACTTCCACATGGGCCATCAGAACAGCAAAGTTGGTTAAGTGATTACAGGAACATGTTGTGTGTGTCTTGTTTGTTGTGAGGAGCCGACAACCTTGAGTTGACCAGTATCCTGTCATTGTGCGTTTAGAATAACTCCAGAATGAACAGTTGGGGTTGAAATTTTCTTCTGACTGCTATAGGGAAGAAATACATAGATGAAAAAAAATACTAAATTAAATCATCTCTTTCTCCTAGTCATTAGCAGCAGAGGGTGATGAACATTACAAAAACATTTTAAAAATTACCCCTTCCCCAATTATTTGATTTGTTTAGAGCTAAAGTCAGCTCTGCACAATTACTTCATTTCTACTACAAAACAATTATAAACTCCAAGTGCTTTATGAAGATTATATATCTTTTAAGTAGCTCATATAACTTCTAGGGAGGAGGACTGCCTTTGCCTGAAAAGTGTCATATATTGTGGGTAGGAGAGGAAGTGAAGACTTTGTATGATGTTTTCAGGAATAGTGAACAATAATCCACCCCAAAATGTGAGGCTTTCTGCCAGGGAAGCAAGTCCTCACCTTAATGTGTCTGACAGTGAACACAACAGGATCAGCCAAGTAAACCTTATTGCTGAACTCCTTATTAATCGCTGCTGTGATGATGGGAGAATTCACTATGACAGAATGATTAGTAGACATGGCTTCCATCCCTAATTTCATGCTGGCGTTCTCTGTGGACAGATAGGGGCCCAGATTGTTGTATAGGACAAAGGCCACTCTGATTTCACCTGAAACAGAAAATTTGGTAATTGATTAATTCAGTTCTCAGAATTTCTAATCCATAATCTTTTATTCTGTAACAGAAAACATTCTCTTAATGGAGTTTAAAAAACTGTAGAACTGCTTGCAGGATTGGTGGTGCAGCAACCTACTAATGTGAGCAAAGTGATTAATGTTAATTAATCAGAGTTGCTGTACATATAATCACAATAAAGATAATTCTAATACAGCCATATATAAAGATGCGCTACTCTCTAACATTGCAGGCTCAGGGTGAGAGTTATTATCTAATTCTTGGTACTAATTAAAATAGGAATTTGGTTACTTTTCCAGCATTTGTATTAACAAGGGAGATCAGAGCAGCAAAAAGAAGCTGCTCTGAAAAGCTAAAGAATCAATTCTCAGCAAATGAACCGGCAAACATGTGGAAAATTCTTAAAAATATCACTGGTTATGGAAACCTCCTTCCCAGGCTGAAGGAAATCAACAACTGGCAGATGACCTGAATGTGTTTTACTGCAGGTTTGAAAGGAGACTACAGCCACCTATCTCCACAACCCCCATCTCCACAACCCCCAGACACACCAACAACAGCCAAGCCTCCTACAACTGACCATTGGGTTCACAACCCCTAGTGATCACAGAAAAGGAAGTGCAAGACCTATTTCACAGACAACAGCTAGGAAAACAGCCAGGCCCAGACAAGATAACTCCTTCTTGCTTAAAAGTCTGTGCTGACCAATTGGTCCCCACCTTCACCCGTATCTTCAATAAATCACTTGAAATGTGCTATGTTCCTTCTTGCGTCAAACGCTCTACTATCATCCCAGTACCGAAGAAGCCCACCATCAAGGAACTGAATGACTACAGACCAGTTGCTCTAACATATGTAGTTATGAAAACCTTTGACAGGCTAGTGCTGTCCCACTTGAAAACCATCACGGATCCGCTGTTAGACCCCCCTGCAATTTGCATACCAAGCAAATAGATCAACAGATGATGCTGTTAATATGGCTCTGCACTATATCCTACAACATCTTGAATCTCAAAAGACCTACATAAGGGTCCTCTTTGTAGCCTTTAGCTCAGCATTCAAGACTGTCATTTCAGACATTCTTCTAACTAAGCTAAACTAGCTACAGGTACCTGAACAGACTTGTAAGTGGATCACAAGCTTCCTAACAAACAGGAAGCAGCAGGTGAAGCTAAGCAAGATCACGTCAGATACCTGTACAATTAGCACAGGGCCCCTCCCAAGGCTGTGTGCTCTCCCCACTTCTCTTCTCTCTGTATACCAATGACTGCATCTCAAATGATCCATCTGTTAAACTACTGAAGTTCACAGATGACACAACAGTGATCGGTCTCATTTGAGACAATGATGAATCCAATGATGAATACAGATGGGAGGTTGAACAACTAGCCTCGTGGTGCGACCGGAACAAACTGGAACTGAACACATTCAAAACTGTAGACATGGTGGTAGACTTTCGGAGAAACCCTCCCATATACCACCTCTTACAATACTAGACAACACAATATCAACAGCAGAGACCTTCACATTTCTAGGTTCTACCATATCTCATGACCTAAAATGGACACCCAACATCAAAAATGTCATCAAAAAAGCACAACAAAGAATGTTCTTTCTATGCCAACTCAGAAAGCTCAAAACTGCCCAAGGAGCTGCTGATCCAGGTCTACAGTGGAATTATTGAGTCTGTCATCTGCACTTCTATAACTGTCTGGTTTGGTTCTGCAATCCAACAAGACAGACACAGACTTCAGAGGATAATTAGAACTACAGAAAAAGCAATTACTACCAACCTGCCATTCATTGAGGTCCTGTATACCGCACGAGTCAAAAAGAGGACTGTGAAAATATTTACAGACCCCTCACATCCTGGATATAAACTGTTTCAATTCCTACCCTCAAAACGACGCTATAGAGCACTGCACACCAGAACAGCTAGACACAAGAACAGTTTTTTTCCGAACACCATCACTCTGCTAAACAAATAATTCTCTCAACACTATCAAACTATTTACTAAATTTGCACTACTATTAATCTTCTCATCGTTCCCATCACCCATCTCCTTCCACATATGACTGTATGACTGTAACCATGTTGTTGGTATCCTTAAGATTTATATTGACTGTTTCCCTATGACTATCATTAAGAGTTGTACCTTATGATTCTTGACTAATGTATCTTTTCTTTTATGTACACTGAGAGCATATACACCAAGACAAATTCCTTGTGTGTCCAATCACACTTGGCCAATAAGAAATTCTATTCTATTTTATTAAAAGCAATCAGATATATCTAGACCTATTGACTTTCAGGCTCAGCCATGAGAGTGACATGTTTGTGACTTGGAGGGATTTTTTGGGAGGCATATTCATGACATTTTGCAGTCTCTGTTAATTTTATGACAGAGACTGTTTCCTTAATCAAACTATAATAGGAAAACATTCACATTTTTCATGACTTTCAACCTCAGTAGCAGTCACAAGCCCAGCTATGCATTTAGCATTAGCAAACTACTATTTATTGCACCAAACTAGAGGTGTTTGATCTTTCAACTAGTGTATATCTAGGTGCTACCAACTACCATTCCCTTAGTGTAGTTCAGTCTTAAGTTCAAACAATTTGATGAGATTGTTTTTGAAAACTCAAAAATGACAGGAATATGGAAATACAGAAATAGTGCATAGGCAAGGGTTTCAGGATAGGAGGGCTAACAGGTGACAGGCTAAAATGGGATGAACAAAAAGAGTCCACTCATTAATATTTATACCCCTATTGATACTTGTGGATAGAAGAAAAGCGCTGAGATTTAAAAGCAAAGTTGTAATTTGTAAGACTGGGAAAATAATGCCACTTACCGTATATACTCGAGTATAAGCCGAGTTTTTCAGCACGTTTTTTGTGCTGAAAAACGTCCCCTCGGCTTATACTCGAGTATATCTGACTTTCTCTCAGTTTTTTTTTCTTCTTTTTCATTATGCGGATGGTGCAAACTTGGCGGGCTTTTGCATTAGCGGGGAAGCCCTGCGGTGCAGTGAGAGGCGGGCGGGGCCGCCAGCCTTCTCGGCTGAGGAGGAGGCTTTCCCTGACCGGTAGCTGCCTCATTTCCCTCCCTCGGCTTATACTCGAGTCCCCAGTTTACCCCAGTTTTTTGGGGTAAAATTGGGGACCTCGGCTTATACTCGGATCGGCTTATATTCGAGTATATACGGTAGATAACTTGACCTTATTACGTTTCCTTTTTGCCTTCTCTTTACTATTTTGCTAAAAGCCTACATGAAGATTTCAGTTCTAGTTGGTGTTTATTAGGATAGCTGACAACTCGCAAAGCTCATGATTTAATTAGGGTATCCGCTGAAACCCTGACAATAGCATTTATCAGGTTAATTACTACTGGCCAATGACAATAATAAAGTTAATGTCTGGGGGTGGGGAAATATTGGGGTTTTGGAATGGAATAAAGGCATAGATTCTCCTCCCAAAAGAACCAGATAGGCATCCAACCCCTTCATCCCTTTCAAAAACACACTTTTAATTAAAAAAAAAAACCTTTATGTTCTTGTTTTAACAAAAAAGTAGCAGTCACGAAGCTAAAGTATGGGCAACCAGAATAGTCAAAAAATGGAATCCAAATCCCCACAGACCATAAATAATTATGAAACAAGAAAGGATAGAGCAAATATAAAACAACACAAAACACAGTCCCTGGGTATGTTCTTCCAATTTCAAAGCCATAATAACAAGCCCTACATCTTGGGTTATTAAGCTCCCAGTCATAACAGATATGGCCATATGGGAAGTAAATGTAAAGTGAATAGAAACCGGACTTCTAGCATATTGTACTGCGAATGCATTGCTGCTGCTGTGCCAAAACCACTGAATGCAAGGCTGGTCATAATATGTACAGTACAGTATATGAGGTGCTTTCTGAAAATAAAGATATTGTGGCTGTCTGTGCTTTTTCAACCTTGGCAGCTTTAAGGTGGGTAGACTATAAGTCCCAGAATTTCTCAGCCTCCTATCAATTCTGGGAGTTGAAGTCCACTCATCTTAAAGTTGCCAAAGTTGTGAAAGACTGTGTCAGTCCTGGAAGCCATCTTTTACTTTGGATCTTCAGGGCTGCCACATTTAGTGCTGTGGGAAACTGGGAGTGGGGGATTGTATGGAATTGAAAAGATATTTAGTCATAATAACATTCTTTCTCTGAGAGTCAAGGATATCCTGCCCTGCACCTGGAGTAGTGTGATTGGGAGGCATCTCCAGTTGGGATGGTGCATTGATTGGACCATGTGATGGACATGTGGGGGCTGGGGCAGGGACTTGGATTTTCTTTTGGGTGGGGAAAACCTGGAAGCTTTCAGATTTAGGTTTTCCCAGATGTGTCAAAATGACATCTCTAATAAAATGGAACTTTGAGGAACTTCTAGCCTCGGAGACTTCGTTCCTTGGGTGTGTTACTTGGAACCCTGACAGACTGAATTAAACAATGGGAATGATACTATATACAATTTAGGCAAGAGTTTCATAAATTCTGGTCAGTCTTTAATTAAATTACAGAAATGACCATGTTTACACACAGTGTTCTAAGCCTAAATAAAAAAACTTATTTGCTTTTTGCACTGTCGCCCATACTGTGCTCAGGAACATCTTTGTATGCATTTTATATGCATTTTGGTGCATATATTTTCTAATATATATGTTTTCAATGCAACTTTATTTAATATAGATTTTTGGCAAGCAACCTTCTTTTGATCATGCATTCTGTACACATTTTCCTAATACATGGCTTTTTAAAATCAATCATTCTTAATTTGGGAACTACACGACAAATTGCGGAGAGATGAACTGTGGCCCTTGACAAGTCTACTTTAGAGACAAATGTTTTTAGTTCAGACTGTGGATAATTTTTTATTTAATAATACTATTTTCTTCTAGGCCTTTTCTTTGTGATCAAATTTAACATTACTTTTCTACATTTCTGCTATTGTCAACTGACCAATATAAAGCTTCCTTATGCAATTGGTTGGCCACTGAAAGAGTAAACTGCTGAATTAGATGGGCCAGGGCACTGTCCATATGATTATTTTCTTATGATATTCTTTTAGAACAGTTCAGGAGACTTGGAGCAGAGTTTTGTCCTCTCCCTCCCTCAGATGTGTACTACCTCATCCTAGACCCATAAGAAAGAGTTTATCTATAACCATGATCAATGGATCTCAGTACCATCTTTGTGTAAAGAGGTCACTGATCACCTTTTCAGTAAGATTCCTCAAAAAAAAGGGGAAGATGGAGATAGGATAAAAATTGTGCCTGCTATTCAGTGTAATAATGGTTTCTTGAAGAGTGGGCAGATCACCGCTTTTTAAAGCAGAGATTAGACCATCTCCTTCAAGGACTAACTTGAAGGAGCACAATCTGAACTAACCATACAGCATCTCCTTGGAGGCCTTGACTAACCAGGAGAGACATGGGTCTAATGCATATGTAGACATGCTTGCTCCTCTAAGGATTCTGTTAATTTCCTTGGGATCAATAGGTTCAAGCTTTTCCCAAATAACAAGCCAGACTTGACTCAATCAACTCAATAGGTCTCACACAGCTGAAGTCCAGCTCAGAGCAAATCCAAGCAATTTTGTTTGACAACTGCTCAAATAGTTTGCCCACAGGCTCCTTTCTAGAACTGAGAGTGACTTAAGGACAAGGCCAGCACCCAGCTGGCCTTGTGCCTAAGGTGGTCTTTAACCCCAGGGCACTTCTAATTCTGGATGTAAGGAAGGGAGATTGAAAGTAATATAAGTTGAAAAACTCAACTGTAAGTGTAGCAACAGATTCATGGTGTCCTGAGTGAGATGCTGCTGTGCACTAGGACTTCTGGTATGGCAAAAAGCAATTCCACCTGATCCCTAAAGCCCTACTCCACAAACAGGACTTCATATGGTTATCTGCGCAGCATGCACAACATTTCGAAGCCATCACTCTCCCAAATGACTACAGCCACTTCACTTCCCCTGCCCCTGGAGTTGTAGCTGGGTAGTCAGATTTCCAAGTGGGAACTGCCTTCTATGCTCAGGCTGATTTCAGTTATTTATGCCAACCCAGCCCTCTCATATACAATATATCTCAGAGGGGGAAGAACCTATTGCAGGCTGACCTGGCATTTAGCAGCAGCAGCAGCTGCTACTAGAGACCAGAACAACTAAGAATCCAGAGACTTTGTTTTTGAGGATTCAGTCATTGTATGTTGTCTGCTTGATTCAATAAAGCAATTTGACTAACTTTAATAATGTGCTATAGCCAGAAAGATAGTAAAAGTGCTATGATTTAAACTTAAAAGAAAACATTTCTCCACTCGTAAAAGCAACAGTGAAGAGCTGAGCTTACCATTTCGGCCGTTCTGTTTCAATGTGTTTGCTGACAGCTGGATGGTGCTGCCAAAGCCGGTATTCTGTGGAAATTTAAGATCTTCCAGGTTTCCATCTGTGCTTAGCCTTGCAACTTCCAGCTCTGTTAGTATGAAAAATGGAATGTGTGTAAATGCAACGTATTGATAATGGATTATAGGACAAGAGGAGAAAGAATAGTTCGTTCAAATCAGTGTGCCTTAAATAGAGGTGAGTTGGGTTTTTTTTGGGGTGTGTGTATGTTCTGCTGACTTTGAACAAGCTAAAGTGTTATATAATTCTCTTTCTTCCCAGTGCTTCATTTGGCTGTTTTTAGCTGAATAAACAGGCACCAAGGCATCCTGCAGAGCAAAGCAACTACTGGAGATGATTTGTAAGATGATACGAGCCAAACCTATGCTCATCATTCCAAGAGACTTTCACACACACAGAAATTCTGTTTTGTTCATTTACCAAAATAGTAGGGAGCGTGAAGAGTTCACTAAATATTACCTTCCAACATTTTTTTTCCATTGCAAATTGGACATGGGAAAATTGGCTGGAAGAAGGAAGTCAATCCCTAACAAGAATCTTGCACCCTGAAACATAAGCACGAATGTAGTGACGGCCAAAGGAGAAAAAAGATAGCGATATTCTTTGTCTTAGTTGCTTAGCTGGAAAATAAACACAAACTTTTGCAAGGCAGAGAGAATTCATTAAACATGCTTATATTCAGGTTCTCTGATACAGGAATTTCCTTGCACATAAAGCTCAATGTGGCAATATCTTCTGTATTTTTTAATCTTAACCAATATAGAAGTTGTCTTTTTGGCATGACAGAAAGATATCCACGTATCTGCATACTTCTCCAAACAATAAAATATGCTTCAAAAAGAGCTTATTTTTATGAACACCACACAAGTTATAATTTATCATTTTAACCTTAAATACAAGCAAAACCACCAAACCAATCCATATCAAAATTCATAATTTCCATGATAAGGCAACATTTTGTTACAAAATAGAAATTGTATTTCCACATATTTCAAATATTCAATAACATTCCTATTACGTCTGGGAAACTCTTCATTTGATCTTTCAAAATGGAGATTCATAATTTTATCCCAATCAATAAAACTAATTCATCTCCTTAGCAACTATTCATCACACTGAATAAGAACACAGATTCAACTCATCCTAGCTAACGGAACCATATAGTCTACATAGGATACATCTATAGAATAAATTGTTTGAGAAGTCAACTAGACGTTCTCTCAATATTACAAATTTTATACACACACACACATGATGGCAATCTGATGAGTTAATTCATTGTAGGAAAGCTAATAAAGCTAACAAAATAATTCAAATGGTTCTCATGTACCAAGTAAAAGCTCTATTCGTAATGAAATCAACATTCACATTTTTGCACTGCTTTCCGCTCCTATCAACCTGGTATAAGACTACAACATTCTCTTTGGGGCAGAAGGGGCTATTTCCATCTGTCTCTTGTTTTAGTAGTGAATTAATCTGATCCCAGGCTGATTGCTTGCAACAATATGAAAACTGGATCTTGCCCAGTTACCCAAACTGCAAAACACATAACATTGATAATGGCCACAATACAAAGCATATAATTGGTGAGTTATTAGCTAACACTAGAAGGGTTTTCTCCTCTGAAGAAACATGAGAATGGACTAAGAAGATATTAGGTAACCTTATCAGAGTATATGAAAATGGAAACACATTTTATTGAACAGGTGCAAAATATATTTTGTTCAGAGACATTAATGAAACTTCCTTCTAAATGGCAAAAATGCGTAAAAGGCAAAAAATGAAAGCTTTTGTACATGACAGAGTTCCTAAATAAGTCCTGTCCATAGAGGAATGGGGTTTTCCTTAAGTTACTCTGAATATCAGTGTTGAAGGCCATTGTATCACCAATTCGGATCAGATAAAATTATCCCGCAAGACAAAGATGGCCACAGAGTTGTCAAAAAGAAAAATGAAATTTTATTCCAATATTTCAAGCAGCAACTGCACATGGCAACTAGGCTAGATTCCAGTCTCAGAAAGGAATCTGATACAGAATGGGACACTTGCCACAAACTCTCAAAATTTTTGATTGAATAACATCACTAGAGCTTGCATTGGAATAGAAAAGCACCTATGTATAAATAACAGGTGGCTAATGGCCCTGGCTCTGATGATTTCCATTGCAGCTGGAATATGGTTATTGCTTCAGCAGTTAGCAATATGCAGAATTGCGTTTGCGAGATTATATGTTCTAGTAGTAACATCTCTTTGCTGATGATTCCAGGTTATCATGGTTTGGAAGGATGTGTCCAAATGTTTAAAAACCTTAATTTGAAACATTCTGAAGCTTTTGATTTTCTAGGAATGACAGATATAACATATCTTTTGGAGAAGTTGTCTACTTTAGCTTTATTGTAGCTAATGATTAGTTCCTCACTGCAATAACGGACAAGAGTACAGAGGCCCGGTCTCAAACCCATATATGATAAGAGGATTGCTGCTCTGTCCACTTATAAAAATCTGACTGTTGGAAGTTATGAAGGTTCTTGGCAGCTCTTTCCTTTTTAAATCCCTGTTTTACTGTATTTTTATTTCTTTTGATTGTTCACTTCCCTTGCATTATGTATATGAGATGGGCAGCCATTTAAATTTATTAAATAGACAGGCCAAAAACAGGTCTACTGGTGAGCATGTCTGGTAGTGTGGAAACTGAAGTTTTATCAAAACCTAGACTAATGAACTAATTAAGAAGTAGGGGCACCAAAATGCAACCTTGCACAACCACCTCTTTATGAATGCCCATTAGAGGTAGCCTAAAGTAAGGATCCCCAACCCCTGGGCCGTGGCCTATTACCATGCCATGGCCTATTTAGAATAGGTTGCACAAGTGGCTGGACTACTGGGGCATGGCCTATTTGAAATTGACCTTGTGTGGCCCAGTTCCCCTTCCCCCCACAAGCTGGGCGGCAAGTCCCAAAGGTTGGGGACTGCTGCCCTAAAGCACTACAATGAATTTGATTCCATCTTATTTAATTTCATAATTAACAAAAAAGGGCATCAATAGAAGAAACAGCTAGCTTCTCCCAGAGCCTGGTTCTAAGAGATTGAATAACAACTATATTTAGACAGTATAGAGCAGGGGTGCCAAACTCGTGGCCTGGGGGCCAGATGCATCATGTGCTGGCCATGTCCACCCCCGGTTTAGTGAAGGGGAACAAAGTCATGATACATGACGTGACGACAACTTGACACGGCAAGTTTGACATCCCTATTATAGAGAGTTCTGTGTGGACAACTGATATATTCTTCTATCAGGTAGAGAAAAATAGAACACTGAACTTTTGTTGACCCTCCTCTGCTTATTCTTCTACCACAATATTATTCTGGATCATCCAGCTGATGGGGTAGAATTAATTTGATCCTTCTTGTCTCCTTGTTTTTTTTTCATTTCATGATTGTTCTGCTCCAGGCTTCATTGATCAGGAAAAAAGAATTTCTATTAGTGAAAGGGGTGGCCATGACTGGGGCCAACCAGTCCATGCTTTTTGTACCAGTACTTAACTACAACCTGAAGATAGGTTGGCAATGTGATGTGATTGGAAGAAACGGAAATGAAATTTTAAAATCAAATTAAGAACAATGTCTAAATCATGGGAATGGCTTGACTTTATTTTGTAACAGATCCAACCTGGAATACTGATTTGATGGTGGTGGTGGGAATATACACTAGCTCTCTTCAAATATCTGAAAAGATGTCATTGAAGAAAGTCAAGGACAATGGTATGAGTTATAAAAAAGTAGGTTTTGATTAAATTTTAGGGGAAGAAAAATCTTTTAAGAATTAATAATTGGAAAGATGTTGAATTCCCCCTCATCAAATATGTCCAAGTAGAGAGCCTAGACAGCTGTCTTTTGGGTGTGCTTTAACTTGGATTCTTGCATGGAGCAGGGAGTTTAGAATGATGGGCCCTTCCATCACTCAATTTTATACATAAAACATTATATGGTATGTATCTTGTACAAAATGATGTCTACATTCGGTACAGATGGATATATGTTTGAATGCACTTTTATTAGGAATGAATTAGTTAACTAATCAGAATCTTCCTGATTAGTTAATTAATTGATTGATGGATTAAGTCTTAGAAAATAGCTAATTCCAGGTATTGCAACAGACAAATCTGGCAAACTGGTACCTTTTTTCCCAAGCATTGGAATAAGGTTAACGAAGAGACCATTGGCATATATTTTTTTTCTATTTCATCTCTTTTAACTTGGCATCTAGCAATTATAGCATTCATGTTTAATAATGGTCCTGGAACATGAGCCACCTGAGACCAAATTATCAGGCCATGCAGCCTAAGGGAATTGTTTCGGACACAATGGGGTAAAGAGCTCATTGAACTCTGCCACTTCATTGTATTTTAACAGTCCATGATTAAAACATTAGTGGCCTCCACTACTGTCCCAGAAACTAATGGCCTCAATGATTCAATCTGTAACCACAGAATAGCTGACTGTGGCTATTGGAAGGCCATTTCTCTGCAAATGTAAGCATACAATTGACAGTCGGCCTGAAATGCACTATAATTAACACATGCCACTGCAAAATGGTTCTAGATTCAAAAGCCCAAGAGATGTTTATGAGACAGCTAAATTCATTTTTAAATAATATCTGCTGAAATCTCCTAAGTATGGTTCCATTCCAGGTCTGACATTAAAACCAAAACTCATTTACAAAATCCTCTACCAAATGGTAACTTTGTTGAAATATCATATATCAAAGGTTCTTTTAAAGATGTCTGTCTTATCTATCTGTCTGTCTGTCTGTCTGTCTGTCATCTATATGTCCAGATGATATGATATGTCCAGATATGTCCTTTTTCATCTAAGTGACTTTGGGCAGTTTACAAGTTATTTATAAGAATATCTTAACTTTGCATGATTCTGTGGCAAGACTTCCATACTGAAGGCAACAGGCTTGTGACTCAACTGCAGTTAGCAAAGGTGTTTAGTAGCAATACTCTGTAACATATTGTCTTTGCTTGATATTTTGGAGTACTATTTCCACCTTCTCAGGTTACTATGGTGTCTCTGGTTTAAATCACCAGTGCAAAACATCAGGTGGGCATCAATTTATGATGGGTATATTCCATGGTCACTGACTTGATTCTTTTCATCTCCTACTTCAAATACCCATGTGTTCTCCTTTCCTTTATTCAACCATTCTCATGAAGGAACACAGTGGATCTCACAATGCTTTTGCAAAAAGGAGAGAGGCCTGCAGGAAGGAGAGTTTTGCCATTGGCTGCATATGCCTCCCCCACATCATTAATTCCACTAGTGTTATTAGCACTAGTGGAGCTAATGGTGGGGGAAAGGCTAGCAATGAAAAGAAGAAAAACAGCTTTGCCAGAAAAAAGACGACCACTTTTCTGCTATGTGGCCCAGCCTGTTTTCCTTTCCTACCCTAACATCTTGAACTTTGGAGATCTTTGTGGGTAAATGAGCAATTGGTGATGGGCTGGGGAAGAGCACATGGAACCAAGTGGGCTAGCAAAGGAGGCCAAGGATCTGTGGGAGAAATAGGCAGGAGAGATGTTGCAGCATCTCTGTGGTCAATCGTAAGGGCAAATGACTGCAGTGGTGCTGCAACATACATAACTTCGGGACTGGGTCATAAATGTTTTTGGGAGAGAGGGTGTCATAACTTTTTTTTTTTAATTGAAAAAGTTTTAAGAAACAAAAACATTTCCCCCCCTTTCCCCCCCTCCCCCCCCACAAAACCCCCTTCCCCCCTCCCTTCCCCACCCCCCGCCTTCCCGGGTCAATCACAAGGTATTGTTATACATAAAGTAAAATTTTCCCTTCTAGGGTGTCATAACTTTTAACCATCACTAAGTCACTGTCCTAACTTGAGAACTACCTGTATTAAAGAGGTGTCTGCAAGTCTAAGCAATATTATTTGATCATTGGATGCATATATTGCCTTGCTTTATACTTTCTAGGGATGGGGTGGCTCAGTGGCTAAGATGCTGAGCTTGTTGATCGAAAGGTCGGCAGTTCAGCAGTTCGAATCCCTAGTGCCACGTAACAGAGTGAGCTCCAGTTACTTGTCCCAGCTTCTACCAACCTAGCAGTTCAAAAGCACATAAAAATGCAAGTAGAAAAATAGGGACCACCTCTGGTGGGAAGGGAACAGCATTCTGTGCACCTTTGGTGTTTAGCCATGCTGGCCACATGACCATGGAGACATCTTCGGACAGCGCTGGCTCTTCGGCTTTGAAACGGAGATAAGCACCACCCTCTAGAGTCGGGAATAACTAGCACATATGTGTGAGGGAAACCTTTACCTTTACCTTTACCTTATCCTTTCTGGCTTTGGAAGCAAGCAACACTATGATTTTTCTATTTTGCGTAATAAATAACATGATCTTTTTAGCAAAGATCTAGTCCATTTCCTGCACTGCTGTCTAAGATGTTAATGTATATTCAATTCATTTAATCTTTGATTGTGTAATGTATTTGAATTTTAGGAGGGAAATTTGGGCGGGAAAATGCACGTTGCTGATTGGCTGATGCCTCAGCCAAAATACTATTTAAAGAGGGGTTTTTGCCTGTTGGCTTTTGCTGGGATCACAATAAACCAAAGAGCTGTTGTCACTTGTATCGTCTCCTGCCTCGTCATTGCCCGAACTTAATATTGGCGACGAGGGTGGGATTTTGAAGGCAGTGAGACTAGGAAAAGAGCTGAAGGAGCAACTTAGTTTCAAACCCAGCCAGTATCAAGAGCGGATACATAGCGATGTCTAGCTATACGCCGCCAGCGCCATTCGACCCAGCCAAGGAGAAATGGGGGTCGTACATGGCTCGTTTCGAGTGTTTCCTCAAAGCTAACAAACTGCAAGGGGTATCGGATAATCGGAAGCGCGCTTACTTCCTGAGCCACTGTGGGCCAGAAGTCTTCGATACCGCCGAATCGCTGTTGGAACCAACGCCTGTACAGTCGGTGCCATGGCAAACGCTACAGACGACGCTACGAGCACACTACGCACCGGTGCCATTGAAGTTTGTACAACGGTTCGAGTTGAGGCAAAGAGTTCAGCGAGAGGGCAAATCGATAAGTGTGTACATGGCCGCATTAAGGAAAGCCGCAACCCACTGTGAGTATAGAGACTTGGAGGACACTTTATTAGAACATTTGTGGGGTCAGGGACATCCGACTACAGAGGCGGCTGCTGTTGAAAAGCAACCTAACCCTGGCGATAGCCCTGGATGATGCCAGGGCACACGAGATGTCCACCAAAGCAGCGGAAAGCTTACAAAAGCCAAACACGCCGAATGCCGCGGCGAAAGCAACGCCAGTCCACAGTGAAGAAATCCAGGCCGAATCGGAAGGTGAAGAAGAGGAAGAGGTTTTCCACACCGGGAGGCCGGAGAGAGGCGACCGGGACGAGTGCGTGAGTTGTGGAGGCCAACACCAACGACAGAATTGCAGGTTCAAAGATGCAATTTGTCGGCGGTGTGAAAAGAAAGGACACATAGCTCAGGCCTGCCGAGCTCCACAACCTTCCTGCCCAAAATTCAAACCGGCCAATCAACAGGGCGCCGGATCCACGAAGCGGCCAGGGATTGGTCAGTTTAAAAAAGGCGCGAAGTTGAATCAGACCACTGTGCGAGTGGGCCACACATCGACACGGCTAAAAAAGAAAATATTCACCAAGACATATATCGAAGGAGTGCAGTGTAAAATGGAGGTGGATACCGGCTCATTAATCACGATTATGTCTTGGGACACTATCGCAAGGGACCTACCAGATGTCGCGAAACGCCAGCTGCAACCCCAAAAGTTGAGAGTGCAAGACTACCAGGGGAACCGAATCCCTGTTTGAGGAGTCACATCCATCAGAGTGAAATATGGACAATTCAAGAAAACCCTGCCGATCACCATCGTAGATGGAAACCTGCCCAGTTTGCTAGGTCTGGACTGGTTCCGTGCCTTGGGCATGGGAATAACTGGGGTTCACAGAAGCGGAGTCAACCTGAAGGACGAATTATTGAGAGAATTCGAGGACGTTTTCCAAGACTGCCTGGGCAAGTACGTGGGGACCCCCATTTCATTCAATTTGGACCCCCAGATGGCTCCCATTAGATTAAAAGCTAGGAGGGTCCCGTTTGCCCTCAAACCCAAGATTGACAGGGAACTAGACAAATTAGTAAGCCAGGGAATACTAGTCCCCGTTGACCATGCAAAATGGGAGACACCAATAGTGACCCCAGTCAAACCGGACGGATCAGTCCGGATTTGCGCTGACTATAAGGCAACGCTTAACAAAGCATTGCAAAAGAGTGCTTACCCCGTTCCCGTAGTGCAACATTTGTTGCACTCGTTAGGGCAGGGACAGGTCTTTGCCAAACTCGATCTGGCTCAAGCCTACCAACAATTACCAGTTGATGACAAAACGGCCGAAGCGCAGACGATTGTCACACATCAGGGCGCTTTTAAATGCACTCGACTTCAGTTCGGAGTTAGTGTAGCCCCCGGATTATTCCAAAACCTAATGGAACGACTCCTACAAGATCTACTGGGAGTAGTTCCATATTTCGACAATGTACTGGTATCAGCAGAAAACTTGGAAGAATTAGGGGTCAAATTGCGGAAGGTTTTGGGCATTTTCAGGTCTGCGGGGCTTAAGGTTAAACTCAGCAAATGCCAGATAGGAGTTGAATCTGTAGAATTCTTGGGTTACCGGATAGATAAGGAAGGCATCCACCCAACAGAGAGCAAAGTGCGAGCCATTAGAAAGGCTCCAACCCCAAAAAACAAAACAGAATTACAAGCATTTTTGGGGCTTGTAAACTTCTATGCGGTATTTTTAAAAAATAAGGCAACGGTAGCCGAACCGCTACATAAACTGCTAGCGAAAAAAGCTGTTTGGACTTGGGGCAGGGTTGAGGCTAAGGCATTTGAAGGCATTAAGAATCTCTTGTCCAGTGATAGCCTTCTAATTCAGTACAATGGGACGTTGCCACTAGTACTAGTTTGTGATGCATCACCCTACGGGGTAGGGGCTGTCCTCAGCCAAAGGTTACCGAATGGTTCAGAAGCCCCTATCACATATTTTTCCCGCACGATGTCTGCAGCGGAAAGGAACTATAGCCAACTAGACCGGGAAGCCCTGGCTATAGTTTCTGGGGTTAAAAAATTCCACGAGTACCTGTTTGGGCGGCAATTTGAAATAGTCACAGACCACAGACCTTTATTGGGACTCTTGGCGGGGGACTCCAACACCAGTTGCGTTATCACCCAGGCTGACCCGTTGGACTATTTTCCTGGCAGCATATTCGTACAAACTGTCTCACCGACCAGGCAAGGACTTGGGACATGCGGACGCTTTAAGTAGATGCCCGTTGCCAGAGACTATTGAAGACCCGACCCCAGGGACGCCCGTCTTGTTAATTGACTTTTTGGACTCTGGCCCAGTCACATCTACGGAAGTGACTAGGGCATCTTACAAAGACATTGTCGTCAGAACTGTGATCAGTTGGGTGCAGAGGGGATGGCCCGCTGCACCGGGGGATCGTTTCAAAGAGTTTACAAAAAAGCATTCGGAACTGTCGGTACAAGGGGGTTGTCTGTTATGGGGGGATAGAGTGGTTATTCCGGAGAAATTACGAGGGCATGTGTTGGAACTATTGCATGTGGGCCACCCGGGGATTGTGAGGATGAAGAGCCTAGCGAGAAGTTACGTGCGGTGGCCACAAATGGATAAAGACATTAGCGACCGAGTAGGGAAATGCCAAGCATGTCAAGAATCAAGGCCACTACCCCCAACAGCCCCCATAAGGGATTGGGAGAAACCCCAGGGTCCTTGGTCCAGGATCCACATAGATTTTGCCGGGTCGTTCCATGGGCAGACCTTCTTAATTGTGGTAGATGCCTACTCGAAGTGGTTAGAAATTTTACTTCCATTGAGGACCTGTATACTGCACGAATCAAGAAGAGGGCCGTGAAAATATTTGCAGATCCCTCGCATCCTGGACATGGACTGTTTCGGCTCCTGCCCTCGAAGCGACGCTGTAGAGCACTGCACACCAGAACGGCTAGACACAGGAACAGTTTTTTCCCGAAGGCCATCACTCTGCTAAACAAATAATTCCATCAACACTGTCAGACTATTTACTGAATCTGCACTACTATTAATCGTTTCATAGTTCCCATCGCCAATCTCTTTCCACTTATGACTGTATGACTATAACTTGTTGCTGGCAATCCTTATGATTTATATTGATATATTGATCATCAATTGTGTTGTAAATGTTGTACCTTGATGAACGAATCTTTTCTTTTATGTACACTGAGAGCATATGCACCAAGACAAATTCCTTGTGTGTCCAATCACACTTGGCCAATAAAAAATTCTATTCCATTTTACTCATGAAAACCACAACAGCGGAAGCTGTAATCACAGTCTTGAGGCATCTATTTGTGACACACAGGTTGCCCGACACTCTAGTGTCCGATAACGGCCCACAATTCACGGCCACCCAGTTTGAGGGGTACTTGACAGAAGAAGGCATCCGACATGTCCTCTCGGCACCTTTCCACCCGGCGACGAACGGACTTGCAGAACGTTTCGTACGCTGTGCCAAGGAAGCGCTATCTAGAATTAGCCCAGGAGATTGGCAATCCAAAATTGATACCTTCCTGGCAGTTCAACATAGAACTCCCTGTGTGACCACCGGCCGCAGCCCATCCGAGTTATTAATGGGTAGAAGACTCCGGTGCCCCCTAGATCGGTTAAACCCAACATACTCCCCTGATGGGTACCAAAGCACAAAGGGAAGAACCAGAACAATGACAACAGATGACTCGGTATGGGCACATAACTATAGTGAGGGCCCAGCATGGCTAAAGGGAACAATTGTAGGAGTGACGGGCCCAAAGTCATACATAGTGGACATGGGGGATGGCCGAGTGTGGAGACGCCACATAGATCAATTACGAAAAAGAATACAAAACAATCCAGAAACCAAACAGCCAGACCTTGACGACCCAATATTTGAACCAAAAGCTAACTCAACCCCGAGGCGATCGGAGGACTTAGCTGAGTCTGAAGAAGTCCAGCGACCCCAACCGGCTCCTCCAGAGGACAGCAGGGACGACTCTGACAATAATCCAGGGCCGGATGGCCCAGAGGAGGAGCTGGGAGGAACAAACAGTCACTCCGACCAGCTCGACTCACTCCCAGAGAATGAATTGCGCAGGTCAGAAAGAGTTAGGAGATGTCCTGTCTACCTGCGTGACTACGTGGAAAAATAACATGCAAATGTTATGCAAAAAACTATGTAAATATGGTAAAATGTGTTCTGGGAGGGGAGGAGTGTAATGTATTTGAATTTTAGGAGGGAAATTTGGGCGGGAAAATGCACGTTGCTGATTGGCTGATGCCTCAGCCAAAATACTATTTAAAGAGGGGTTTTTGCCTGTTGGCTTTTGCTGGGATCACAATAAACCAAAGAGCTGTTGTCACTTGTATCGTCTCCTGCCTCGTCATTCCCCGAACTTAACAGATTGTGTTGAGCTTTCCCTTGTTCGTGCTTCTTACTTTCCATGTTCTTACTGTAATTTTTTCTATGCAGATTTAATTTTATTTTCCTACATGGTAACATCAATAGGTAGTGCAATACTCAAATTTCTGAATGCATTAGTCCATATGTAACAGATAGAATAGAAACAATAACCATTACACACATCTTGTGTCATTTATTCGTTTTTTTACTGTTTAACACCCATAAATAACAGAATTGGAAGGGACCTTGGAAGTCTTCTAGTCCAATCCCCTGCTCAAGCAGGAAACCCTATACCCTTCCAGACAAATGGTTGTCCAATCTCTTCATAAAACCTCCAGGGTTAGAGCACTCACAACTTCTAGAGGCAAGTCGTTCCACTGATTAATTGTTTTAACCATCAGGAAATTTCTCCTTAGTTCTAGATTGCTTCTCCCCTTGACCAGTTTCCATCCATTGCTTCTTGTCCTGCCTTCAGGTGCTTTGGAGAATAGGTTGACCCCCTCTTCTTTGTGGTAGCCCTTTAGATATTGGAACACTGCTATCATGTCATCTCTAGACCTTATTTTCATTAAACTAGACATACCCAATTCCTGCAACCAGCCTCCAGTTCCCTAATTATCTTTCTTGCTCTTTTCTGCACTCTTTCTTTTTTTATATCATGGTGACCAAAACTGGATGCAATATTCCAAGGGTGGCCTTACCGAAGTATTATAAAACAGTACTAATGCTTCACATGATCTTGATTCTATCCGTATATTAATGCAGCCCAGGATTGCATTGACATTTGTATTTTACCTTTCCAATAAATATAATTTCCAAAGAATCTACTGTACTGTCTTACTTGGCTGCTTATTGGATATGCCTTCATTCTTGATAACAGTAAAGTGTTAGTCTTCTGAATGAATTTACCTAATATATTATGTATCATATTACCTATGCTAGTTAAATGAAGCATACAACAAGTTAAGTATGATGAGGCCTTCTTTTAGAAATGTGCAGAATACTATTGAGAAATGCCACTGATCTTATTAACTGTTTCTATAACCCATGAAAATGTGTTTGACATTTTCACCAAGCATGGACTATCATATTTCATTCATTCCAACTAGAATAGAACATGTAACACTATCTTCTTAACACTATATTTGTCAGCTTTCATTATGAGTGGGATGTGGCCCAGCCTGTTATGAGAATGGACTAATTGTTCTCAAAAAAATTAACTAAGATAAAACTGAAATGTATTTTCCCCAAGTTACTTTTGCTACTTACGAATGTTGTCTGTGCTCTCCCTCACAATATCAGTCTTAAGGAGGTTATCTGCAAGCACAAAGGCACTTTCTTCCACAGTGTCCAGTAACATGGTGGCTGCTCGCAGCTGATCACGTGCAGGAAGGTCCCTCCATGCATTTAGAGCTTGTGGTTGCAGAAGGTTATTAACTGTTTCAACCATAGCCTGTGAAAGAGGAGAAAGATTCCATTCATTAAAAGGAACATAACAAGCAAGAGGACTAGATTTTCCAGTGTAATAGACTACGGTTCTCAAATGTTAGTGAAGATTTAAAAATGAACAGTTATATGGGAGCAAAAATAACACCTTCCAAATTAATCAGGAGGTATTTAATAAATAAAGAGAAATTATCTTATTTATGATTGTGAGGCAAAAAAAATGGAAATTAATACATGTTAAAATGCCCACCTTAAAATCTTTACAATATAAATTATAGACAGAGAGACTTATATATGAGCTTGCTTACAGTATATGTTAGCCTCAATGGACCTCCATTTTTACTTTCAAGTGTAATCTTCATTCTTTATAAATCAAAGCCAACATTTAAGCTGGGATCAGTCTTTACAGGTAATTAGCTGTGTGCTTTTAATAGTTCAGTTCTTAATCCTGGAATCAAAATATACTTCGTGTATGTTCAGATAAAACAAGTAAGAATAATAACTGGTGTAGTAGCTGATGTAGTTCAACAACACCTACTTGAAAATAACTTCTTTCCACCTAAGCAGAAAAGAAACTGCCCAAACAGCAGAAGAACAAAAGATCAGCTCCTAATTGATGAGGTAATTTTGGAAAACTGCAAGAAAAGTAAGACCAACTAGAATGTAGCGTGGCATGGTTATAGGAAAGATATTTGACTCCTGTCACATGACTGAATAATCAAGTGCCTAGAAATAAAAGGAGTCAGGAGAAACATCAGAAGTTTTTTTTGCAAAGATTAACGGCCAATGGATGACAGTTGCTGATCAATGGTGATAGATTGAGAGAGGTTAACAATAAGAGAGGACTCTTTTAAGGAGATTCACTATGATCACTATTGTTTGTCATTGTACTGATTCTTCTGTCAACAATACTGAACAAGTTAGGCCATGGCTGTGAAACATCAAAACATCTGCCATGTTATCCCACTTCCTTTACATAGATGATCTGAAGCTGCATGGAAAACACTATCTGAAATGAAATTGCTGCTTGATACTGTTTGTAGATACAATCAAGATATAGCAAGATATTGGAGTTTGGACTTGACAAATATGCCACCCTCAGCACAAACAGAGGAAATATAGTGAAAACTGAAGGAATCAGGATGCCCTATGGAAATAAAATCAAGAGTCTAGATGAAGACCATTACAAATATTTGGAAATAATAATAATAATAATAATAATAATAATAATAATAATAATAATAATAATAATAATAATAATAATAATAATAATACCCTGCTTCTAACAACTCTCCATTTATTGGTTGCCCCCCATATTTTTTTAATTCTAAACGTATCTATTTCCTTTCCAGTTTCTCTCAGAGTGCTTATGTTTATTATGCACTCATACCTGTAGTAACATTTTTAAAGCAGCATTTTGTCTCTTGGAAAAGAAGAATGGGAATGGGCAAATCTTTTCTTAAACAATTAAGGGAGGTTTAATTTTAATTAAATTAATTTTAATGCTCACCAAAGACCAAAACCATTTGTAAAATTTCAGCAAATAATTCTTGATATGATATTTTGTATATGTTTTTTGAAGTGTTGATATCTGAATATCATGGACAATAAACTTTTGTGCTCTATGTAGCTCACAAGACAATTCTAGGAATCAGCAGTTTATTTTTTCATCATGCCAGCCCCTCATCTAGTTATTTTTTAATAATAATATAATCTATAAAAAAAGAAAAATAAGGACAAACAGGTTGACAGGTAGCTTACCCTTCACATATAAATTATAGGATATATAATGTGATAAAAATAATTGCTACCAACTTGCCTTCCATTGAGGACCTGTATACTGCACGAATCAAGAAGAGGGCCGTGAAAATATTTGCAGATCCCTCGCATCCTGGACATAAACTGTTTCAACTCCTACCCTCAAAACGACGCTATAGAGCACTGCACACCAGAACAACTAGACACAAGAACAGTTTTTTCCCGAAGGCCATCACTCTGCTAAACAAATAATTCCATCAACACTGTCAGACTATTTACTGAATCTGCACTACTATTAATCGTTTCATAGTTCCCATCACCAATCTCTTTCCACTTATGACTGTATGACTATAACTTGTTGCTGGCAATCCTTATGATTTATATTGATATATTGACCATCAATTGTAAATGTTGTACCTTGATGAACGTATCTTTTCTTTTATGTACACTGAGAGCATATGCACCAAGACAAATTCCTTGTGTGTCCAATCACACTTGGCCAATAAAAATTCTATTCTATTCTATTCTAATTGATTTTCAGATCTAGCATACAAAAAACTTGTTGTCAATCACTTGTGAAAATGGGAAGAATTGAAATCACCCAAATCATTCACATACTGTGATAACATTATCTAAAGAATAAGTTGGCACAGAAATAATCACTTCAGTTAATGGGATTTTTCTGATAAGATCTTTATTTTCAAATACATTCTACTTTTCAACAAGATTTGTTTAATTATCCTTTTTCCTATTTTTTATTAATGATTTCCTAGACTAGATAATTACCTATTTTTCTAAAGAGTTGTATGATTTTTCTAATAATAGTAGTGGTAGTAGATAATAATAGTAGTAAAAAAGAGCAGACAAAACAATGGTATATTTAATGAGAAAATGAAAAGTACCTGGACATACGCTCTACAAGAACGTTCCCGTTTCTGAAGCTGGTTCCACGAAGATGGCAGTTATGAAAACAGAATTTTAACAAATTAGCATCAGGAGAAAACAAAATATATAAAACAATGATACAAGAGTACTTTTGTCTTAATAATATTGTAGACTTTAAGCTAGGCATCTTATTACTGAACACCAGTTACAAATATTAAGTTATTAAAATTATTAAGATAAAGTATAAATATTATAGATTTCCATTCAAATCTTTCTACCCTAAAGATATCTCTTTATTTTTAATACTGTTTAAGTTACTTAAAACTAAGCAACAAAGCAATGTTTATGGTATACTAAAACTGAGCAAAGATTTAGGATTTAGGATTTACAGTTTGGATTCTGCCACAGGGAATGTCCTCTCTTATAACTCAACAGTCTCAATCAGTCTCTGGGCAAATATAGAGACTTTACTCATCAGAATATAATTTAAGAAAAACCTGAAGTTTTTGCCAATTATCCAATTACTATACAACTTTTTTAAAAAAATAAATAAACTGAACTACAATATGCTAAACTAACTTATTTTAGAGAAATTTAAGTAGACCTTATAAAGAATATCTCTATGGAAATAATTTATGAAGCAATAAGAAGCTTACAGTTACATTTACTTATTCTCTCTCTCTCTCTCTCTCCATAAAAAACTTAGGAATACCATAATGAGTGTTGTGGAAATTTAGAAAATCTCTTTAAGTAAATTTAGTTGAGAATATTTGAGTGATCAGAAACAAAGCAACAAAAAAAGCAGAGCTTTTGAAAGTATCTATAAAATATTTATTAAAGCAGATAAATTACTTGGTCATTATTCAAGAGAAACACTACACTAAAAATAATACGTTTCCATAATAACATTTGGAAAGTCCTAAATTTCAAGGTAGATAATTATTCCTTGATCTTGTGGAAATAGTAGATTATCTGACTATAATATGGGTCTCAGAATTGGTGGCTTTTCTACAATTTATCCTTTTTTTAATTTAAAACCCCCTCAGTAACATGGACATATTCTCAAAAGTGAAAGTGCTTTGCATTGCACCAGAATGTCCAGGAGTACAAACACAAATTGTGTTGCGTTCACAGTGGGAACTAATATGGTACTCCCATCCAGACTTCTTAAGACTGCCTTCCATAGACCATGGATATATACAATGTTGTACAAATAATTCAATGTTAGGAAAAACCTTTTCAAAATATATTTAAACTGAGTAAATTATAATTTGCTTGTTATATAGGAAAGACTAAGAAATTGCAAAACTGTTACAAATTTAATATTTTCTTTCTTGGGTATACTACACAGATTTATGCAAATTCCATCTACCTCAGTGAAAATCCTTGCCAAAATTGGTAGCTGTTTCATTGAGAGGGATATAGAAGAAAATCCAGGAAAAAATACTATAATGGATTTCTATTTATTTATTTATTAAACATTTATGCCTCCCATCTCCCCACAGGTGACTCTAGGTGGCTTAAATAAAGAGTGAATAAAGAATAGCAAAACTTAATTCCCAAATCTGTTTTGATACATTTTTAAAAAGTATATAATCATATTGATATATTTGAAACATTTATTACTTTATTATTGATATTATAATTGCTATTCAAAGACAATACATAGATTTTGTTCTAACCTGTCTTTAACTAACAGACTATCCAGCAGAATTAAAAAAAATTCTATCAGTGTAATTGGACTAGTAATATGGACTATTATCAGATTATTTAAACCAGGGAACAGTGGTGGACTAAAGACATCTTTGCTTTCAATGGAGCCAATGACCATGGCAGAATGAGGATATGATAAATGGATTGACACCTCAAAATTGTTCTCCGATAAACGGGAGAACCTGGATCCCACATTGGGCAGTGATGGTTAACCTTTTTGGTGCTAAGTGCCCAAAGTGCATGCGCACATGCGCACACGCACAAATGCACACCTGCATGCCTGATCCTTCAAAATGCAATGCAAGTGCCCCCCGTGCATGCACCCTGTGCCTCGCCCCCCCTCACATCCCATTTTGACTTCCAGGTTGGTGCAGGAGGCTTTTGCAGGCTCCTCCTGGAAAGCCTCCTGCACCAACCTGGAAGCCAAAACGGGGTGTGGGGGCGCAGCGCGAGTCCCCCCCATGCCCCGTTTTGGGCCTGCAGGTGCCAACTTGCACCCCCGCACATGCACCTTGCTCCCCTACACATGCGTGTCTCCTGCATGCGCCCCATGCATGCGCAGAAGAGAGCCGAAAACCAGCTGGCTGGTGGGAGGCACAAGCAGATATGTGATGGAGCTGGGCTGGGGCAACAGCTGGCGTGCCCGCACAGAGGCCACAGAGGCCACGCATGCCATAGGTTCACCATCACGGCTCTTGAAGGTTTTAGAGGCAGGAAAGACAATTTTGCCCAAGCTGCAATTTGGAGCTTTCAAAAGGGGACTGGTTAATACATTTCCTTTCTTAATCACTTCTGGAAATAGCTTGTAAATTGCTTTTTGGATACTAACAACCTTCAGTAAGACATATTTTATACACTGAGTGATTTTCTTTCAATCCTTAGCAAAAGAAATTTCATGTAAATTTAAAAACTGAAATAAAATGTTTCGTTTGGAAATAAGTAGTAATGGGATGATCCCTTTATTCATATTTTGGATAGTTATAAATGGACTAAGGGGCCAGATTGACTGGAAATAAGATTTTGGAACTAATTATAAGAATCTATATAATCCTGTGGTTTGTTTAAAATCCTATTAAAGTATATGAAGAGAATGAGTCTTAAGTGTATGAAATCTTTCCATGGGAAAATGTTGTGGATTAGAGAAAACGTGATAAGAGAAAACCCTGAAGGCTGGTTACTAGAGGCAAGAAGAAAAAAACTAAAAATTATAATTAAAGGAGAAGACCCACCAATACAGAATGGAGAAAACTATTTTAATTTTGGAAGCATTCAAGGATATTTAGCAACAATGACCTCAGAACTTTCTCTTAAGATTGTCTGCTCTTATAAAAAAGAGATTTAAGAAGAGGAGATAGAATAGAAATCCTAAGAATCAGGCTGTTTTGGATATGGATTTAAAAATGACATGTTACAATATTTGCCAAGATATTACAGAGGACTTACAGATGAAATTAGCAGATGTTTTAATAGCTAAAAGGGTCACATAAATATCCAAAGAAAAGTGACTTTAGATATATGAATTTCTACTCAGAACTGTGACTTGAACAACTTTCTTATTTTGGATTTATGAAAGATGAGGGGTTTTTTTTGTTGCATGTTTAGAGAAAATGATAAGCTCTAGTCTTCAAATTGAAGGAAAAGTGTTAAGCTTGGGAAGGAGTTTCTGAGTGAAGTTGAAGAAAACAATTAATTTGTAGGACATTATTTGAAAGGATTAAAGATAAAAAATTTCAATATATTGCTTTTGGTACAATGGATTTTTTTCTTGATTAAGTTTGAACTGATGAAGCTTTAAAATTTGTTTACAGATATGAGATAATATATGAGAAAAAGTTTTTTGTTGTACTTTTAGAGAAAATTATATATTGTTTAAAGGAAAGAATATGAAATTGCACATGTGGATATCTGCTGATTAAATGACAAGACTTTTAATCTGCTAATAGATAAAAAAATGAGATATGGGATGAAGAAATTTTTGGTTGAACTGTGTGAGAAAGTGGTAAGTTATTGACTTGTCTTGATGAAGGGGAAATTAGTTCTTTATATATCTTTTTTTCTTTAAATTTTTACCTCTCCCTCTTTTCCTCTCTACACTTTTAATTATATTTTTCTTGGTTTCTAAATCCAAAATATATACTTGGTGTCCTAAACATTATTATGTTATGATTAAAAACAAAATGTTTGCTAAGAATCATGAATGTTCCATGAAGATATATTTATACAGTGAGATTCTGAAAGAAATTGAATTGAAAGAGAGGACAATTTGATACACTGAGGACTAAAACTAATAGACAAATTTATCAAAATTATACAAAATCCTGAAATCAAGTGTGAGCTCGTCAAAATGAACCCAGTGTCTCAGCTGTGCTGTGTGATTCTTGGAAATAAGAGGAAGTGTGGGGGGGAGGAAAAGGCAAAATAGTGATTTGGGGGGGACACAAAGAAAAGAGAATGTAAACAATTGTATGCCCTGGAGGGAACTTATCTTAGCAGGTGATGGTAGTAACACAGAAGTTTCTTTATTTGAATTCTTTTCTTTTAAAACTAATTGCTTTGCCACCATAGAATTGCAAAATAGTATTCCAGTGGGTTGTAATTTCCCTTTAATAGTTTCTGAAAGGCCTCTACATCTGTGCCATAAGGTTATTCCAGTCCTTTCCTATGTCTGGAGAAGGGAGAGCTGAGACTGAAGTAGTGAAATGGAATGCCTATTATTAAGCTTATTAAAATTAACAAATTGTGTTAAAATGTTATTCTTAACCTGATATATTGCTTTGTCTTAAAGCAGGAATAGGAAAATTGAGGCCCTCAGGGTGACTGTGTGTGGCCTTCAAGACTTCTTATTCTGCATCTCCCAAAGGGTTACACAGCTTCTGGAACAAACTGGAACAAACTGCCTTTTCTTCCCCACATCAACAATTCCAAGTAACATCAACAATTCTAATATGGATCCTATGGCTGAAATCAGAACTGAATTGGAAGGATAATTGCCACTTATTCTTGAGTAACATAATTCTTCCATTTCTTCCTTATATGAAAAAAAAATAGCAAAAACATTTCCTAACTTTTTAAATGTTTGCCTCCTATGGCCATGAATATGTATGGAGAGAAATTTCCAAAGAAATCCGAAAGAGTCTGGTAGCACCTTTTCAGACTACTATTAAAAGATATATTGTTTAATGAGCTACACAGCCATATGTATTCCAATTAAATGCATACAGACAAATAAAATTTTACTGCTATATTGTAAAATGTAAAATAATACTAAGGGTAGTGACACCAAGAGGAGAAACAAGAAGAGGATTACAGCAAAAGCTCTAAGTGGCCTGAAAGGTTAATTATTTTTGAATTAATTATTTTGTTCTAATTGTATTTAGGCTATTCAAATGGAGACTGTAGTCAGGAATGCTTTTTATCTATTTCATTTAATTATTTGCCACTTGGCAGTTTTTGTAGATCACATTGAAAGAAGCTGATCTTCAGCAAAATGACTAAATGTGCACGTCATGACATCACAGTGAAAATTCTGCCATATTGTCAAATATTGTTAACATTTGATTAATGTTGGGCAGAAGTCAGAATATCAAATCTTCTAGATAGCACCTCTTTTTCTTCTGGAATCAGTACAAGAAGGTGATGTTGGTCTACAGATAAACTGTGGACCTGAGTACCTAAGGAAACATAGAGACCTAGAGTTGGAAGGAACTAGATAGACAGTTGGGACCAATATTATTCAGTGAGGGTATCCAAATTAAAACATCCCAGCTGAATGGTTGCTTCAACTCTGCTTGAGCTCAAACAATGGAAAGAAAATCCTTCATTGGGGTAATTAGTTCCACTCCTGGACTACTCTTACATTGCTTGCCATTTTTAATCCCTGAGCTGAAAAAATTGTAGAATAAAACCCACAATGCTTTCAACAATTAATTATAATATTTTATTATAGATATTGTACAATGTTTTGATTATGTTGGATTGAAAAATCTCTGGACAGTTCTACTGTAAGCTGTACTTGATTCCTGGAGATAAGAGAAATGATTGAATGTTTCTCTATGTAAATGAAGAAAATTTTCCCCAATAATGAAATTCTAACTTAGTCTTTTCTATAATATGCTAGTCTGTTATGTCTATCCCAGTTTTGCATATGAAACAGTGATTTCACTTTTCCACTTCAACATGAATCTAATAAAGAAATACTTATTACTGGAGTTATCAAATGGATATCTGGGGCATACTACACTTTTTATACAATCAGTCTCACAATAGCATAGCTATGGATTCAACTATAAACACAGCAGCATGAAGAAGAAGAAAGGGGAGTAATGGTCTTCAAAATTGACAATGAAAACAAGTTTGGAAAAGGGGAGGAAGGTTATTAGAAATCCAGAAAGCAAGCAAACAAACACATCATTTTGCTCTTGGGGTTCTGGGACTAGTTCCTCCCCCCCGCTCTTTTCCCATAAATGCAAAGGGCAGGAGAAGAATGACAGCTGGGAAGAAAGGCAAAAGGTAAGAATTAATAAGTTTCCAGAGTTCTTCCATGGTGTTTACATTGCTACTGC